>NC_081428.1:53401445-54001445 GCF_949786415.1 Peromyscus eremicus | reverse complement strand
CCTCTGTTCCTGTTCAAATTCCTAAAATTTTTAATTTCCACAATTCCTTGATTTTGTGTTTTCTTTGGTTGATTTTCTTTCCATCTTTAGGTCTTGAACAGTTTTATTTGTTTAATTCAACTGTTAGTGTTGTTTTGAGTTTTGTTAAGGGATTTATTCATTTTTTTTCTTTGAGGACCTCTATCATCTTCATACAGTCTCTTTTTGTGCTTCAGCTATGTTGAGATATTTGGGGCTTCCTGTGGTAGGATAACTGGGAATATTGCCCTGGCTGTTATTGATTGTGTTTTTATGCTGGCATCTAAGCATCTGTGTTTGGGATGATTTTAGGTCTAGGTGTGATTTCTGGATTTCTCTTCATTCACTGGGTATGTTGTTCATTGGTTTCTGTTTCCTCTATGGATTTTTGGAGAGTGTGATGGTTGTGTCTTGCCAGTTTTCCTTGCCTGCTCAGCTGGTATATTCACATGTAATGCTTGCTGGGATACTGGGATAAGTTGGGGACAAGAAGGTTGGAGGAGGTCTTTGTGATCTCTTGGGAATGGGATCAGAGAGGGAATGGAGATCACAGCAAGTTTTCTGCTACAAAGATGGGGATGAGGTTGGGGAGATTGGATCTCAGGAGCAATAAGAGAGCTATGGGCCTGCATTCAGCCTACATTTTGTCCTGGGAGAAGCAGCCATCGGAATAGCAGGAGGTGCCTTCTCAAGTTAGGGTCTGGGCCAAAGCAAGAGATGTGGAGAGGAGGTTAGGAGCTTAGAACCGGAAGATCTATGGGATCCACAAGAGATATACAGACCAGGGAATGTTGTCAAGGGTGGAAACAAGACGGGGGGGGGGGGGTTGGATCTCAGGGAACAGTGAGAAAAGAGAAGGCAGCCTACTTGGTTTTCAGACAGGTATCGATTTCATTTGTCTTAGTGGCTGTAAAAATTTCCATTGTATACAGATAGGACGTTTTCTTCATCCATCCCTCTGCTGTTAGATTCCTAGGTTTGCTTCACAATTATAATATATTGTTTAAAAAAAGCATGAATTTATTGCACCGGAAATATGTCTTACAATCCTTCATTATTTGTTTAAATGTAGTATATCTATTTCTGTGTGAGTGGGTGGTGCATGGGTGTCCAAAGACACCTAATGGGATTTGGGCCTGTCTTTCTATAATGTAGAAAGATTGAACTCAGGTTGTCAGGCTTGCTAGTATGCACCTTTATCCACTGGGAAATCTTGCCAGCCCTAGATGCCATTCTTGAAACAAAGAAGCACTAATAAAACTTGAAAGCTATTCATATTTCTACTTCCCCGAATACCCTTAATCATACTTCATATAAGCAAAATACTAGAGTAGTGAACAAAGAAAGATTGAATAAATAAGCAAATGACTATTTCTTCAAAAAATATAATGTCTTAGTGATCCAAATACAAACTGTAACAGAAATTTAAAACTTGAATGATATAAAACATTTTTGCATATTTTTGAGTCATAAAACAATAAATGCTCAAGTGACAAGAATCAGCAACAATTTTTTTTAAAAAAGATTAATTGCATTGAAAAAATAGAAGAAAAAAGTAGCAGAATAGCTATAAAACAGGTAAAATGTGGGGCATGGGAACACATACCTGTAATCCCTGCATTAGGCAATTGGAAGAAGGGACATCCTCAGCTATATGCTGAGTTCAAAGACAGCAGGGACTATGTAAGACTCTAAAAAATAAAAGTATTGGGGGCTAGACAAGTGGCTTAGAGGTTAAAAGTATTTACTGTTCTTGCAGAGGATCCAGGTTCAAGTCATAGCATCCATAACAATTACCTACAGCTCTTATTACAGTGTATCTGATGCCCTTATCTGGCTTCAGAGGACAGTATACACATGTGGTGTCTATATATGTATACAGAAACACACAAATGGACATAAAACAAAAATTAATCTTAAACACCAAAACAGAACAAAAAAAGTTTGAAAGGATCTAAGGACTATTAGAAGGCTAAATACTCTTAGAAAAAATGTTACAATGTAATATACCCACTCTCTATTCAGGTCTGCCTTGTTAGTAAACATCTTGCCATGACAAAAATCTTTGAATAGTGGGAATATACCTCAAATTGCAAAGCTATGTATGACAAACGAACAGCTCTATTAAACTTGATGGGAGGAGGACTAAAAACACTTCCACTAAATCCAGGAACTGGAAAAGGATGTCTGCTTTCTTGGCTCATATTCAATATTGTGCTTGAAATCCTAGTTATAACCATCAGATGAGGAGGAAATAAGAGGTATATCAATAGGAAAAGAAGTCAATGCATCTTATTGACAGATGATGGTTTTATATATAAACTCTTAACTCTGATAAGCACTTTTAGCAAACTGAGAAATATTTCTTTTTAAAAAAGCAGTATTCTTCCTACAGATCAATAAAAAATGTGCCATGGGAGGAACCAATCACATTCTGATTAGATTTAAGGGAAACTTCCTAAGAATGAACTCATGCCTGGTACTATTAACTGGGCAAAGAACCCATGGCTAGGTAGATGATAGACCCTAAAGGAGAGCCTACTAAGATTATGTTGCTAAGTTGACATAGTATTCAGCTGTACTCTAAATACTCACATTTATACTCATATATTAGTACAGCTCAACCTTCACCAGCAAAGCTTCTCTTTGCAGTAGAAAACAATTAGTACAGACTCCAACTAATCAATCCATAAAGATTAAGAGTCTATGGAATTCTATTCTCAGCCTTAAATGGGGGATCTATATCATAACCCTCTGCCCATGGCCTAGGGACCATCTCAGAAGAGGAGGAGGGAAAGGTTGTAAGGGCCAGAGTTACTGCAAGACTAATGTAAACAGTATTATCTTAACATGATAATGTCATTGCACACATGAATACACTATAGCTATGGCTTCATGAATAATAACCACACATGATCAAGCCAGGCTAAACACTATTGTAGATCAGGGAAGAAGCCATGAAGTTCTACTTGTGGATGAGGAACTCCATACAATTGACGGTTAGTGGGGATGATAGACTGCCAGTTTTCTTCTGTGATGCAACACCTAATATCTGTGCTGCAGTGAATGACCTGACATCCATATCCATACAGGCAACACTAGCAAACTCAGTGGGTTTTAAAACTAGCAGATGAAGTTGGGAAGGAAAACTGTTGTGGGGGTACTAAGAAGTTGGAGGTAGATTTGATCAAAACACATAATATGCATTGTGAAATTCTTAAATATTAAATTTAAAATTATAGTGAAAAACAAAACAAAATTAAAATTAGACCTACCATATTTGTACCACACCTGAGTATTTCTTGGAAGGACTCTGGGTTAATATAGTACACAGATACTTTCACACCAATGTTTATTGTAGCATTATTTATGATTGTTAAATTGTGAAACCAACTTAGATGGCCAACAACATGGTAATGAATAGATGAAAGGTGTTATGTGTGAAGAATGCAACATTTTTCACCATAAAGAAGGATGAAGCTGTGTCCTTGGCTGGAAAATGGATCCAACAGGAGATATAATACTAAGTAAATTAAGCAATCACAGAATGACAAACATCACATATTTTCTCTCATTACTTGATTTTTATTTAGATGCATAAAATTAAGTAAATGAAATTATAAGCAAAACATAGCTGAAGAAACAGAAGCAACTTGAGTGGGAAATAGCAGGAAATGGGAGGGGGTTGGGGGATATTTTTATTATGTGCTTATATGAAAATGTCCTTATGTATCACAGTACTATGAAAATGAGTATACATAGCCAGAAATTGAGAAAGCGTTAAAAGGAGAAAAACATTGTAAATCAATTTGTGTTGAAACAACATGTGTTTTAAAATACATAAGTTTTGATATTTAACAAGAAACACATCTCAATAAAAAAGGGATAAAAGGGCTAAAGAGATACCTCATCACCATGGGTTAAGAGCACTTGCCCTGCTCCCATGTTGGGCAATTTATAATCTCTTGTAATTTCAGCTCCAGGGGATATGATTCCTTCTCTAGATTCTGCAGGTATGCATGTACTATGTGCACGTACATGTGAATGCATGAGCATGCAACACACACACACACACACACACATACACACACACAGAGAGAGAGAGAGAGAGAGAGAGAGAGAGAGAGAGAGAGAGAGGACAGAGATAGAGAGATTTTTAAATTTTTTTTTTAATTTAAGAAAACATCAAAGCAAATACCTCACCAAATAAGATACAATTCAAGTAACATGAAAGGGGGCTATATTAGTTATTTTTCTGTTGCTCTCATAAAATATCATGACCAAAGCAACTTATAGGTAAAATGGTTTATTTTGGCTTATTGATTCAGAGGGTTAGAGTCCAAAATGATGGGAAGAGCATGGCAGCAGGTAGCCAGAGCAAGAAACTGAGACATCCTATCTTCGCTGGCAAGCACAAATCAGAGACTATAAATTCCTAAAGCTTGCCCCCATTGACATACCTACTGAATCTCCCCAATCAGTACCACCAAATGAGGACCAAGTATTCAAATACCCAAGCTTATGGAGAACATTTGCATCCTGAACACCACAGTGATCAATGTATTGTATAAAAAAAAAAAAAAAAAAAGGCTTCCGAGTTGAAATAATAGGGCACTAAGACATACTCATTCAAATGGTTATCATGTGAAAACTCCCAATGCCACTAGCTAGGGAGAATGTGGGGCAACAGGTACCCAGTCCAGGTGGGTAAAGTTTATAATCACTATTATTAGAAGATACATCTTTCTTACCAAAATAAACATAATTGTACGATATACCATAACGTCCTCCCTCTCTTTCCAAATTTGAAAATAAGGTCTATACAAATCCTATATGTTTTTTTATTGTGGCTTTATACATAATTGTTAAAATCAGAAAGAAAACATTGTTATTTAAAGGTGAATGGTAAAACTATGATATTTCTATACATCAGAACAGTATTTAGTGATTAAAAGGAATGAGTTATCAAACCACAAAAATTTGGACACTTCTTAAATACAAACCGCTCAATGAAAAAACAGATCTCAAAAGACTGAATGCTGTGTGGTTTCAACTTTATGATAGTCTAGAATTGTCAAAACACTGGAGGGTAAACAGAGAAATGGCCACTAGGGCTTGTAAATGGCGAATTGAGGCAAGTGGGAATTGTGATTCATAGGAGACTTTTTTACAACTTATAAAACCTTATACCACAAATAAAGAACCCCATTTTAAAGGTTCATACAAATGTTAGAAGATTGGGAATTCTCAAAATGGAATGCAAAAGAACATAAGAGAATAATCTTAACACATTACAAAGATATGACCCAACCTCAGACGGAATTTACAAAGGACAATAGCATCACAGCCATGTGGTAATGGATTTGAGCTGAAAACGGCAGTGTGAACTCATTAGAGTTCCGTGTAGACACATAAAGTCTACATATAAATAAAAAGATATATTTCAGATGCAACTCACATGGCAAAGCCTTCATCTGAGAAATTTACAACAAAAACCACAGTGAGCTGTTTACCTATCCAGCAACCTTAGCAAAGCAAGCAAACAACAGGAAAAAGAACAAGTTGTGCTGGGCAACTACACTCTTCAATACGAATTTCTTTGAGCAAGAAATTTAACTGAAAGGAAATACATTTGTAAATTAGCCTGGTGAAGTTTCAAGTGTAGATACACCTTAAACTTTAGTTACACTTTTGCTCTATAAGGATGAAGAACATATTTAAGCTTCTTGAGAAAATTTGCTAACAATTACTCCTAGAGATGACGTTCCAGAGGTAGGTTATCCCATCTGCCTAAGACCACACTGTGAGGATCCTAGAGCATGTAGAATTAATTATTATACGGTATGGAAGAGGCTAAAACTCACACATAACTAGTTCCCAGAAAACTTGAAGGATGAAGTCATTGTGTTATTTGGGGAGAAAAGTGCTCTTATAATGACCATGCCTTACTTGCACTGGAAAGGGTACCTCTAATCTGGTCTGTTTTAGCAGTTCATTAGAATAGGGAATCATAGAGAGAAAGGCAGCTCAGGAGTAGGGCATTTTATAAATATTTGCAGTAGTATTGGTCTCAAAATTCCTTGATGTCTAGGGATGGCTTCTAAAGTGACTAAGGACAGAGAGCTATAAGAGTACTTGCTTAAAATGGGGTACTCTGGATGATAACACATTCAGAAGAAGAGATTTTTTAAAGAGGTGAAATCTTGATAGATGAGATTTTTTGGGAACTTCTAAAAATGGAAACCACCCCAAACCTTGGTATGTGAATATTAGTGTCAGTCAGTAATGACATATGCTATTGTTTTAACACCTCAATGTTATGGAAGGGTGCTTCTAAACCCATAGGCACCACATCACTTAAGTTTTAGGAATCACCCAGCAAACTCACAAAGTATATATCAATCTCAACTCCTTAATGGAGTACATGAGAGTGTGTAACACATTGGTTTTGCTTTGATGGATTCATATTTGAAAGCATGAACCTCATAATCTTGTCTTACAATTAAGGATCTTCTATTTAATAACTTCTTTAGAAGTGGAGTGTTGGAAGTACATTAAACATGTGTCTTTGAATTTTCTAATAGAAAACTTTTAAGCCAATAATGAACATTAAAAGTCTCTTCATTTCAGAATTTCCAGCAAAAATGTAGCAGCCTAGGTCTTTATTTTAAGACCTATTGAAATAGAAACTCTGAAGTTAAATTATTCTAGAAGATTAAGTTTACAATGAATCCCCAAGTTTTCTAGACAAGCTTGGAATACCCAAGCTTCCTAGAAATGGATGCAACACTAACAAAAAACAATGCATCTCTAAATTCACAATATTAAGAAAAGTCACATTTCAATTCCTCAGAAGGAGGAATTTGCCAAGAACAATTTCATGTTACTTGTCATAAAACAGAGACTTGTAAAAATGGAAACCACCCCAACCCTTGGTATGTGAATACTAGTGTTACTCAATAATGGCATATGCTATCCTATCGTTTGACACCTCAGTGTCATGGAAGGGTGCTTCTAAACCTGTAGGCACCACATCACTTGCTTGAGAATTTATGGAAAGAAGCCAGACATGATGGTTCACAGCTGTAATTCCATTATTCAAAGCTGAGGCAGGAGGATTACAAATTCCAAGCAAGTCTGGGCTGCATAGAAAAAACCAGTTCTCAAACACGCATAATAATTTTGTAGATTCATCCATTTTTCAACATTCATGAAGGCAACTGACAGGTGATGCTTGAATGGACTTAACATGATGAGAACCAGAACATTGTTTTCTAATTCTCTAGGTTGATACAAACTTTAAGACAGTGGACGGAGGCTCTGGAGATTATTCTTCTGGTACTGTTGAAGAGCCCTTAGGTCAAGCTCCCTCTCTGGTTGACAGTGTTTTGTCTCCCGTTTTGCTGGGCACTTTCAGCTGTACATAGAGTTCTTTACACTGCTAAGCACACAGACTTCTTTTAGGAATAGATATTTTTAATCCTTTATTGATTTTCCTTTATACTTTATCTTTTAAAGTAAACCATCATAGCATATTTATTTCACACAGACTGTAAATATCCTTAAAGGATATTTGACTTTTCATTTGAAAAAATGGTTAACAAAAAGGGGTTGGTAAATTTTTCTAAGGGCCTTTTTCAGGAGAGGAAGAGGTGTAGTTTGGGTCAATTAAGGGGTAAGTCATTAACTTTTGGATTCATCTAAGGTCCTAATGACTAATATTAACATGGAAGAGTAAGTAGCACCCCGACCTCAATTACCTTCACCCATGTCTCTCTGTTTTCCCATATTATATTTTGGGACGTGATTTATGTCTGAAATACACTTGAAGTGGAGGCTGCCCTCTCTGAATGCAGGGGGTGTGATTATTGATACAGTGGAGTATGGGGGGGTGTGATGGGGATGGTGAACAGGAAGAACATCTAGCTGAATCTCTGTGCATGTCATCCTCTTCTTCCCAACCTCTCTCAGTTCCCTCTAGTCACCCTTTGTCTCTTTGTTAAAATAATTATTTTTCCCTCTGTGTGAGATTTTGTCATTAGATGAAAGGTCATGGTTATAATCTGAATCCCGGACAATAAATAACAGTGTAAAATGGATTGAAATGCATAGAGCAAAAAGACTTTTTCAATTAAAAAACAGTTTGCAAAGCCTGCGCCAGAAAAACAACCGTATAGACTCTGAATTCTTTTCACTTATAATTAGCTGCTACTGAAAGTTAATTACTTTCAGGATCAAAGGAAACAAAACTAGAAATAAAATGCAAGGGTTCCTTTCAGATTTACAGCTTAAATAAACGTTTGCCTTCAGAGCAGACGGTATGCCAAAGCCTTTCTAGAGGCTAATGAACTCAGGGTGCTTCAATACATATAGACCAGCTTTAACGTTCACTCTGATGGGCAAAGAAATGAGGTGGGTTTTATTTCCTTTCGGGAGTTTCCTCTGGGATGTTGTGTAAAGGAAGTAAAGACTCTCTGAATCTCCTTAGTTTTGTTTATCAAAGGAACTAAGAATCACTGACCCTTTTGAAAAATTTATACCTCATCTGCTCTCTTCTGGAAACTGCCACTCAAGATTCTGATTTGATTTCTGATTCATCTGAGCAACAGATAAGTGTGATTAAGAAGCCTAAATTTGAGGGTGTGACTATTCTATTTGTTCTCATCCCACTGTCCAGCCAGTGCTTGTTGGTTTGTTTTGCTCTCTTAAACTTAATGCACTTCAAGCACCTCTTCCTAAAATGATTTTAAAATGTCAAAAACAGAAACACAAATGAAATTTCTATCATCATATAGTTTCAATTTCTTTTCTAGTAATAGAGTATGATCTTTAAACAATACTTTTGGGCATAGAATGAACAGGCTGTGTGAAGTTTGTGCAAGATTTAAAGTAGTGTGATGGCTAAGCCGTCTCGGAACCTTGGATAGAAGAACATAGATGACTGGGGCAGGAGTGGATGTAGACAAAGGTGTTCATCATAAGATCTGGACTCAACAATAATGTAGAGTAACTAGCCGTCAGGTGCTCACTGACCATTGTAGCTGTGCAAAAGCTTTCATAAAGCCACCAGTTTTCATACTTAGTCTTTCAGTCATTTTTGTACCCTATCTATTGACAGTATCACAATTGCCATTGAGTAGATATTTATCAAGTACCTAGCACTGTACTAAATGATTCAGATTATCTGATAAGTACATAAGAGAAGAAAGGGCATCCCCTTTTTACTTGATAGTAGGATTGGATGAGAGGATCAGTGGCTTTCTGGGTACACATGGTACCAGTGTGGTCTGTAAGAATACAAAAACACTCCAGTGGGAGTTAACAAAACATGGCAAATCAAGTTGAGGCAGGACCAAGCTCCTCCAACCTGCAACAAGGTTGAGTGTGGCATCCCACAATAGGAAATAGAAAGCACTCTGACTAAAAGCAACTTGAGGGAGAAAGATTTTATTTCAGCTTATAGTTTCACATCACAGACCATCACTGAAGAAAGTCAGGGCAAAAACTCATGAACCCTGAAGTCAGATCTGAAGCAAAAGCCAAGGAGGAGTTCTGTTTACTGGATTACTCTCCACGGTTTGAACATCCTGTTTGCATTTACCACCCAGGAACACCTCCCCAGGGTTGGTACAATCTACAGTGTGCTGGGCCTCCCACATCAATTATTAATCAAGAAAATGCTCAGCAGACTTAAGTATATATCAATATTCTTGAGGTATGTTTTGCAATTAAGAGTTCCTCTTCTAGAAATACCCAAATTTCTGTCAAACCGGTAAAAATCAACCAAGACAGTTACTCACATTGGGCTTAAACTCACAACCTTCCTACATCAGGCTATAAAGTGATGGAGTTGCAATTGTCTGCTAATATTAGGTGTCTTTCATTCCTTTAAAGGTGGAATAATATGTGGTATTGTATTCCCCCAAATATTGTGCATGCTAATAAACTTATCTAGAGTCAGAGACAGAACAGCCACAATATTAAACATAAAGGATAGGCAGTGGTAGCACACACCTTTAATCCTAGCATTCCAGAGGCAGAATTCCATGTGTTCAAGGACACAGCCAAGCACGGTGACTCACGCCTTTAATCCCAGGGAGTCATGGTAGAAAGCAGAAAGATATATAAGGTGTGAGGACCAGAAACTAGAAGCTTTTAGCTGGTTAAGCTTCAGGCTTTCAAGCAGCAGTTCAGCCGAGAGCCATTGGGATGAGGACACAGAAGCTTCCAGTCTGAGAAAATAGGACCAGCTAAGAAGTTGGCCAGGTGAGGTTAGCTGTGGCTCATTCTGTCTCTCTGATCTTCCAGCATTCACCCCAATAACTAGCCTCAGATTTGATTTTATTAATAAGAACTTTTAAGATTCCTGCTACAATAATACACTACTTTATGACCATATAATGTTTCTTTGTCCATTCATTTTAAATTACATGTGTTGATTAGTTCCATTTCATGGCTATTGAGAAGGTGCTGTAATAAATATTAGTTGTGTCTAAATATCTCTCTGAGATGTGTGCATGTGTATTTGTGTGAAAGATAGATAGATAGATAGATAGATAGATAGATAGATAGATAGATAGATAGATAGATAGAAACAGAGAGAAACTAGATATTATTGTGCATCCAGTTAAGTTTTTGAGAAATCTCTATAATGTTTACGTAGTATCAGAGCCATTTTACTTGCCAAAAGGACACAGGTATATGTGTTCCTCAAACAAATTAAATTTCCAGTTTTTCTTGATGGTGATCACATTAATGCAAGTAACCTTCTATTCCAGTCTTTTAAATTTTTCATTTCCCAGAAGACAGCTTTGTTTAGCATTTTTTATTCAATTGTTGATTACTTGTATATCTTCATTTAATAAATATCTACATAAGTAAGCCCTATATTCAGATTTAATTGGGTTAGTTTTACTTTATTTTGTTGTTAAATAACAGTTGTTATTTATTTATTTATTTTCACTCTATTAATCATGTTATATTTGGTGTAGTAGTTTTTAATTTGAATGTTGCATTGCTCTGTTGTAATCTTGTACCAGACTGATATGTTTGGTGTCACATTCAAGAAACCATTGCAAAAAGTTTTCATCTATGATTTTCTTAGGTTTTCACAGATTTGTGTCTAACACTTCAGTTTGCGATCATTTTTTGAGACAGGGTTTCTCTGTGTAGTTTTGGTGCCTGTCCTGGAACTCACTTTGTAGCCCAGGCTGGCCTCGAACTCACAGAGATCTGCCTGCCTCTGCCTCCCGAGTGCTGGGATTAAAGGTGTGTGCCACCACCACCTGGCCAGTTTTGGATCTCAATATAGAATGTCCCAATACTG
The DNA here is from genome assembly GCF_949786415.1 of Peromyscus eremicus. Lineage (NCBI taxonomy): Eukaryota > Metazoa > Chordata > Mammalia > Rodentia > Cricetidae > Peromyscus > Peromyscus eremicus. The sequence continues at coordinate 53,990,101 of NC_081428.1, read as the reverse complement.
ATTATTGAAAAGTCTGTCTGTTCCCTGTTGTGTCCTGCTGACGCCTTTGTAGATGGTCAGCTGATCCCAAATGCATAGTTATATTCCAGGCCTGGGTGTTGAGGGCGGGATTTGTCCATCTTTATGTGAGCTCTTACTTCTTTGTTCTAGTGTCTTTGAAGTATGTTTGACATCAGAATTGTACGTCTCCCAGGTTTCATTATTAGCAATATTATTTTAGATATTTAGGGTTATTCAACATCCCATATATATTCTTCAATAATGTCCAATAATTTTCTAATAGGAACTTCATAAATCTCTGTTGCTCTGTAGAGAGACATTTTATGAAAACTAATTTCCCTAATTCATGAGCCCAGGATGTATTCCTTCTATTTATTTCTGTCTTCTTAAGCTTCTTTTAACATTTTTGTAGGTCACTATACAAATCTCTCACCTACTTGAATACTCTTTTTCACTAAGTTTTTTGAAAGACTATTGCAAATAAAGTTGTTTTCATAATTTACTTTTCAGCTTATTCATTGTTGAATTATAGGAACAAGATTGATCTTTGTATGGTGATTTTATATCTTAGGACTTGAATTAAATTATTAATTTATATAGGGATGTGTGTGTGAGCACATGCATGTGCACACATGCACATGCACATATGCACTCCCACATGTAGTGCTTACAGTTTCCCACATGTAAGTGATATTATCTTTTAGCAGAGATAATTTTATTTTCTTCTTGCATTTTAGACATTTTATTTCTTTTTTTCTGCATAATTTTTATGGGTAGAACTCCCACTACTATAGTAGATATCAAAATTGAGGGAATCCTTTATTATTCCTTATCTTACAGGGAAGATTTTGTGTATAATGTTAACTGGGCTTTATCCAAATCTACTTTTTTAATGTTGAAATAATGAACCCCATTTTAAAACTAATGTTATGATAAAAAGGCCTTTTTGTTTTCAGATACTCTTATTCTGTGCCACTTGGGGTGACCATGTAATTTTTATTATTCATTCCAAGAATACTATGATACATTGATTTTTCTATGTGGAATCATTCTTTTACTCCAGGGATATAATCCACTTAGTCCTGATGCCTTTTAGTGTGTTGTTGATTTTGACTTGCTCCTATTTAGATGAGGATTTTATATCAATGTTTAATGATATTAGTCTATAGTTGACTTGTGTGGCATCTTCGGATTTTGTATCAGGGAAGTGCTAGCCTCAAATGAATTTGGATGTGCTACACCTTCTTTCATTTTAAGGACATTTATGAAGAATTGATGTTAAGAAATAAAAACAGTCGGTGAAATTCCCCGCAGAATTGACCTCTGTTTTTCTTCTTGGGGAGCTTTTGGGTTTCTGATTTCTAGCTTCTACTTACTTACTCACTGTAATGTATTGGGGTTTCTTTATTGTTTTTGATTCTCCTTTGCTTATTTCTGTTTTTAGAAATTTGTTTATTTCTTCTAGATTATCTGAATTATTTAGAGTACTCTTTCATGATCTTATTAAGTCACCATCAGTCATTACAGTTTCTGTTTTTTTCTAAGTTTTGTTACCTTATGATTTCAATTAGGATATGTAAACTTTTGCAAAATTTTCTGATACTTTAACAAAATTTGTAGTTTTATTGAATCTTTTAATTATACTTTTTGTCTCAAATTTTAAATTTATTCTATATCCCTTTTATTATTTCGTTCTGCTAACTTTTGATTTCATGTGATCTTTTTTTCTAGTACTCTGGGGCATGATGTTAAGTTTTAGAATTGAAAATTTTCTTCTTTTGAAGTGGGCATTTACACCATACATTTGTTACTTAGCACTTCTTACTCCATCTTAAATTCTGACAAGTTTGCCCGGTTCTTATTCTACCGTCTTACTGACAGCACTCTTCTGTCCCATAACAATTTTGTTATCATAGTCTGACAGTCTTGCTTTAAAACACAAAATCTTTTTGATCAAAACATAGGCCTTTTAGATCGTGAATATATTAAATCTGTACTGAATGTTTAAGCATAGGCAATTAAAAGCACAGAGGAACATGTGGTCTTTCAACGACAAGGCTAAGACTTAGTAAATCATATTTAGAGCTTGATACAATAAGTAAATAATTTATTTTAATTACTCAATTTATCTCGAAAATCCTACATGCTCAGGACAACATACCAAAGAATTAATTTTTGACAAATATTTATGTCTACAAAAGACACAACACTTTTGAAAATTCCTAGGTGCTCACTGAATGATTTGTAGGTCTGCTATGGGTTTCATAGACCTTTTTCATTAGATAAAATTTATGAAAAGCCAGTCTTGCTTAGCCTTCAGTTATTCACCAATAGGAACATATTAACATCCATTGGAAAGTCACCAAACAAATAGCTGATGTAGCAGCCATGAGAGCCTAGCCATTGGTACCATCAGAACTAAAACCATAATCTAGGAAACTACTGTAAAATAACAGGAAAAAAAGGACAAAGCAGCGAGAAACTCATGTTAATTGTGATGTTGAAATTCTGATCTCTTCCAGCCTTTGTCTAACCCCTGTGACCTTTCAACTCCCGGGTTCTACTGGGACTCAGTAGTGCTTCCAGCATATCTTAAAAATGACAAAATTTGACTCCTCTCTCTTTTGCTACAGTATGGACCACAATTAAACCATTTGAAAATGCAAATGTTTTTCAATGGCCTAGAATTAAACTGTTTGAAAAAATATTTTTCGTTGAGCTTGGGAGTTTTAACTAAATGTTCAAACCCTTTCAAATCCAGTTACCTTTTGTATTCTTCTTATCTTTTATTTACCCTTTGTTTGTACTTTGTATTTGAATGCATCAAGGGGATGTCTTGAACTAGGGTTAGAATTCTACTCAAAATTAAATGAAATAAAAGACATGAGAAAAATAGAGAGGGCTAAAAAGAAATAATTGTAAAATAGCAAAATTCCATGTAAAACATAATCTTAAGAACAAACATAATCTCAAGAACTGTCAGGAAAAGTTGACTTTGATAGATCTGCTCTAAATATACTTTCTACTTCAGGTTAAGTAATTCACAGAAGCAGAGGCTTTTCCTTTTTCAGACGGGGCTCTCATTTATTGCTGTCCCATGATGATCCTCTTCTCCATGTATGTAATTATCAAGAAGAAACAGAGGTTATCCTTCCCATCATTTTAAAGTCCTACCAATCAAATCCTATTCAGCAGTTAATATGAACAGGTTGCAATGACATGCTTAAATATACTTTGCAGAGTTTTCAAGTGTTTACATGTGAAGAGGAAGAAGGGTATTCATACTTAAATTTGGGATATGGGGTAGAAACTACGTTGGCATTTTTGTACATTATTCCTATGATAATTCTTTAAGAAAATATGAGGTTATTCTTATTATGCTACAAGTAATGGAATTCAGGGAGATCATCTAAATGGTCTAGGGTCCAACAGCTGAAGTGGCTATACTGCAGGCAGTATTTGAATATTAAGTCTGGGCCATTCTGATTCAACATTTCTATAACTTCATCCCTCTTTAATAATATTAAAATGATGTAAATTATTTAATGTAAAAAAGATCAATATTATCATGCCATGAATACCATGAAGAATGATAATAGTGTGTCTCATTAATAAAATAAAAAGTTATGTTATTTAGGAAGAATTAGCATAACAGGAGAAATGAAACTATAATATTATCCAGTGGGCCATTGTGTATCTCCAAACATATAAGACCTGAAACCTTAGGGAAATGAAGGTTATACCAAAGCTAGGAGGCAGTGGCTTTCATAGCAGACATGAGCATCTGATAAATGACTTGAAAAATCAAGAAAAAGCTTGGAAATGACTTCCTGGTAAAATGGTTCAAAGGACATATTGGCTTTCTGAGCTTTATGGTAAAATTTCCACATTTGTGTTAGGACCCAATAGTCGTTCACATCTGAAAAGAGTTAGTGGTGACTAGAAACAAATTATGGGCTTTATTGCATGAGCGAAGGATCCATGAAGGGCAAGGAAGCATTATGGGAGTCCTGATGGTGGTAGAAGTACCAGGAAAATTATTACTTTAAAGTATATTAGACATAGATTGTTGAAATGGGAAAATCTGAACCCAAAATGTAGTTCTGGACAGCTAAAAATTAATTCTATTTTAAAAATATAAAACACAAATTTACCAATTAGACATAGTCACCATGACACATAAATAAACATAATAAATATATGTATCAAATTCAGAAGGAATGAAATTATCTCAAAAGCAACACAGTCAATATTACTTCGAGTTTAAAAGATGAGCATGATTTCACTATTGAAGTTGTATTTATATCAAAATGAAATAGTTTAGAGAACTAAATAATTAGGCATGCTTTAACTACCATGGAGTCATATATTTAGTAATATGTAATCAAGTCTTTCATAGTGGCATATACATGATTCATTTAGTGAGGCAAAAAAAGACATATACTACGTTCTTATTTTAAAATGTATTATTATTTCTCCTAGTAAATTATATTAAACTGTTATCACACCAAGGTTAAGACTCACAGTTTGTATTGAACAGACTAAAAGGCTATAGGCTGGTTTAGAACAGGTAACCTCACTTTATGAGTTAAGGGCTTTGGATTCTTAGCTTGGAATCAAATTATAATTAGGCTTTGAAAATGTATGCCACCTTAAACAAGTTTCTTCATGTTCATAATTCAATTTTTCACATCTCAGAAGGACAATAATGGTATCTATTTCCCCGTCTTCCAAAGGTATAAGGATTGCCATGGTACTGCCCGTAAAACAAGACATTTAACCTGCAGTCAATAGTAAAAGTGACAGCAGCTATTAAAGAGGAAAGAACTCAGGGCTTGAGTCAGAAAAACAGGACATGTGGAATTGTCACGAACCATCCTCTGTGACCTTGGATGAGTCATGGTGTCTCGGGGCCCCTATTTCTCCATTCATAGAGAAAGATTTATACTCAGTCTCCTTGTATTCAGAAGGTCTGCCATCTAAGAGATGGGGATGACTTTGTTGATGAAGTGCTTGATACGATTATTGATCCCAGAACTCACATAATAAAATCTGAAGGCAGTGGGATGAGCCTTAATCACACTGCTGGAGATGCAGAGACAGGAGAATTTCTATGGTTGCTGACCTGCCAACTTCACTGAAACAGGTTCAATGAGAGACCCAAAGAAGAAGATACTTTGTATCAGTCTGTTGTTGCTGTGTTCATACATCCTTGCATGCACACCTACATACATACCTGCATAGCAGCATGCATATGCACACACAAAATTTCTGCACCCCAAAACACACACACACACACACACACACACACACACACACACACACACACAGGGTGAGGGAGCTCTGTGATATACATATTTATTTCTGTTCATTGAAAACTGAGAAGACCTGTTCGTTTCCAGATGGATGACATTAGCAGAAGCATTATCCATTGATAGAATCAGAATATATAATCACTTAATGTGGCAACACTTTGAAATAGAATTGAAGATTATTAAGTATCCAAAGCATCTGCCTGGAGCTTTGCAGACTCTTTAATAGAATGGTCATTTATACCAGCTAAAATCTTTAGGGTAAAGCAATGAACAGAGGCGGCCACTATCACTTATTTAAGGCAAAACTGAATTCCAGACTCCCCCAGTTCTTTTCAATACCAGCTACTTGCCACCTTCTTCGCCACACCCCCAACAATCTTGCAGTTATACAGCAAGGAGAACCTTAAACTGAAAGAGATACGAGTTTATGGACTTGATCTTTTATGTATAATTGGATAAGAAATATTCATGAAAAGAAAATAAATTAACAAAGATTAAGATGTTTATTTGCCATATTCTGTTTGTCCAAGACATCTCTCTCTCTCTCTCTCTCTCTCTCTCTCTCTCTCTCTCTGATATCTGGAATTGCTGATATAATAGATAGATATGCAGGATCCTTTGCCTTTAAGAAATTAGTGCATGCTTGATGGGGCAGGGTGTAAAAAGAGGGAGCTTAATCTGGAGGGGAGATGTAGACATTTTTCATGCATCGCCAAAGATTGTCAGTCTGAGAGGCCCAGTAGGTTAAAAGGGTAAGGACACAACAATATGCACATCCTCAAAAGTCATCACTCCTTTGTGTTAGAAATGTTCAGACCCCATAATTATATGCACCCTAGTGACACCGAGTTCTTTGTCTAATTACTATTTAGTCAACTATTCTGGTATATGAATTTGGGGGTTCCCAATATTAGGACATTTGGGGAACATACTTTATTTCCTCATTATGTGGGAGTAATTTTGAGGATAGAAGAGAAAGGCTACCTCTTGACAATACTAGGAAGGATGCTTCCTGCCTATTGTCAAAATGAAGAGAACCCATGGTTTGCCAGGTCGACTCTTCATATCATGGCTTGATAAGACCTATTCATTTCCAGATGGATGACAAAAAGGCGTGACTTTTTTTTCTTGATTCTGATCTGTTCTGGTCCAACATCTAGAGCTATGTACATACTTCATTTATCTTTGCATTCCACCCTGAAATACTCCATAAGACTGAGGGATCTGTGGATCCCTGACTGGCTCTCAAAAGAGATTTTTATTATTTGTTGAAAGTTGAATGATAGTGCAGTGAAAACAATGGAAAGATGACTATGGTTTCTGTAATCTAAACTGGAGATTAATTCTTTAGCTTCTAAACTATAGAATACAGTGAACCCAAGTAATGATGGCATGGTTCATTATCAAAATATGAATCCATATTATATTATTTGGTACATATAGCAATAATGAAGAGGGTTGTTCTAGACAGTGACAGAAAGAGTAGTGTAATGTTGATGTCTTCATTCAGTTTCACAGAGTATCCATAAATAAAAGGATTCGTGGATGATACAAAATAAGAAAAATCCAACAGAAGACACATAGTCAACCACACTGGATGCAATAGAAATGTTTGTTTTAGCACAAAACTAAAGATAAGGTGAAAAGATAAAAATAAATGGTCGCTATAGTGGTTGATTAAATATTGCACAATTTTATGTTGAACTGGCCTTAACTCTTTTTTTGAATTACCCCTCAAGGGACCTCCAGAGGGTAATCATATGCAGGTGTAAAATAAAGATACAGGAGCAAAATTCCTTTCAAATATGAAGCTAAAGATCCATTTTGAATGGTTTAGAAATACCATGTTGCATTGTTGTAGAAGGTAAGATAGTATGCACCTGAGAGAAGACACTTTGAAAGCAGAGAATGAGGGTTCTAAAATCAAAATGCACTGTAGGATGTTGGCCTTTATCTATCAATGAGAGCGTTGATTTAATCCCAGCACTTGGGAGGCAGAGGCAGGCGGATCTTTGTGGGTTTGAGGCCAGCCTGGTCTACAGAGCGAGGTCCAGGAAAGGCACAAAGCTACACAGAAAAACCCTGTCTCAAAAAACAAACAAACAAACAAAAAGCAAAAACAAAAGTCCAGCCCAAGGAATTTTCCCAGTGGTTATGTATGGACAGAATATGTATGTATCAATGGCACTGCAGTTGGTGCTGGGCTGTAAGGGAAAGGTGAAAACAAGAACAAGTAGAAATTGTGATGCTTCTCGAAGCTACTCACTTATACATTGCTACTTTTGTTTCTGCTTCCCACAACAGTTGGGAATTGATGGATTTCTGATAATGTTGAATTATTTTAATGGATGTTTCACAACTTTTACTGCTTTACCATGTAAAAACTAACCTTTCAAACAGAAGGATTCAAATAAGCCATAAACCATATGCCTCTACAATAGACTCTTACATCATGGTGGATACAATTGTATGCCTGGCTCAAATCCAGATATCTCTAGTAGGAGTGTGTTGGCTTTATAAATGAGGCTTTTAAAATACTTCCTTAATGAGTAAATCTGTGTAACACCTTTCCTAATTTATAATTTTTTACCTACATTTTTAATAGTTTATAATTCTAGGTTGAATTCAGTAGAGTAAATATAAAATTGTATTTCTCATGTTTTCTGTGTACTAGTTTTATTTTTTTATTTTATTTATTTATTTATCCATTCATTCATTTATTTATTTATTTATTTATTTATTTATTTATTTATTTATTTATTTTAAAGATTTATTTATTTATTATGTATACAGTATTCTGCCTGCATGTGTCCCTGCAGGCCAGAAGAGGGCACCAGATCTCATTACAGATGGTTGTGAGCCACCATGTGGTTGCTGGGAATTGAACTTAGGACCTCTGAAAGAGCAGTCAGTGCTCTTAACCACTGAGCCATCTCTCCAGCCCTTTTTTTTTTTTTTTGGGGGGGGAGGGAGAAAAGGTTTATTTTGCTTACACTTCTAGATCATAGTCCATGAATGGAAGAAGGCAGGACAGGAACTTAAGCAGGGCTGGAACCTGGAGAAAGGAGCTGATGCAGAGGATGTGGAGGGGTGCTGCTTCCTAGCTTACTTTTTTTTATAAAAATATTTTTATAAAAAAATTTTTATAAAAATAAAAATTAAGTTATATCTATGTTTGGTCTATTGTGACATTACTAATGTGACACCAATTCAATCTTCTGGCTTGGATAAAGTATACGAAATGTAAGGCCTAACTTCAGACAAAGGGTCTTTGAACTTCATCATAAGGTTTTTTACTTCTTTGTTAAGTTTAAGCTATGATTTCTTCATCAAAAGCAAACTTTTTAAAAGTAGGGTAATCTCAAAATACTCACAAAGATCTAAACTTCATTTTGTACCTTTTTATTAGTTTTCAATAAATTCTACTCTTAAAAATGTTTTCTGAAGCTGCAGTCACTAGGTAGCTTCCATAAGAAAAAGAATAACTGTTTTCACCAACATGTAGCAGGGTCTACTGTGCCATTTCTGAAATAAAAATAGTTCTCTTTGTGTTATGCCTCATATTATATATTTTAACATTTGACTTATTATCTTAGTCATGTCAGGATGAAAAATGGATCTCTCTAGGAACTTCCATTATGTCAGATTGAAAAATCATTTCTCTTGACTGCTTTGGGCAACTGCATGTTCAAAACCCCCTTGCCTCATTTCTCATGGTGCTCTGTGTGGCTGCGCTGCCTTCCTGTTTTCAGGCCCATTTCCATTGCCAATGACAAATCTCATACTCAGGGTCAGACCAGGTCCATGCGCGTGCAACAATCCCCAAGTACTTGGCAATGATTTATTTAAAAACTTCTCATTACTGAAGCTATTTAGTCCCTGAAATATCAACTTGTACACATGTGTAGTTATGAAGTACAGTTATGGTACACACATACACACACATGGAGAGGGGAATCATATGGGAAAAATATTTTCTTAATGCAATGATGGTTTACTTAAGGAAACGTTTTGTTGCATGAGCTGTATTTAAGTTTATCTGAGCTTTAGCAACTGTTGTTGAAGGACTACAGTGCTTCCCAAAGGAGGCATGAGATAATCACAACCCTAGAATCCAATTCAGACTTTTGTTTATAGCACAGAGAATATTGAATGATCTCACTCTCTGACTCCAGTGATCTTTCTATCTGTCCTCAACTTCTCACTGTTTAAATTTCTCTTACCTTGTGTGATACCTAACGGTAGAAAAGAGAACGAGGAACATAGGAAGTTGTAAGGGGAGCTCTCTCATCTGCCTGCCATCCTTCCCCCTCCCACTCTATCCAAAACATCATGAATAAAGTGTGTGCTTTCGACGGTATGACATGCCTCAGTGCCTCTTCATCTTCTTTCCTACACTCTGAGGACTTCCTTGGATAACTCTCTTTTCTAAAGTCTTCTTGATCATCCCAGCTGGGATGTTTCTGTTCACGTCTCTGGATTCTCAGCTCCTTGACAGTCAGTACAACTTCATACTCTGCACAGCAGCACCCAACTGTCCAGCTTGGTTGCCACTGTTGTTTGTATTCAAAATAGACATACACTGAGGGAATGTATCAGGGAGAGTCAGGAAAGCAGTGGTAAATTAATGAGACTGTTAAACAGGAAAATTTAATGACAATGTCCAGTGTGATGGAATGCTTATCAAAGTGTAATGATTCATTCTTGAATTTGAAACAAAGGAAGCATATATGTTTAAAGGGCATTTTAGCTGGGAAAAAGTCACAGAGGCAGTAATTATTATTATAGTGACCCTTATTACAGAAAATTGGCATTTCTATCTAAATGGCACTCTATAAAATTAGATTTTTCAATAACATATTAAGCAAAAACACTGTTCTTGTAGGTTAAAGCTGAGATTCTTTGGAATAAAGGGAATGAAGCAGAAAATTCTGAACTAAAATATAATATTGATTTGACATTAAGTTTAATGACAAATGAGAAATGAGTACTGTGGGCAAGAAAATAATAAAATAATTATATTCCTTTTGAGTTCCTCTTATCAAATTAAATTTTAATTTTAATTAATCTTGGAGTTTATATAACCAGAAAATCTTATTTTATGCATAAAAATATTTAAATCATGCAGACACTAAGTGGCTTAGGTAACAAGAAATGAGTCAGGAAGACAGGAAGATGTGTGGGAAGAAGGCATCGTACATCTCGAATAAAGTATAGAAGACATAAACCACAATAAACTTCCATTCTGCTTTTGGCCAAATAAATTGATGTTTAGTTATGTATGGCTATTATACCAGTAAGAGAAATTAAGCAACCGCAACCACAAAATAAAATTTGACTCCTAAGCACCCTTTTATTAGGACATGTCATTTTTACATTAAATATGTTGAGAATGCATTTGTGTCAGGGTCAAACGGTCCTATGATCAACTTGTAGAAAACAGACAAAAGAGTGGGAAAGCTGATCTTGTAATATTGAGAAATGGGGGCTGGAGAGATGGGCCAGTGTTTCAGAGCACTTGTTGCTCTTGCGAAGACAGGGTTCAATTCCCATCACTGACATGGAAGCTAACAAGTGTTCAAAACTCCAGTTCCATAGATCCAACATTCTTTTTTGACCTTTATGGGCACCAGAGACACACATAGTGCACATGCATACATGCAGGCCAAACGCTCATACACATAATAGAAATAAATACAAAACAATTTTATTAAAGCAATATTGGAGCTTTGAGTTTTATTATGATTAATTTGCTTGCAAATACAAGTGATTTGTTTATATGTCCATGTTAGGAATAGAAGCTTTACTTATTTATAAGACATCTTTAATATTTCTCACTCACCCATTTATTCATTCTTTTAATCCAATCAAAATTTGAGTAGCACTGACAAAGTTAGCCAAGAACTTGGTTTCTATTAGCCTTGTATTCGTGGTGGACAAAGCATGAGAAGAAGATATTTTAAAGACTTCATTTTGTGTCTTACAAGGGGTAGGTACAACATCATCGCATAACAGCATCAGCAGTATAGGGAAATGCTATCCGAGAGAAAATGATCATCAACCTTGATGTGAGAAAAGCCCTTAGTGCTTATAGACTCATCTCAATCATATCATGGAAGATATCAATTGGAAAACAAGTTGAAAATAGAGGAATGAAATTCTTTGGGAATTTAATCCAGTATCTTAGAGAGCAGTGAATATTGAACTGTGGGGTTCACAGATGTACCCCATCACCAAGCCTGGATTAATACTTGATGTTTATGGTGCTGACATGTCATAAGATAGCAGCCCTTGGAGATGGAGGACTCCTCCACATAGTGATATGAAAGTAACCTGTCCAGCCTTGTCCTAGCCAATATTTTCCTCTGTAAGTCATGGTAAACCTACTCTCCATTATAGAGCACTACATTGCCTAGAATGCACATCCTTTGAAATATTGCTTTAGAAACAGATTTGAAATTGAATTTGAAACAAAGGAATCCATATAAGCGGCTTTGTGTTCCTGTTACCTTTAAGTTGAGAAAGAAAAATAAACTCAAACTTTTCATTTCTCCTTCTTCAACCATCTGATCTTTCTCTACTATGACACAGAACATGTTCTTATTTTTTTTTAACTTAATAAAACCCAGAGACAGGCTTTTATGCATATTCATGTATACTTGATTAATAATTGATGAGAAGGCCTGGGGCAGGTGGTAGAGAATAAAAAACCTTTAGCAGGGAGCAGGGTGGAAGAAGATCTCTCACTAACCTTCTTCCCAAGGGGAACAGAAGCAGAGAGTAAAAGGCAAGGAGGGTGGGGCAGGCACAGAGCTGAATGTCATCCCACAGTGCTGTTTCCATGATTTACATATTTAATTGCTTCCTGTCTTTAGCAGTTGGGCTCTGTGATTCTGACACATTCTCTGAGAAATTCATCTAAAGACCAAAAAAAAGTGCACAGTGTAGGAGGGAAAACTGAGCTGAAGTCTGCAGGGTGTCCTAGGAGCTGAGGAAAGGCCATTACCATTGTCATGTTCTCAGACTGTCAAATGATTCTAAGAACAGCCAATGCCCAGGACCAGCCTCCCACAGACAAGACAGCATTCTGATAGTCAGGCCAGGCCAACACCTTGAACTTGAGTTTAATAATTAACTAAATATATCTTTATTGTACTGTCTCACTACATCATATTTCCCTAAATTCATATGGCCACTTTAGGTTTGGAAAACATTTTCCTTTAATTCATCTGATGTCAGTATTATTATTTCTGTTTTTCTCATGAGTGTACTCAAATATGAAGAACTCATGTGACTCATCCAAATACTGCTGAAGCTGGAAACCAGTTGAGAAAGCAGTCTGTCTGGAGTCTAGTAAAGGACAGTTTGTTCCCAGCAGAAGATAACCCAGTGTCTGGGTGCAATGCACACCAGAGAGTTTCATGTTTCTACAAAGCCGCAGATCACAGAGTTTGTCTTGAATTTCCAGTGTTATCATATGATGCATTCATGATATGAGAAGTAATGTGCCACCTTATTGAGTCACATAAAATTTAAAATTGAAACTGCTACATGAATATTCACTATTAGCAATAATATTTACAGAATTTCAAGACCCATATAAAAGTCTATAGAGTCTTACAGGCTAAGCCAATGGTCTATGAAGAGAGGAGTAATTTGATTCTCTTGATGCCACATCAATAACAATAAGCCCAAAATTCACAGGGATATTTTGAAACACTGCTTTCTTTTCATAACTGTGTTTGAATGGAAGCCAGTGTGGTCAAATTTCTGACTGTAACACTGTAAGGCAAAAGCTGTAAATTGGTTATGGGACAAGAGCCTAAGAATAAGAAGTCCTCAGAAGAATGTGAGTGATCAGAACCTTGGTCTTCTGATCCTCTCAGCAGCAAACAGTGTACCGTAGGCCATGCTTTTCTAAGTACAAAGACTGATAGGAGCCCTTTGCTCATGTGGAGTGTGCCAGTAGGCCCGGCCAAGGTTCATTTTTCATCATGATTTTTCCTATGCAGAAGATAATCGTTTATTTATGATCTTGGTAGTGAAAATCAAAGTAATATTTAAAAAACAATGGCAATTCTGGCCATTCTCATTTTCTGTTGTGGAGGCAATGATAAATAATAAATGAACAGTTGATGCATATTTTAACAGAAATGAATCATTGTCTAAATGTTAACTACTTATTTATTAATACTTAACTACTGTATATAGTACTTACTGACAAGTATGAAAACAAATTAATTTTTTTTCTTTATTTCCTTAAAATACTCAAGGAACCAAAGCAAGTCTACCCTGAATTTATCAGATATTACTACCCACCATTATAGTTTGAACTACCTTTTGCTGGGTTCTTATTTGACATTTCCAGTGGTTGAACATTGATTCTTGTTTGAAGGCTTAAATGGATGACAGTGTAGAAAATTGTAAGTTTTTCCACAATCCCTTACTTTCACAAAGCTCTAGTTTCACATGTGGTTGGGCACTAGATACTAAGTTTAAAAATGAGGTAACTCAATGTCGTTTTTGATGTTTTCAAAATCCTTGTCTCTGTGCTTCTCATCTAATCAACAGACCAAAAGTGGTTTGGTGTCTGTGTCATTACTGACTTTCTGTACTCCCCTCATGACTAATATCATCAACAGTTGCTTCTCCTAATAGGATCTTTGGTCTTAGGGTTATTATTATTATTATTATTATTTCTACTAGTAGTAGTAGTAATAGTAGTAGCCGTATGTGTGTGTGTGTGATACATTGTGGATTCCATCATATATATATATATATATATATATATATATATATATATATATATATATATATATATATGGGCTTCAGTTCACAATTCTGAACTTGGATACTAAAAACAAGTAGCTTTTTGACAGCCTGCTGTTAGATGGGCTGACCTTGTTTTAGAATTTAATTTGAAGCAATACTGTACTATTGCAATGGATTTCCTCAACCCTTTGCTCCTGTGTAGCTTGTGTTTCGGTTGCAGCCGAAACTTCATGGTGTCCCTTCCTTCTCAGTGTCTGCTTATCCAGTTCTTCCAATCATAGGACAAAGCTAACATCTTCACTTGAAATTTAAATGTCTAAGAGAATCTCTTAACTTTTGTAGCATACTCATAATTATATTGCAAGACTTTATTCTTTTTTTAAAATTTGTCTGAGTGTTATGTCTACAACACATGTGCAGTACCTATGGAGGCCAGAAGAGGGTGACAGAAGTCATAGAACTGAACATACAGATGGCTATGAGCTGCCATGTAGGTGCTGGGAACAGAACCTAGGTTTCTCATCAAGAAAAGAAAGTGTTCTTAGCTGTTGCAATCTCTCTCCAGTCCTACAAATTTTTATTTTATGAAAAAAAGTATTCTTTTACCTGTCTGTGGCCTAGCGAACTTGTAGTTTTCTAGAACTTATTCCTTCTCCACTCCGTCTGGGACACATTGTGATCATAGCTGTGGATATTACACTGGCAAATCACAGGACCAAAAGAATTCAAAACAAACTAGCTGAATAAGTATGAGTGGGAATCATTTTTCCATTTAATGCCTCTAAGAAGGAAATTCCCCATGAATTCCTACTGAACTTGAGTCAGTGTAAGCAAGCATGGAGTCCAAGAATGGATACAATTTGAGAATCCTCTGTCTTTGTGAAGAATGAGGACATTTCAGAATGACTGCCTTAAATGACTGCCTACTATGTGTTTTTACATTTAATGAGTTGGGTTTTGATACAATTTTTAATATTATTTAACTTAATTTGTATACTGTTTATTGGTTGTTGCATTTAAAAACCAACATACAGAATTTTTAACAGAAGCCAGCATTATTAGACTCTGAAAAAATGTTTATGATGACTGCAGAGGAAAAGAACATTTTATGATTTAATTTAGTTAAGGCACAGAAACATATGAGAAGCAACAGTGGAACAAAGTAGCCAGCAAACTATAGTAAAGTTATATATTCTCTGTTCTAATACCTGACTGGCTCTCTGTCACAGTGGAGGAAAGACAATTCAGAAAGATAAGAGTCAAAGATGTTGGTAGGAAAACACTGCACAATGCTATATAGAAAGCTATCAATATAAACATAGAAAATACCAGTTAGCGAATGGAGGGTAGGACATGTATCGTCAGGTAACAATGCATCTTTCTTTCCAACGCAGTTTACTCTACAACTAGGCTCCACTCTCTTGCACTGTCACACAGAATAAGGTTCTACACATATTGCAGGTACATATGTACCGTGAGGAAAAAGGGGGAAAAAAACCATACAGAGTATCATATCATTTATGAAAAGAAATGTAAGTCTATGGGCCAGAGTATGCCACTGAACACTTCTAGAAAGGAATTCTTTTCTATCTGAGACTAGTCTGGAACATAGGTCAGGGGAAGCTATATTAAGCTTTCAATGAGAGGAAAACAGCGATGATCCCTCCTGTTGTGGAAAAAATACGACGTAGAAAACAATAATATGCCAACATAACTGGATGTGGAAGCTTTCATATGAAAAAGCCCCTTGCCATCTATTGCCCATGGTCAGTAAGAGGGGTAATATTTGCCCACAGCTGAATTCTAGTATATGCAACACTTAGAACTTTCATTGGGCCTCTTCTGAAAAATATAACAAGAGAAATACCATCTGCCATCTGCATAATAGCAGGACTTCTATGTGTTACACCATGTGACAGGGTCTGGAGCATGGACTTTCTTGAATGGCTCTCTGGACATGACTAAATTTGAGGTTTTAGAAGAGAATGATGTCATAATGGATTTATCTGGAATTCTTTTTTTTTTTCTTCCGGTTTTTCAAGACAGGGTTTCTCTGTTTAATCCTTTCTGTCCTAGAACTCACTTTGTAGACTAGGCTGGCCTTGAACTCAGAGATCTGCCTCACACATGCTGAGATTAAAGGTATGCACCACCACTGCCCTGCTGTTTTTCTGATAGTCTCTGTCTCTACCACTCTACTGTTTCAAGTATTGGTTATTTAATAAAAATTAATCTTACACAGTAAAATCATATTTCCATATAATATTTGTTTTATTATTTAATAAATAAAAAGAAATGAATATGTGCATACCTTATGGTTGTGAGTGTAGTTATCCTCACATAAAAGAAGATGGTGTTGCCTGGTGATGGTGGCAGCCGCGGCAGCGCTGCACACCTTTAATCCCAGCACTCGGGAGGCAGACACAGGCGGATCTTTGTGAGTTCAAGGCCAGCCTGGTCTACAGAGCGAGATCCAGGAAAGGCGCAAAGCTACACAGAGAAAGCCTGTCTCTAAAAACAAAAATAACAACAACAAAAAGATGGTGTCAGATCAGTTGAAGCTAGAGTTTCTGGCAGTTGCCCATTACACAACATGGGTGTTGGAAAGCAAATTTGGGTACTCAGCAAGAGCAGTATTTGCTCTTAATCACTGAACCATCTCTCCAGTTCCCAACTCGTACCTTTCTAAGTCAATTATATATGATGCCATTATGGAGTAAGTGTAAATAAGATGTGTCTCCTTCACATGTTGATTTGTTAACCTAGTGGGGGCGATATGTGTAATACTACCCGTACTTTCTTATTTAATACTCTTCAAATTCACTTAACACATTTATTGATCTCCTCTTTTGAGCTTTTACTCTTAATGATCAGGAAGGCATATCTAATAACTAGCCTTCTGCTGTCTAACACCTGGTTTAGCGGGGACTGCCTGAGGATGGGTTTGTTAATATAAATGTAAACGAGGGCATTCTCAAAGGAAATATTTCAAAAATGAGACACACAGGAAAACATTGTTTTATGGGAGGAGGGGCAGAGCAGAGGGATTCTGGAGCTTATCCACTCCTCACAGGGTGTAGATTACTTCTCTGTTTTCACAATGTTGCCAACAGTAGGATCATAAGCCAAATATAGATGAATTTCGGTTGTCAACATGTCATTATTAACAGAGTCTAAGTGAGCTAACTGAAACAACATCCTTGGCACCTTGATCCTCTTATATGGCACTGATTTTTTTCTCTGGGGCCTTTGAATCCTGTCTCCAATACAACCTCTATATGAATCTTAACCAAACAACTTTCATCTTCCTGCCTCAGTTTCCTCATAAGTAAAATACAGATAGTGACATGACATATCTACTTCATTTTGCTTCTTCGAGGATTTAACTCACAGAGTACTGGCTAGGCATTTTGAACAGTGCTTGTTGAGTAGTTACCTTTATTATCCCTCGGGATATGGACTGAACTTTGTTCATTTGCTGAGGACCACCATGTTTTGCTTATTCCTAGTCTTCATGCTTGGCAAATGGTGAAAAGACATTAGTGCACCTAGAAGATTCCATTACATAGATCGTAAAACACTAGTTACACCTTCCTCTTCAGGTATGTTTGGATATTGAAGCATCTCAGCTTTAATACTGCCTAAGAGTCTTTCTACATGCTCTGTACCCTCTATCAACAAAGCTTGACAGAAACAAAACAAAGCTTGACTGAAATAAAGGAGAAACAAGGCAAAAAACAAGCACTGGCTGGTTAGTGAATACAAGTTCTACCACTTTTAAATAATGGAGATAATAAATAATTATTGCTTGGTGAAGCTCTCTAAATAGTACCTCTGTTATATTGCACCATATTAAATATATTAAAAAGTGCCTCTAGTAAAGTATGACATAAAAAAGTCATGACCATTTACAGAAAAGGAAAATGATATGAAATCAGCATATGTAGAAAGTAAAGGTGTTATTTCCCTGGAATCTGAAATTATTTATCTATAAACTAAAACTTATATGTGGTCCCAGGACCACAGAAACTTTCTCAATGAATTGTCTCCTCTTCGGAGTGAAGTGCTAAGAGATCAATGAATTTTCTGTCACCTGAAAGTTCTACACAGATACAAATACAAATACAAAAACATACAAATACATAAGAGTTATAAACACATTTGTTATGAATTCTACTTGAATATTTGACTTGACACTGTCATTTTTGTTTTAAAAATTACTTGCTGTTTTATCATCACTGGGGACAGTAAGTGGTATTTATGGGATACTCACGTTGTCAGAGCAGCTTGTTAGGAGTCCTACTGGGCGTTCCTTTCCTAAATTTATTGTCACTTTGTCCCCTAGACATGTCATCACTTTTGTTCCACAGATAGGACACGTGGGTGTACATTTGTATTCAGGCATATACTTTATAGTAGAGAAATGTAGTTTGTGATATCCAGTTGAAGAAAACAAGAATTTTCACTTTCTTAAGAAAAATGGCTAAGTGAAGGAGGTGGGGTGGTGTTGGTCACTGTTCTATTGCTGTGAAGCAACACCAAGACCAAGTCAACTCCTAGAAAGGGAAGTATCTAATAGGGGGGCTTGCTTAAAGTTTCAGAGGCTTAGTCCATTATCATCATGGCAGGGAGCATGGCAGCGTGCATAGGAGGCAAGATGTTGCAGAAGTATCTGTGAGCTACAGCTTGATCCACAGGCAGAAAGAGAGATACTTTCTTTCTCTGCCTGGTGTGGGGCTTTTGAAAGCCTCACACCAGGAAACCTCAAAGTTCGCTCCCAGTGACACACCTCCTCCAACAGGCCACATTACTCCGACAAGACCATGCTTCCTAAGCCTTCCAAACAGGTCACCAACTGGGGACTAAGCATGCACATGTGGCCTGTGGGGCCATTCTCATTCAAACCACCACAGATTGGTTACACACTTTGAAGAAAAAAAAATCACAGAAGGTTAATAATTTTAACCTGAGTTTGAAATTAATGCTCAGGAAAAGGATACAAAGAGTAGATATAAAAACTGAAGAAACATTCTAATTGATGTAAAATTAAGATAGCAAGGAGGCATAGTGACAGAATCGGTTCAACTAAAATTAGGCAGGGATGGAGAGAAGAGGAGAAGGATGGTGAAGGGATGGGGCATATAGGAAGAAAGAGAAACAGAGAGAAGATACTACACTATGAACTGCTAAGGGATTTACAGGGGTAGCATGCTGTTGTGATGCTACTCCTGGGGAAATGTAAACAAATACCTGTTTTTTGTCATATGCAGACTCTCTGTGTGTTTATTTTATAAGTGGGCTCTGGGACTGGTGGGACTTGGTGGCGGGAGCTGGAGAGAAATTCTCCAGCAACACTAATTGACAGAGAAAAAGACGAAATCCACAATTTATTAATTGTCATTAAGTGACAGTGAATAGTAAACACTGTTCTCTCTGGGACGATGTCATCTGAATGTCACCTTTCTCTCTTTCAGTCTCTTGAGAAGAGTGGTGCTGATTCTCAAACTCTGACAACTCCAGCTAGAGCTGTAACATCATTAGTGGTCCCTTCTAGACTAGGGTTTGACATCCAATTCTCTGTTATGCCCTTCTTGACCAATGGAATCACAGATGATAAGAGCCACTCATTATCTGAATGTTTTAGCAATTAATTGTTTCCATTTCAGACACCATTACATCTTTATTAGTGACAATTAATTTGGAATAATATAATTACATCATTTTAAATTACATTTAAAAAACATTGTAATAGTATAGTGCACTAATTAAATCAACACTCCACAGGAAACCTAGAACTTATTGTGTGTCATGTATCCCTTGACTAAACAGTTTTTATTCTTATTCATTCTGTTTTTTCTTATTACTTCATAGGTATTGCAGGACATACACTAAGCTTATAGCTAGGTAAAACTCATAAAAGCACAGATTTATAGAGTCTTGTAGTTTTGTTTCTGTTTTTCAATGTTGCAATAACATGCCAACTAGATTTTTCTTTTGATTTCCACTTTGAGCTTCCACAAAACCTCAATGTAGCACATAAATTATATCTCTATGTTTTGCCTGGATTCTCTATTAAATCAGAGACAAACTAATTTCTCTTGAAATTGGCAGTAAGCTTGCAACATATTTTTTAAAAAGTTTTGTGACATTTGAAAATATCAACAAAATTGTTGGTTTTCTCAGTTCTAGTTTCACCGAGGAATTCAGTCCCATCGTGATCTAGCCTGAGCCCAGATAGAGAATATTTTATAAAGGAGCTAATGTAGCCTGTACCATTCCAGGACAGAAATAAGCCTTATTCAATATAATTCTACTGGGAAGTGTTGCTCAATGGCAGAATACTAGACTATTATATGCAAGGATGTATGGGCTTGATGATTCCCAGCACCTTGAAAGTAAGAAATTATAGAAAGGGGACTCCTCTCCTGTCACTGTAGAGACATTTGGACCTTGACTGCAATAGGACAGACCCCAAGAGTAGGACATGGCATTTTCATTTAAGCATTAAGAAAGAAATTTTTGAAAAATAACTAAAACCATTCATTCTTCCAATAATAGTATATTTTATAATCTCTAAATGTAGTGTGCTACTATAAATAATATACTTGCTGGCAGCTTTCAATGAAAGAACCACTGGTAATCTTTAATTACATGTAAAAGTGAATTATAGTCTGTGTTTCAAAGCTATGGAATCTTTCCTATGTTTTTAATATACATGTCTAAATGGTTACGTTCAATGTATATATTTTGGCCAGTGTATAAGTCATATCTATCTATCTATCTATCTATCTATCTATCTATCTATCTATCTATGTATCTATCTATGTATCTATGTATCTATGTATCTATCTATCTATCTATCTATCTATCTATCTATCTATCTATCTATCATCTTTCTCTGTGTCTGTCATCTGTCCATCTATTAATCACCTATTTATCTATCCATATATATACACTTCTTGTATGATGAGTGTTAATTTTCTCACTTTTTAAAGTAATTTCATTAAGTTTCTTGTGACTCTTTTATCAATATCATTAGTCTTCTTTCCCACTCTGTCATTTATTGTCCCTGAAAAGGGGAAAAAAAGTCTAAAGATAATTTTTGAGTTTTCAAAATCTACATTTTTATAGTAACTTCCAGTCAGTTTTTGAAATTTACTATTTATTAAATTGAGAAGCAAGGAGAGAAAAAGTAAAATGACATCTGATCTAAGACATTTTCTGGTCCAGTTTAACAGGACATTTCTATCACCTCTGACTGCAGGTTTATGAACTTCTAGAGGAGACTAGGGACCACCCGAGTTCTAATTGTGCTTTGTTAATGTGATCATTTAAGTGTCTCTTATTCCAACACATTATTTTCAATAGCTATTATATCTTTTTATGGTCAGGTATAAATTGTTCTTTTGTAAAATTTCTCCCTGCTCTCTCTCTGTCTTTGGAATAGATGCCAAATTTCAGCTAGGCACATGAAAGCAAATGTGGTTCATTGTGTACAAACTTGAAGCTCAGCAGTGACAAGACCAGTGCTGGTCTAGTGAATAGATGCTCTGCAAGATTTTACACTGAAGCTTGTAAGAACCCACTCCTTTACAGTGAAGAGCAACGTTGTGTGTTGTGTTTATGGGGGAAAGACAAGAAGAGTTCTGGAGGCCTCTAGTCCTGTCCACAGCAGAGATCCCCGGCCTGTTGAAGTGACTTTTCTCCCTCTCTATTGGCTTGAAAGTATGTCCTAGAGAGCCACCTGTGACTGAATAAAAGGAGACATCTGATTTAGTCATTCTGCATATCCCTTCCTGCTTTCCACATCACTCTCTTTTCTTCCCCTTTTATCTTTTCTTTGTCTGGTTCTTCCTGTCCATTGTTCCTTTGCCCTTTTCTCCCCACTTTTCTAACCCACCATGGGTTTCTTTTTTCATATGTTTTGTAGTGGTATTAAGAATATCACCAAAAAAAAAAAACAAAATAGCTTATAAAATGACATTAATAAAACAATCACACATCATATATAGTTACTTACATTTAAATAAAGAAGTGCTGAAAATCCATTATGAGACTTTTTTCAGACCACGCACCTGAATAAATCTATCACACTTGCTTCATTGGTAAATGTAGTAGGCCATGAGGAGGCTGTTAAGGTGCTATTATCTTTATTACTGCTTTTATAACAGAACTGTTCATGAAGTTTTTTGAAGGGAAATAGACATCTGTTTTTAAAGTTGCTAATTACTGAGCAGCAATTGGTGAGTGTTGGTTCTCCCACTCTGATTTCAATCACATCAGATGCATTTGGAAATTATTATTATTATTATTATTATTATTATTATTATTATTATCAGTGATCCAAATGAAACTCATTAAAATCAAATCATGGTGATAGTAGTAACTGGTATGACCTCAGCACAACTGCAGTCAGTGCGGCAGGGAGGAGCTTGCTCTTGTTTCATGTGTGTTCAATTTAAATGTCTTCTTCACACTAGAGGACCCTAAGACAGCAGAGTGCCTTGATGAACTTATAGAGATCTGGCTGGCCAATGACTGCACGTTAAGACTATATACACATGAAGACTATAGATATTTGGAGTATTACAAAACACACTATGGCTTAAAACAAACAAGAGAGTAGACAATACTAGTTAAGCCAGATAAAATGGAGATGGGCAAATTAGTCTGAATTTCATATAAATAAAAGGTATAACAAGTATGTGGAATACAGTGTGGTACACACACACACACATACACACACACACACGTGCATGAACACACACACACACATCAAATATAATTAATTTAACTGGATTCTTATAACTTTTTTTTTTTTTTTTTGGTTTTTCGAGACAGGGTTTCTCTGTGTAGCTTTGCGCCTTTCCTGGAACTCACTTGGTAGCCCAGGCTGGCCTCGAACTCACAGAGATCCGCCTGGCTCTGCCTCCCGAGTGCTGGGATTAAAGGCGTGCGCCACCACCACCCGGCCAATTCTTATATCTTAACTTGCTGATTTTTGCAAGCCTAAGCAGAATACCCTAGAATACAAAATAGCAGAGTTTACACATTCTCAGACTTTGAGGCAAATGAAAAGACCCCAAAGAAAGAATCAGTGTGGGTGGTATATTTCAAGATAAGCTTGAAAAGTAGAAAACTAAAAATAATTTTTCATCCTTTTCTCTACAAACCCAAAGCCCATGTTTTTTTCTGATGTAAAGAGAAAAGGAGATGCTATTTTGTATTATTATTTCAGGTTTATGCTTAATGCAATGGAAGAAAATTTGACTTATTATGATGTGCCTGGGAAAACAATCTGAAAGGAAAATTTCTAGGAAAATCATGGGTTCACTGGCTTTTGAGAACCAAGACATATCTGTATGTGGAGTTGCGCTTGGTCCAGTCCAGTCATAACTCCAGAAAGTTCTCTGGACTAGGTTAATGCTGATTTACAGATAGGCTTCAACAGGTAGCAAAGAATATTTTCTCAGAGACCAAACGTAGCAGAATCTGTCATATTACTCTAAACTCTAGAAATATTTAATGATCAAGAATTGACATTGAACTTCTTTTGAAAGAAATGGTCTAGAAATATATGCTTTTATTTTATCTTTCTTGTGAATAACATTGAGCATGCCTTAACTATTGTTTATAAATTAGCCAACTATTTTAATCTTCTTTGTTAGCTCCTGGTGATTTCCAGTCAAGTAGAGCCTTTGAATGAAATCCATAATGTCAATCATGTTAATGTTTTTAAGCAAAATTCGATAACATTGTGGATACCAAAAGAATTGTGGTAAGGCTGGGAATCATTCCGAACCTTTTCAAGGAAATGATCCTCTGTCCCTTTTATGGGACCTATTATAGTATTTCTCCTGGTAATTAATCATTTGATTGATAGCCAATGATATACACTAAAGTTACTACAAAATTTGAGTATTTTAGTCTCTACGATGGGCATGAAATGGTAGATTCAGAAGTTCTAAATATATTGAAAAATAGCAATTCCCTATTCACACATCCATATACATATCACACATACACACATACGTGTGTGTGTGTGTGTGTGTGTGTGTGTGTGTGTGTCTATGTACTAAATTGTTTGAACCTTTCTCAATGAGCAATATGGGGCAAATAAGTAGGAGGAAAAACCACTATTAGTCACAAGCACACTAGGT
The DNA here is from genome assembly GCF_949786415.1 of Peromyscus eremicus. Lineage (NCBI taxonomy): Eukaryota > Metazoa > Chordata > Mammalia > Rodentia > Cricetidae > Peromyscus > Peromyscus eremicus. Next base: position 53,965,854 of record NC_081428.1, on the reverse strand, counting down.
CAAATAATGCTAACAGTATGACATGAAGCTACAGTCCTGGCTGAATGAGCATAGGCAACCCCTTGTCTGTGAAATGAGATGATGGAAATTATGAGTGACAGTGTTATATGGATATTCTTGGAAAATGATGAGGCACACCCAGAATGTAATGTGATCATATTGCTTTGTTTAAACCAAGGAAGGGAAAAAATAAATTAAAAGCACCCATACATGCTAACAGGGTAAAAGAGACATGTCAGGATTTTCTTCAATCTATAACCAAATTATCCATGCAGCCAGATCTCAAACTATTAATGAGAGGTAACCAGTTGACTTATAGTTTCAGTCTTTAAAAAAGAAAAAGAACTATAGAGCCTGAGGAGTCAAGAACACCATGGGAAGACACACATTCAACTAACCTGGGCTCAAAGTGGGTAACAGAGACTGAAGAGACAACCAGGGAATCTGCATGGGACTGACCAAGGCACTCTGCATATATGTTATAGTTGTGTAACTTGGTTCTCTTGTGGAACTTCTAACAGTGGGAATAGGGACTGTCTCTGATTATTTTACTGTCTTTTGGGACCCTACTTCTCATATTGGGTCGCTTTGTCCAGCCTTAATACAAGGGGAGGTTTAGTCTTACTGCATCTTTATATGCCATACTTTACTGATATTCATGGAGCCCTGCCCTTTCCCGATGGAGATGGAAGAGGAGGAGATTGTGGGAGGTGGGGGGCAGGTGCAGCAGGACAAGGGAGATAGGAAAAGGGGTAAGAAATGGGAGGGGAGAATGAGGGAGGCTGAAGCTGGGATGTAAAATAAATATATGAATTTTAAAAAAAGAAAAGAAAAACCAATAATGGTTAAAACTGGCACAAAGTAATTAATTTTTTTTACTTTTATAGAATTTTTATTTAATTTTTAAATTTTATTTATTTATTTGTGTGTGTGTGTGTGTGTGTGTGTGTGTGTTTATCATGGATCGTAATATGAGAAGTATATAGGGTGCTTTGGCTTGCCACTATATTCCTAAAACCCAAGGTCACAATAGATCATCAAAGAGAAGTATAAAGTTCTAGATTCCTATATTTATTCTGTGGAGTAATTCACTGTAAGAAATTATTCCCCCAGAAGGGTCTTTTGAAATAGTGTGTGAGAAAGACATTCAGAAGAGGTCTCTAATTTGGTGATCAATGAAAAATGTTTATATGTAATTGTTAGTCCATTTTCTGCTGTTAATGATATAATAGCATACATCAAATGAGTTATAGAAGATTGGTTTTACTCAAGGTTATAGTTCTGTGGCTGTGTTCCAGTAACATAACTAGTAATCGTCTTATGGATAGACTCCCAAACAATGTGGAGGATTACATGGAAGGTGCCAAGAACAAGGATCACATGTGTCTGTCTTGTCTGGGGGTAGTTTTGGCTGGCTATATTTTATGGAGTGATTTGTTGTATGAAAGTCCATGAAATGAGTCATATAAACTAAGGATTTGAGGGTAAGATGACATCAGAAGAGAAATATCCTTTATTTGGTGGCCATTAGAAAAATAACTATCTCTGCATCAATGTATATATATGACATATATATATATATATGTATATATATATACATATATATATGGTGACATGTAGATGCAAAATACTGTTGGAATGTAATGGCATTTCATTAGATGGGGTAATTTAGCTCTTTCTGCTTATTTTGACAATGGAGGCAACAATATAAGGCATATGAGAACTCAAAGATTAACAAAAAAAGAATGGATCATACAAGAAGAAATCAGAAGGGAGGCAAATGTTCAAAAAATGGTCAAAGTGTGTCATATTCATGAACAATTAAGCTAAAATGAAGCCATTTATTCTATATAATTAATTTGAACTAAAATTGCATCACAAGCTTGATTGAAAAAAACTAATGCTTAGTATAAACTGAAAATGGACTCAAGCCATTCAAAGAGTGATTGTCAATTAGTATAAATACACACGTGTGTGTATATATCCCTAAGTATAAATGATATATCTGTTTTCAAGTACTTGTAATATGAGCCCAAAGGCAAATTTTAAAGTAATATCTGTGCTTTATTGTAACTGGCATTTCAGCTATTCCAAGTGACAACCTTCTCTAAATTTTGATCATTGAAATTGAAGCAATGTAGAATCTGATCTCTAAGGCAGAAAGTAAAAGAAATGAGCAATTCAGAGTGTTTAAAAGGAACCATATATAGTATCAATTTAAATTTGAACTTTCTGTATGTACATATGTACACATACATGCAACAATCTGGTTCATTATTTTTTACTTAAAAATTTCAGGTACTGACATTCATATCATATGAAGAGTGAAAAATGTAATTTGATCTACTAGAGAGATAAAAAAGAAAGTAAAGTAAATCCATCCACTCAATAATAACTAATATTGAGGCTTTTGTATCCTAAGACAATGCTAATGGACCTTGCTTAAAATAGGCTGTCCAAAGCAGTTCTTTCACAAAGTATGACAGATGTAAAGGATAAGAGGAAAACAAAGCTAAGTCCTAAAACTGAAAAGAATGAAGGCTTTTTCTTATTGCTCTTTGAGAACTGAGCCTTTATCATTTGTAGCACACACACACACACACACACAAACACACACAAAACAAGTATAGAATTATTTGTTTCTAAGATTTTTCTCTTTCTTTACAAAGATAAAAATATAACCTCTAGAATAACAGTGGCCATCAGACTGAACTGGGTAGAGATGATGTTGTTAAAGATGTGTTGATGAGGTCATGTTCCCAGGCTCTACTGGAAACAGTTGGAATTAGGATGAGTGTCTAGTTCTTGTAGAACATACTGGAGCTAAGACCTAAAGAATTTACTGCTAAACTGGATATGCATATGTAAAGGGAGAAAATAAGTATCTCTACAATTGTCCTAACTGAAATGAATCAATGGCACTGAATCTAGTAAGATTTGTGTAAGAGTGTGGTACCACCGTGGAATAGAGTCAGGGGTTTCATTTTTGGTTTTTAAAAAGGAGCTATCTCAGTCTGTAGTCTATTCTGTCTTAGAATGCACAAAGTATATCACATTGGCCTTGAATTCAAGATGAGCTTTAGCTTGAGTACTGGGATTTTCAGCCATTTTTGAACACTGCTTGAGTACATCTGTGAGTCAAGCAAATGAAGTGACAGAAAATGTGATTCTACAAGTTTCCCTTGAGTACCAAGTTAAAAGACTTGAACTTATACTTTATTTCTACACATACCATTAAGCACCTGCTCAAAGAATCATAATCTATCCACAACCTTAAGGAGCTTAGCAACAAAGAAACAGCAGACTAACGGAAATTAGAAGATAAATCTGATGGATTTGCTATTCCAGGATCCTGGACTGGGTTTTAGAGGGGTGCTTTGTAGACAAGTAAAAGAAATAGATGTCTTCTCTGAACTAATAAACCATTGAAAAATGCGATGTTAAACACACTAATTTTCTACTTCCACATACTGATGTCATGTGAGAGAAAAAGAAATGTTAAAAAAGTACTATACCACGAGGATCTGCTGAATGGAATGTATCTGTCCTCCTCTAAATGTAAGCCTGCTCTTGTTCATTTCTTGACCTTCCCTCTGACTCTGATCCTTCTGCTTAATAAAGTACACTCTTGAATACCCCCACTCATGATAGAGTGGGTAATGATGAGGGCGGATGATGACTCAGAGTAGGAGTAGAACCATTGACCTTTCTGTTCCTCCCTTGGTCTCTTTACAAAGAGAGGTAGCCACATCCTGTGTGGGGCATACAGAACTGATGGACCATGGTGCTCTCTGAGTGGGGGATGTTTCTGGAGATGGCTGATGACTCCTGATCTTACTCTGTTTCTTTGAACCAGAGAATGAAAGTCAATCAAACGACAAGGTAACAACTTTTGACTGGCCAATGCTATTGTACTTTTATGTGGGGAATAATTAACCTATGAAAATCACTGGTGCTGGACAATATTAGGCAGGTAATTTAGGAAGACTATAACAGTGGATTGAACATTTATATGAATATAATTAACAGAGACAGGTTTAGAATCTAACAGATCAGGCTGTATACCCACATGTCTTGATTTAGGAAAAGAGCTACTTAACCCGTAGTGAAGAGCCAATCTATATTATGCACACCCAGTGTCTTATATAAACCTAGAATACTAAGTAACCTTGATTAAGAAAGACTGGAGGGGCTGGAAATATGTCTCAATGATATAACATTAGCTGGAAAAGAACACTGGCTGTTTTTCCAGAAAACCCAGGTTTGATTCCCACAACCACATAGAAGTTCAAAACCATCTGTAATGTTAAATCCAGGTTACCTGATTCCCTGTTATGACATCCCAGGGCACCAGGCATGCAATTGGTACACAAATATACATGCAGATAGAACATCCATACACATAAAATAACATAAATAAAATACTTTAAAAAGAAAGGCTGGAGATATGATGGACGAGTTACAAAGATATTCTTGTTAACCAGTGAGTAGATATTATCATTTACTTGCCAATTACTCCTCTTAAATAGTATGTCAAAATGTGTGTGTGTGTGTGTGTGTGTGTGTGTGTGTGTGTGTGTGCTCATGTGCATGCGTGCGTGCTCATGCAAGTGTGTATATCTGTATGTAGAGGCATTTGCATAGTGCTTATGGAGGTCAGAGGACAAATTAAAGGATTCAGTTGTCTCCTTGCACTATATGAGGCTCTGGGGTTGAACTCAGATAGTTGAGCTTGTCAACAAGTATGTTTAACCACGGACCCACCCAGCCACCGTCCCATACCCAGTCAGTACCACTTAAAATTTTAGAGCTGATATCCCTGTTATAACCATTTATCATTTTCTGGTAGACAGTGAAAAGAGATGATAAATCTGGAGATAACATAATTCTAGATAAGAATATTATAATGTATATCACATTCCCATTTCTGATCACTAACTCTAATGTATGCAATTCTGAATATATATATATATATATATATATATATATATATATATGAACATACAGCTTAAAGGACATTTCTAAAAGAAGCTAAAACATTAATAAAAGGATATCTTAAAAGGTATAGATATGACTTGACAAAGAAAAGATTCAAGAATTATTACATTTATTGATAGGACATTTCCTGAAAAATACTTTCTTTTCAGGGACATGGCGCAGAGTTGCATTCACTCTGTCTGGCCATATTTAAACTGAATCATTAAAGATAACTATTGCCTTATCCAGCTGTTTGGGGACCATTAGCCATGTGACAGCCAGACGGGACAGGAAGATGGCAACAGCCATTTCAGCACAGACATGTGTCTCTGCTTGGTTAGGAAAAAAAAGGGAGAAAAGAAGGCAAAATGAAGAATGCTGGTAGATGACACTGAATTATATCCCCTCAGAGTGGTTCACCAACTTGGCTGAAGTCTGAATCATCCTCCATCATATACGAGCGAGTGACAAGCCTTGACTATTTTAACATTGTTTAAAGACTGATTAATTGAGTAGCCTAGGTAATTTGAATTTAAATGTAGCAAAAGTAATGATCGCTAATTTAAAATTTCTTGATGAATCACAAATTCCCATTAGCTTTAAAATTAGGGCTGAAGGTTAAAGTCTTTTAAAAGCTGCTAAATAAATATGATTTGGCCGTGTTACCCCATCAAAGTTGAACAGAAAGGCATCATTCACACATTAATTTGATTTCAAATACCAGGCAAGCACATACGTATTTTTATCTCCCTTCCATTGTTGGGTAAAAAACTTCAAGTGTGTGAATTCAAGAATGTGAATTCTTCTTCTTCCCAGCTAGTCTGTCCCAGGCTGGGCCAGTTTTGTGACTTTTGTTGATGGGTTAGTTACTGAGCATGCCCAAGGCTCTAGTGTCCATCCCCAGACCTGACACAAAGCAAAGCTTTAGAATTTTCTTACGGGCTGACAAAGCCCGGCCAGGGTTGCTGTTTGTAGCCACACAGGTGCTTTTGAACACACCTAGAAAGATAGCAGGCCATCTCAACGGACAGCGACAAGGGAATAAATAAAATGTCTTTCTTGGGTCTTTGCCAAAGTAGTCATCATTCTGAAGTCTCTGCTCCCCTGGCCAAGGAAAGTCCTGCTGAGCATTAGTCTCAGATTCCAGCTTATTATAGAGGGAGGGTAAATAATGCGGGCTATGGAGGGAAGAGAGCAACCTTCAGCATGGGAAGTCACTGCTGAAGGGTGGAGAAGGAGCAGAATAAGCAAGTAATTCTGTACTATAGCACTGTTGCAGAGGCGCCGCCGCTCCCCACAAAATACTGCTCTTCAACTCCCGTGGGCTCTGTGCACTGTATCCTGTTTAGTACCTGTTTATAATAGGTGCTCAGTCTGCATTTGCACTTCTAGCCCTGGTGTTTCTTATAGAACATACCTCAACCCTTCTGAGAGAGTTTGATTTCCCCTTTCTTAATCTGGTGTACCACCATGCTTTTCTATAAACACGTACAAGAATTCTTGTTTCCTGAGTCTGGAAGGAATGGGCTTGTAAAACATTGTGCCAGGGTTGAAGTGAATAGCATTTTTTATACTTTGTTCAAATCAACCTCGGTGATAGTGCAATATAGGATATGGCCATGGCACCCTTAATGCATGGAGTCATTAATGTCACTGACAGCCTCATCAGGCATGGAGAAATCAAGATATTCTTTCTCTACTGCAGGCTTGTATGCCATGTGTGAAAGGCTTCTCCTGCCTCAGCCAGCACAAAGTTTTATAGAAGATGGATATAGATCATCAAATGAGACTATTACAGCACACTAAAGCATGCATCTAATTGCAACCGGAGCCAAACAACTGTAGCAGAGAGGTAGTTTCAGGCAAGGAATAAAAATACTAAACTGTACATCCATGTGAAGTACTCACCATGAAGCCATTAAGATCAGGAAGCCCTAGGGCATCACAGTTGTAGAGAAACTTTCAGGTGATGCCCAAGGGCCTTTAATTACATCATTCTAATTTGAATTATTAATGATCATATTAAAATACAGACAGGCAGTTTGGTGGAAAATTTGAAAATTAAAGATAGTGTAAATATTCATTTTCCTCCATCCGTACAGTGTGAAAAACAACAACAAAAACCCAAAAGCATACAGCAAACCATTCAATTAGACACAGGCCCCAAACCAAATCATCATTAAACACAGAGAGAGCAACATGCCCTCAGGAACAGCACACAGTAGATATTTGCATTTTGGCAATGCCCTGTGCTCCCCTGCAGAACAGTTATCCTGCCAAGTTGAGACTATTGTTCCTGACTTTTAGTGTCTCATGAAATTGTGTGTATGCATGTAATCTAAGTGAAGGAACTCAGGAGGCAGGCACATCTGCTTTTCACTGAGACTTTCTCAGTGCTCAAGGAGAATCAATATATTCTAGAGTGAATGAATGAGTAAGTGATATGCTGACAAAACACATAAATGAACTGCAAAATCCTTTGGTATGGGGACTTTAAGGAAAATATTAATTCATAAGTGACAAAAAAAAGCCAATTAGGGTAAACTTGCAAAAGTGTAGAACTCGGACATCCTGATCTTCCTTTCCAATCAGACAGATGAAATTGACCAGTGACCATTCAACCAAAGATCCAGACAAACATTAAATCAAATTAATCTGCTTCCAGAAGACTCAAATCGTTTTTAGAAATACTTTTTCAATGTTAGGAAAGTATGATGCTTAGTGTTAAATCAACTAATCAAATTCTATAACTTTCCCAGAAAACTGACATTTCTTGCAAATCATAACTGGGGTAGAAGAAGAGGGAGGGGAGAGCTTACAAATGGGGGAAAGGTCCTCATCTCATAGCTGTTGTTCATAATGAGACGCTGTCATACAACTGGAAACAGAAAGATGCAAACCTGAAACTCAGCTGTGTTTCATGAGAGAATAGTTCACATTTTCCAATAATCCGTACACAGAGCTAAGAATTTATTTTCAGGAAGAAACCGACACTACAAGATTTGAGGGAAATGATTTGCTTATTTAGCATGTCTGTACTTGAAAAAAAAAATTTTTTTTTTGAAATGACAAAAACAGTCGGCAGGAAGAATGTCAGAATTAAAGACAGGAGGGCATTAGTAAGAAAGAGTAAGACTGAAAAGAAACATGAGGAATGGAATAAGAACACATCAGAGGGAGAATATATCATATCTGTCTACCACAGAAAGGCAGGAAAGCTATGCAAGGAGTAACGGAAGATGAGATGAAGACCGTTCTTGCTATCGAAGTTTAAGAGAAGCGAAGATGGATATGAGAAGGAGTGCGCGGGGAATGTGTTTGGGCAGATAAAAGGAGGAAAATAATGACATGAAAATAATAGTCATAAAGCACACTGTAGGCCAGCTACTAGTCTAAGACCTTTAACCGAGTTATTCAGTTAATATACAAAACAGGCCTTTTATGATGGTAATGAGGGCTCTGATTACCCAGATTTTACAGGTTAGAAAAACAACACAAAGTTTACCAATTTGCCAAGATCACATCTGAGAGGAAAATATGTGGTACAAATCTGGAGAATGTAGTTTCAGCATCTGTATGGTTTGCTGATAGAAACAAGGGCAGATGAAGGAAAGTACAAGGACTTAATGAAGCTAGATATTTGGTTTCGGTGGGGAACGTGTTTCTAGGCTTAAAATGTCTTCCATCAGCCCCCAGCTGCCTTGCAGCCCAGAGCTGAGGCTGGGTCTGTTAGCAGCAGTGGGGGAAATGGATAAATAATTGATTAGGCACAGTGTGCTCTGTGAGTGCAGATCTGTAGGGAGGAGAGGGGTCCAAGAGGCAGAGCCAGATGGCGAGCTGTAATGTGCCTATATTAATAGATGTCTTCATTAGATGATATATTCACAGGAGTCCAGGGTGAGTGCCTTCCAGCCATCACCAGGAGCAGGCAAGGTCTAAGATGAAGGTGACACTTACCTGGAAGACAGTGGAAATGGCAGGTCAGATGCCTAGCAAATGGAGATGTAAAGATGCTCTAGTTGCAGGGAAAAAAAATAAACAAAATATCTATGTCAAGGCTAGTTATTCCTCTCCTGATGAGTCCATCTCTGAGTTTGTGAAATAAGGAAGTTCTCCTAACCCTGTCTACCTTTCTTCTGCACTCCTGGTAAGATCCCATGTGTTCACTCTATGTCTGTTTTCTGGTAGGTCTCTGTTTTCCGTTTTTTTTCCTAATCACAGTTCCCTCCCTCTCTATCATCCCTTGCTTTTCATTATCTGCCCTTATCATCCATTCTTCTGTAATTACCTCCCAGGACACCTTCCCCTGCACTTTCTTTGCTGCTAACACCATGACATTCAGTCACAGCTACAGGAAATACACAGCTACAGAGTACTTTTGAATCAATGGATATTTGTTGATCAATTTAACATGGTTGAGTAAGTGTTGAGGCTGAAACTTTTATATTCTATATGAATTCATATTGATGACATTAAGCTTAAATACCCTTGAAATGATGGCTGAGCAGATGTTAAATATTTCAGTCACTTTGGCTCCCTGCACTTTTTATAGGCAGAGATGCATACACACATATTACCCCTCTGAGATTAAATATTTTGACATAATTGGAATTCTATGTAGGCCAAACCAGAGTAAAATTTGAGCAGAATAATATTTGATTTGTACAGCAATTATCAGTGACAAATAATGATGTACTCAATTATTGCTCTAGATTTCCCCTGTTCCTCAAGAAAAAAAAATGTCACCACTCAGAACACTGTTAAACTTTCAGAATGTGCATAATAGCATATCATTTATTGAGTACCAAATACTATTGAGGATAGTGCTGGTGCTGGGTAGCAAGGAGCTGGGTATCATGGAGCTGGGTAATATGGAATTTAGAAAATTACATCAAGGAATTTAAGCTAGAGAAGAAAATAGGATGCATCATTAAAACTAAATGAAAGACACTTATGATGGGCAATCCAATTCTAAGCTGACAAAAGGTCGTATTGTATCACACAGCTAGGCTAAAAATATTTCCACTCTTTTTTAAACCTCAGTTCATTTTTAACACTCTTCCCAGATCAGCCAGTTTCTAATATTCAGATCACCAACATATTCGGAGCCAGTCATCCCGAGGCAGTGTTAGGGTATGAAGAACCTGCATAAAGCATCTTCAGGAGAGCTTCTCAGACTGAGCTTGACCCATGATAACATCAGCATTCTCTTGAACACTGTTCCAAGGCCAGGACTCAGTAAATCCCTAGAGGTGGAAGCAAACATAACCCTTCCCAGTCAACCTTTGAGATTGTTAAGATTCCATTTTGTTTGATTTCTTGTCATTCTTCAGAATGGATTTTGGTAAAAATCTTTTGTCTTGCTAATAATAATGCTCAAAATTGTGAGCATGTTTGAGCTAAAAAGGAACAACTGGGAAGACATCAATGTCTGTATTCTGCACCTTGTTCAACCTAAAGTTTTGGTCATTATTAAAGTTCTATTTGAATTGTCATTGTGAAGTGATTTATAAAATAGAACATGTCTTAGTTAGGGTTTTATTGCTGTGAAGAGACACCATCATTACAGCAACTCATATAAAGGAAACATGTAATTGGGATGTCTTACTGTTCAGAGGTTCAGTCCATTGTCATTACGGCAGGGAGCATGGCAGCATGCAGGCAGACATGGTGCTGGCTACATCTTGGCTTGCAGGCAAAAGGAAGTCAACTAAGACATTCAGTGGCACACTGAGCATAGGAAACCTTAAAGCCAGCCCCCACAGTGATATACTTCCTCCAACAAAGCCTCACCTCCTCGTAGTGCCACTCTCTATGAGATTATGGGGGGCCAATTACATGCAAACTACCACAGAACTATACTTTTTTTTTTGTGGACATCAAAGATTTTCTAAATTAAGGGTGACTTTTGACTCTGCTTTACTTTTTCATCCTGAATCATTGCCCTGCAATATAGCATCTATAAATTGTCACAGTTCCTCTCAATTGTTGACTCAGCTGTTTACACACACAGTGTGGTAGTGTCTGCTAGGTTCTCTAGCTCTTTCCTTCTACTTGAGTCTATTCCTTCCTCCTTCTGGTTGGGTATACTTTCCCATTATCTGGCCTCAATGAAATATGCTCATTGAGAGCTCAGAAAACACCAGGCTTCAGTTTCAGAAAAAAAAAATGCTTTCTGCATTTGATCAAGTTCATTGTTTGGATTCTTCCCTGCATTTTCTCCAACTATTTGATCCATCCTCAGCCCTGATAGGAAGGACCACTGCATCCAATGGCTAGTTTTTAAGGTTAAGGATGCCTGTGTCAAAGCATCACCTCTACCACTTTTTAATTGTAGGCATCAACTATATAGACCAGCATTTTCTCATCAGAGAAAGTGAGACTAATATTGGTACCCCCTCTTAGAGTCATTGTGAGGTTAGATGACAGAGTACATGCAGAGAATTCAACAACCTGCCTCCCACATAGAGAACATTACATAAGCATATGTTTTCTACAGGCTTTTCCTTCTGTGGCAAAAACTCTTAAATGCCAATGTCTATGTAGTAAATATGTCTTACGTACCCACTGTATAACAAGCCCACAACAAACTCTGCATTAGATTCCTACCTAATGGCTCCATTCTTAAAACATTTTAAAGAGTAAAAAACAATGTTTATGTTTTTCTTTTTAGAAAAAAAATGTACAATTGTTTCTCTTTCATATGCACAACGATTCACAGATCTTTAAAGAACTTTATTTATTTATTCTGAGATACTTCTATTCAAGGTCATTAGCCTGGTAGTTTACAAAAGAAGCTATTTTGACCAAATGCTGGTTCTTCCCTCCTGTTTGTTAAAATTATAAAGTGTCAGACAAAGGGCTAATCACTGAATAGTGAAGTACCTTTAACTCACAGCATTGAGCACAGCTCTGTAATTATGTTAAGTGAATAAGAAACCATTTCGGCAAACACACTAATTGGCTAAAATATTCAGGTCAATGCAAATTCACAAAAAGTTGTTGAACTATGAAATCATTGTCAGGCAAATATTTTGATGCTGTATAAAAAATTCACATCTGGTAAATATTCTATCCATATGTTGTAGTTTGTGTATGACAATATTATATACAAATATTTACCTGTCAAAATACCTGACAGGCAAATATTAACATGCTTGAATAACTGTAAGTTAGAACTGGCAAAATAAAACCCTGAAAGGAAAAAAAAAGAACTAGTGCAGAAGTAACAACTATTCAAAACATGCCTTTAAAAACAGCTTTTTAAAATATTTAAAGAAAAATCATGGGAAATGTCCATGGGGCCACAGTATAAACAACTTAATAAGCCATTTGTAAACTACTAGGAAAGTGCTTAAAATAAGAATCTCACGGGTAGGAAAGGGGAGTATAAAAAAAAAAATCCAGAATATCAGAGAATAAGAAGCAGGATGCCCATTATTACTATTTAGTGCATAAATACCTTACCTGATGGATTTTATTATAAAGAAGACGACACAAGGCCAAGTATAAATTTTTTTTGCATATGATGGAGATTTGAACGGTAAAAAGAAAAAAAATTAGAAAACAAATTAACTAGACCCTTTTGAACATACTGAATAAGTTCTTTCTAATAGAAGGAAATACAGGAAATATTATGTCTCTCACTTTAGTATTAAATGGGCTCTGTCACAAGGGTTCTAATTTTTAAATTAATTCCTGCTCATTTAAGTATTAGCATGGGATCAGACACCGATTGAGATGAAATGGACACCATTTGAAAGGAGGAGGGCCTGGCAGTGTGACTCAGGGTTAGCTGGCAGGTCGTTTGGATGATTTATGTGTGGGTGATTTATGAGGACAGGAGAGGTAGTGTGAGACAGCACGGTCTCTGATTTACAGGTTTTCAATCTAGGTTAGAGAAGACGCAGCTTAAAATTTATCAGCTGGTAAGATGTCAACCCGAAATGCAAAATTCTTCAGCACGTCCACCCTGCAATAGGACAGAGGGAAAGCTGGGGCAATGGGCAGAAGCAGCAAGGTGAAGGGCAAAGGGATAGAAGCAAATGCAGGGACTGAAACAGAGTCAGCCCATCACCCCAGAAATTCCTCTTAGCCTGGGGGTCACCCTCCCCAGCTGTAGAAAGAAGATCTGGAAAACTCACACCCAGTAAACGTGATCAATGATGCCCTAAAAAACTTCAATGTGCATTTTGCTTACCATGGTGAATGGCAGTAGATGTGAATAAACTTTTATAAGGACAGCAATGAAACATGGTTTGCTTACCTTTTAGAGGTGCCTTTCTGATCATAGCAAATCAAGCAGAAATAATCTGCAGAAAGTGTCAGTGCATCACACAGTCCTCACAACCGATCTTCATGGGGCATGTGATAGGCGACCTTCAGAGAGCAGAGGACAGGATCGCACCTTCCACCTTTAGAACAAGGCCCTTGAGCAGAGACGCTACTGTTACTATTTTGCACATGAGGAAACTGAGATTTGCCAGCTGGTGGTGGCACATGCCTTTAATCCCAACACTTGGGAAGCAGAGGCAGGCGGATCTCTGTGAGTTCGAGGCCAGCCTGGTCTACAAAGCGAGATCCAGGACAGACACCAAAACTACACAGAAAAACCCTGTCTCAAAAAAACAAAGCAAACAAACAAACAAAGAAAGAAACTGAGACTTCCATGTTAGGTGGTTTTTGTTTGTTTGTTTTCTTTTGAGCTGTGCATGAATCTTGATTATCTCATGGCAAGACTTCATAAACACTGTGTTCGGACTCAAGGTTATTACATGACCTGAGTAGGAATATAGTCACCCTTCTTCAATGTGTGTGTGTGAGAGAGGGTTCTTATTAAGTTTTCTGAAGATGAACTTTCTTTTTGTAATTTCATGAAGGTAAACTTAAATTTAAATTTAAATGCAAAATAAACTAATGCAATGCATAAGATGAGTAAATTGAAGGGACAATGACATAATAGAATGGTCAACGATTAAAAATGGTCCACTCTGAAATTCTGAAGGAATATTCTGTTTGGGAAGAGTACTCTTAAGTGAAGTCATTTGCTTAAGTCCCATATATTGGCCTGATTGTGGCTGTTCAGCTGACTAGAATACTGACAACTGACTCAGGATTTAGACTGCATAGTATCCATACCTATTTAAACACTCCTTCTGCTTCTTTCTGGGTCCTCCTAACTTGCTTTTTCTCATAGAGCCAAGGAAGTAGTAAGGCAGTAACCTGAAGATGTTTGTTAGGGGAGTCTGAGAACAGTAACATTTTATACAGGGTTTTCAAAGCATGTACAAACAAGAGCAGGCTCTGTATTCAGAAGGCACACTCAAGACGTGAGTGATACTCAAATTACATTTATGTGTTTGTGTGTCCCTTGTGGGAATAGGTTTTGCTTCATCGCTACACCTCTGGTGTTTTATACAGTTAATGGCACTGTGGAGATTTTGTAGATATGCATTGAACTGAAAAGTATAAAGAAAAAAATTTATTACTTAGCAAAGGAGTTAAGCAATGAGGATATGAACAAATAGATGTGTGGGTGGGAGAGTTTTCAAAAATCCTTCCAGAAAATTCTGTAAGACTAAGACATTATAAAAATGAATCAGTATTTAAAACTTAAAAGGAAAATTGGGAAAGCTTATGAAGAACACTGGAAATGATACATTCTTAATAATCTTTGAGCTGATGAACATGTATCCCAGAAACACTGAGGAGACACTGAGACAGAAAAGAATTGAGATAAAGAAAGACAACACACTTTTAGTATGACATGGCACCCAAAGTCTAATGTTATTTTTGGGTATAATCTATTTAGAGCATTTATCATGCAATAGAGGGTGACAGTTTTACTCTCAATGACATTCATGAGACCTATTCTAGAATGCTCTCTTCTGTTTGGTTAGTCTGACTGCCAAAAATAAGTAGACAGGTTGGAAGAAATTCAGAGGGGAACTTCACAATTGATTAACAGAGATACTCTGACTTGCTGGGAAAGTTTGAAAGAATTATGTCCATACAGCCTGCTTAAGGAAGATGTGTGTATGTGTTTCAAAGCCATAAGCACCTAATAGAAGGAGAAATAATTTACTCAGATGAAAAGGATTTAGATTGAACTTTACAGTGAAATTGGCTTCAGAGGGAGAATTTGGCTTATGTCTTATGTGGAAATTGGTTTGTAGTAAATGACATCTTGGTGACATGGCCTTGGAAGTCGTAGGTGCCCTGAAATGAAATACTAAAACATACTTTACTAGAACATACAAAAGAAGGATGAGAGACAATGAGAAGGGGGAATGATTTGATGTGCAGTAGATACATTCTATAACCATATCTAATATTCCCAATTGAAGGCCTGGACAGCTAAGCATGTATCACATTTAATTCAAATTTCAGATGTTTTCATCCAAGATGGATTAAACTTGTCCCTTTTCCTCTTTTGGCTACTTTTCCAGGATAAACTAATGTGACTTTAACACTGTATCTATCATAGAGCTATACAGGAATTCTACTTAGAAAGAGTTGCCATTCATAAAATGATTGTGAAGACAAGTCAACTATGGAAGAAATTTTAACTAATGTTGTCTAAGAAGCTAAGAATGTTCAGATATTATGACTATGTTTGAGATAAATTCACTCACAGGGTACTGTATAGAAGCAATTCAAAGAACCTTGCCATTTATTTCTTCATCATGAGCTAGGATAATCTACCCCTTTTGTTAACACTGTTATTTCCAGCTGTGTATGTGTTATCTCTACTTCAAAATTCTGAGGTGCGTAAAAATTAAATTCAGCAAGAAAAATAGATGGTAATGGTAAAAGGGAAAATAAAACTATGAAAAATGATAGTAAGGTGAGTCAGAAATTAATTAAGTAATGAAGTTTACAATTCTTACAGCTTTTACATATTAAAGAATTTAAGACTCTAATGTTATTTCCATCTACACACTCTACTTTGTCACTTAGATATAGACTATACACAATAATATTTGAAATTCTGTAAATTTCCATTATATATTTCCTTAAACTACTCAATTTACAAAACTCAGTCTTATCAAAGAATTGACAGAATAAAAGTATTTAATTGCTTTGTTTCCTGGGCCTGTAATCAAATTGTCATCTTTATAGCCCTCTTCTGAAATATATCTTCTATATAGTTCATGAATATTCTTAACCTCCACATGGAATAAGAAGCCTCACTCCAAAATAGTGTTCTACCAGGAAAACATCACCGAGAGTTCACATTGAGTAAAAAGAAAACATGGGAAAAGAGCATTCATTTTAGTTCTAGATCTGGATTGGAATGGAAGGAAAAAAGTAAAGCAAAACTATGAGGAACCCAGAGTTTACTGTCTATAATCTGAGCTTGAATTCTTGGTAAAAGTGAATGTATATTGTATATCAAATACTTAATAATTTAGAAAGAATTATATTTTTATTCACATATGTACATATTTTTCCACTAGAGTCAGCATGGCACCAAGTTTCTCTCTCTCTCTTTACCACTTTTCCTCCCTTTCTCTCTCTTCCTCCCTCTCATCCCTCTCTCCCCAATATGTGTGAATGTGAATATGTATCCTTCACTAATAGTAACTTGTTTGAAAACAGAAGTTGCATCAATTAAAGAAAGAATTTGAGGATAAAATAGAAATTATAAGCAAAAATGCACCGTTGAAGGAGAACAGACATGGCCACATTTCTTGTGCTAATTCCTTGAGAAAAAGTAGTCCAGTAGTGTTGCTTAAGATGGAAGGGTTTAAATGAGAATATTATAGTGAAAAAAAGCCATGGAAAATCTAAGTACTAATGCTGGTCTGAGAGAAAGGCCGTCATGAGTAGCCAAAGCACTTTTAAATAACTAGAGAATGAACTCCATCTTTCTCTAGATATCCCTAGTTTCCCTTTTCTTCACAACAGATATTCATATATACCCCATTTCTTTTTTTCTTGTGTTGAAACCACATATTCATAAATATAGGTAATATTCTTTGTAGATTAAGCGTTACTTGAAAAAAATACCTCAGGCTCCTTTGGAAAAGGTCTCAATATAATAAAGTCAAATTTCAAACTCCAAAGCTCAAAATCCTCTAGTAAGTAGATATCAGAAGCACCCAGTTGGTTGAGGAGAGCATAACCACCTTATTTTAACTCGTGTGCTCTCTCTCAATCCAGTAGAAATAGCTCCATATCAACATGAATTAAGGTACATACTTACATTGTGTGGTCATTTAACCAATTTTTGAATTTTTCTTTTCAAATGGAATGGAAGTTTTTGAGTAATGGAATAATTCTTGCACAAAGCAAAATTCACAGTAGTTACAAGGAAACCCATGGATTTGTGTTTTAGTTTTCCCTTTCCCTTTCTTATTTTAGTTTTAAAGCAGTACAATTCCTGGTTAAGAATGGGTGAATAAACATTCCATTTTATACATATATACGGTTATTTCAGTTGTGTATTGGCCTACTTCATTGACGTAGTATCTATGATGCCCTGACTGTCTTATCAAGCCTTCTCTGATGGATCTGAAAATGGAATATCTTATTTCCATTGTAGGTAGTTACAGAAGTGTTCACTACCACACTGTTTTGGGCACAAATGCTGTTCAAAATTGCAAGGAAATATGAAATAAAGATCTTTTCCAAACTATGCCCCCCCAAAAAAAAATCATATGAAGTAAGTCTTGGTTGATTATCTACCTCTAATGCTATTATAGATGTTACTCTTTCAGTCATCCAACCAACTTCTGATGTGATCTTCATATATACCCTTTGAAGCAGCTTGTTTCCAGGCATAGCTAAAATTACCTTCAACCTTTAATAATGTTATGGTAAATATTTCATTTTCCTCTAGCTTGCATTCTTTTTGGCATAGAAAGGTTTTCCTTTCCGACTCAGAATTTCACTGTGGATTCAGCAAACATTTATATACACTTTTCTTCATCTCTTCACATATGTGCAATAAAAGACAGATTTATCCTAGCTACCAGGAGCCCAGGTGACTGGATCAGCTTTATACAATATAAAGTTCACTGGGATTAAAACAGATGCTTTTCCTCTTTCTTTCTCTATAAATATTTCTTATACATAGCTCCTAGATATTAGGTTAAACATTTTCTATTCCTCACAAAAGGCAATAATGCTCTTGAAACTGGGTATAAGAAGGCATGTTATGTATCCGGAACATTCAGAAAATACAATCTCAACAATTCTGGGAGTAGAACACAAAGCCCTTAGTATATAGGCCCCTTGTTAAATTATGAAATATATTTTCCCAGTTTGTCCCCATTCTACAATGTAGGAAAATCTGCCAGCATGTAACTCATACATATAAAAGCTACACAGTTACCCAGTCACATCCAAACCTATAGCTACAACCTCAGAGCTAAAAAATTACTTCATTTGTTCATTGCAACATAATACAGGCTTTCTCTTTGAACATCAACACTCTCTTGAATTTAGAAGGAATTTATATCAACAAATTGTAGGGATATTGAAAATTTATTGTAATCTAGATAACACACATATACATATCAATGTAAGAATAAGAATAAAATATTTATGTGCTTGGAGAAAAAGAAGAAAATTTCAGTGACACTGTCCTCTTTTCCATTGTTCACTGCATGTCTTGACTGACAGATCAAACAATCTTTGTGTTAACTTGAAGTGTAGCCTCATCTCTGAAACATTCCCTTTTCAGTGAAATCTCAGGCAGGTCCCTTCAGCTGTCTACTAGCAGGAAAGATCACACAGACATAGAGAGACCTCCTATCCATTTGTCTCTTCACTTCTTTGGTTTTTATTTTTTTTAGATCTCTCAAGTAGTGACTACACCCCTTTTTTGTATTAGGCTATACTCAGCTTATGTAAAGCAGTGAATATTAGGTCAATATTTGCAGTGAATACATTTTTGCATTATATACCAGTTAAAAAGGGCTAGAAAGAGAGTAAGACAATGAGGAAATGCTTTTCTTTAGTGTAAATAATGTCTTGGTAGTAAATGAAAATTATTTGTGTCATTTGTCTTCATTTCTATGACCATAAAATGTTTTTCTAAAACACGAGATTCTGAAAAGAATTTTATCCAATTTCTCTGAACATCATTTAACCAAATATTACTTCAAAAATTTTCACCTAAGAGACATGTGGGAAGGTCATTAAGTGAGGGGACTACAAAAGGACATGCAATAAGATTGAAATACGCATGGCTGTACAATACTTTTGCTTATTTCTATGTTTTCAATCTGAGTTTGATTAAAACCACTTGGGAGAGCTTGGAATTCCCATATCCTTTTTAAGAAATTCAAGGTTATATATATTTTCAAAATTCTGCAAGGACCAGGCAACCCTGGCCTCTTAAAGTCTGAATGTATGTTTAACTATCATTTAGGGCAAGTTAGCTACATTTCAATTAAAAACTTGGCATCGATTATGGAATCGGGATGAGCTAAGTACTTTAATTATAAATACCTAGTTAGAAATAAATGGGTGAAAATACAAAATTTCCTGTACTGATCCAACAGGCTTCACTTAACAGATACCTCAGCTGCACAGCTGTACCGATGACTTTCACACTGCTGTGGGGTCTTCAAAAGTGTAGTATTCCAAATGACTCTAAATGCTTTTCTGGCCAGGAAAGTGCTATAGGCAGAAAAAAAAAGTGTGAGTCTTTCCTAGAATGTCATTAACTGACACTGGAAAATCTCAGAATGGCAATGCAAACTTTACCCGGTGAACTTAAATTTGATTCCCGGAAGCTCCATGGACTTTTTATTACTCTGCCATCACTGCAGTACACAGCCCATCGTTTACTCCTGAGAAAGGTTGGCCAGGCCCGTTTGCTTGTACTCCTTGACCGTCTCTTTGACCCTTTCTATAAGAACTGCTAAATGTACATAGAAAGCGAGAACACATCCCTGACTTTATTTCATTAATCTTCTTAACTAAACAAAACTAATTTGCCTTCTCCCCTCACCTTTATCCTTCAATTAAGAGTTTGTTTTCTTACCTTCAGCATTCCTGTAGTTCAGCCTTAGTAGAGTTAACTCTCTCTGTTCCTTCCCTTCCACTGCCACCGGTTACCTCAACCAATCCATTCACTAGAGAACCCAATATTACCTTTCACCCAAAGTGACAAATCCAACTTTTTGTTCTTAATTTTATAAATGTCATCATTAGAAACATCAACAGTTTGTTATGTTTTTTATATTGATCTTTATTTTAAAAAACCAACATTGCCTCATTCTCCTCTTGAAACTGAGTATCACCAAGAAGGACTGAGAAAACCCCTCCAAACCTTGGTTACTTCCAGACAATGTCTGACCATTAAAAAAAAAGAATCATGGAAGCATCAGAAATCTGAATGGCAACTGTTTTTTGTTGTATTTAAAGTGAAAAAAGGCAGTCATTCCCACTCACTTCCCAATGTGAATGGTGGAAACATCATGCCACAGAAAAGAAAGCCGCAGTGGCATGTCTTGATGAGCATGCTCTGTGTTCACAGTCATTTCAACAGAACCTTCATGTCCTCTCCATCTTTCTCCTGACTTCCCCTTTCACTTAGAACCTTCATTTCTTACCCCAGGTCTCTAAATTCTTCACAACATGGACAGTGATCATTACTGATCTGTGGGCTTGCATTTTATTGATCAGTTACCTCTGCGTGAATCACTCACTTTGATGGCACAGCAATCCATCCCTTCAGATTTTTCTACCCTCCTTCCTCACTCTGAAGTCTGTCCTTAGCACTAATGAAAACAATTTTAGATGTTTTGTTGTAGCTGGGATGTGAAATGCCCTTGCATAGGTTCATGCTTTTGAATATTTTGTCCCATGTCCTATGTGATGTTTTAGAAAGCTGAGCAAAGTTTTGGAAAAGCAACCTTGCTTATAAATGGAGAGCCCTTGGGAACATGAGAGTGTCGTATTGTAGCTGATCCTCTTTCCAGTCCCAAGATCTGTTTCCTAAACCTCCAAAATGTGAGTAAACTATCTCACACTGCTGCTGACATGAACTCCACCGTGCCCTACCCATCATGAGGGGAAACTCTTGAAACTGTGAGCCAAAATAAGCACTTTGTGTTTTTGAATATATCCTACTCATGTGCTCCACCACAGGGGACCAAGCACCTCACTTCTGGAGTTGATTCTTGTTGGGTAGTTAGTCACATGACTAAGAAAAGTTACCAGTACTGTTTTGTAAAATTATCTATTATCTGACTTTCTTAGTAGAACACAAGGTTTTCAAGTGCAGGTAATTTGAACAGTGTCTGTTTTATGCCCTGCCAATCGGGACCAACAATGCCCAAAAGACTCCTTATGGTGGAGAGACAAATGGACCTAACCATTACTTAATTTTTCTTTAGGCAGTGAGATATTCCTAGTCAGAGAAATGTAACTTATATTTGAAAAGTGTTACACTATGGAAACTCCACAATTCTGTTAATTGAGGGGTTTTGGCATAGCTGGAATTCGAGTGAGTCTTGTTCACTCACATATGTTCAGACTTTCAATCAGGTCCCTGTTTCCCTAATTCCTCTGACCTTCTTAACTTTCCCTTCTCATATATAACTGGACATATATTTGGCACTCAGAATGACATATTGATTATAATTCAGAATCTGGTGACTTAGTTCTACTTTGCCTTGATACCAGCATGTTTCAGTGCTCAATCTTACAAAATAAAAGTTTTATCTCATTCCATTATCTTTCTCTGCAAAACAGTGTTTGAAAGATGCTACAAGGATGAATTAAATTTAAACCTTTGATCAAAAATGCTCCATGACTCTGTGCACATAATTTCCCTATCTACAATGCTGTAAAGATATTCATTTGAAGTAGCATTTCCTTTGCCTTCAACTTAATAAAAACCTTCTTTAAACTTCTTATATATTAAAAATCAAGCCTGTTTAAGAATCCAAATGTTATCTTGATGTGAGCTGGCTTTCAAGCAGTAAATAATTGCTGGCAGGGCAAGTTCTAGTGGTCTGTATGATTTGACTGAAGCCACTCACCTCAATTTAGCAGTGTCCTTGAGGTGTGCACAGACCTAACTCATGTTCTCTGCGTCCTGACCTTAGCTAATCATGTTCTACATCTGTATCTGTTATTGACAATGGCTGTAGGTGTGGGCCTCCTTTCCCCAGCTATTTCTTTTTCAGAAACATTCATTTACACATTACAGTAGAGAACGAAGACAGCATTGCATGTAAATGTAATTTTCAGAAAGTAAAAGAAAAGCATTCTACTGGTCATGGACTACTGTTCTTGTCAATCAAATTTCATACCTGAATAAAAGGAATAATTAAGGGTTTTCTTTTTTTTTTCCTTTTTTTTGGGGGGGGAGAAGGGAGAATGTCAGATCATATAAAGAGCATAATCAACAATGAAATTGGAGAGATGGGGATTTTATTGAAGAAGCAAGTTATTGAAACACTGCAGTAGAAGTTTCCAATTTATTAAAATGATCGCAAGTCTACATTATTTAAAAATATTAAGTTATACATAGCTTGTTGCTTGGACTCATACGGATTATTAAACTGCCATGAAAGCATATGGGAATTTATACTTTTGGGTAAATGTAATGATAACTTTAAACTATGGCTAAGTAAAGGTTATTGGCATTTGATTTGAAGGGCACCTTGACCTCTCTCTACATAAGCACTTTTCTGACTCTGACACTGTCATGCCCTGTGACACAGGCTGCAATGAAATACAAGGTTACCCACCATCTCCACACTACTCAAGAACACGTGGAGTTAGGAAAATTCATTATTATTAAGTTTTTAATATGTTGTTCATCTTCTTCACGTACAATTTTCTTCAAACTTGTGAAGACAAGATAGTACTCATGGCCTCTACATTTCATCTCTGTTTCTAAAATTCTAGGTTAGAAACAAAACGAGGTCATGTAGGAGTAACCTGAAAGCGTGTTGCCAGGAATTTGCTTCAGTAATCATTTTCTCTCCATATTTCTAAAAATGGCTGTGACTCAAACAAGGCAAAAATCTGGCTTCTTTAGCATTCTATGAACCAGATGTATGTATTAACTAGCAGAGAGGGCAAGAAATTGCATATTTTGAACTCCGTTAGAAAAGTGAGTATTAAATAAAAACACTAACATTAGACAATACTGAGAGTTTGTCTTAAACTGCCAAGCTCTACCAAACAGACCCAACTCTTCCCCTTAACGAGTATCGCAATACAAAAAAGGGCTAAAAAAGGAATTCTTAAAAAATTAAGTTTAAGCCACCTGTGGCTTGCCATTAATGATAAACATATTAAACTCTGGTTTATTGACGTATTTTTGGCGTATAGAAAATGTCAGTTATGAATTCTACTCAGTCTAGGTAAAACTTTATTTTAATTTTCAGTCTTAAGACATAAAACCTGGGGCAATAGATCGTGACACCAGAAAAAGAACTTTCAGATCTGAAATTTTCCTCATGGGCACTGGGCTATTATTTTATTCCTAGATTCTTTGCTTAATTAGTTGCCATATAGGTGATGTGTTGGATGATTCTGTAGCTGGAATTCTTTTTATTTTTTTATTTAAGAATTTTTTATTCATTTTTCTTTAACATACCAACCACAATTCCCCTTCTCATCTGTCCTCCTGCTCCCCCTCCCCTGAAGCCTTCTCCCTCCAACCTATCCCCTATTCCCCTCTCCCAAAAGGGTAAAGGCTCCCATGGGGAGTCAGCAAAGCCTGGTACATTCACTTGAGACAGGACCAAGCTCCTCCCACCCTCCCTCCCCCTACCACATAAAGGCTGAGTAAGGTGTCCCACCATAGGTAATGGGCTCCAGAAACCCAGCTCATGCACTGGGGTAGATCCTGATCCCACTGCCAGGGGCCCCTCAAACAGACCAAGCTACACAACTGTCTCTTGTACGCAGAGGGCCTAGTCCAGTCTGGAATTCTAAGTAGCAGCCTGTCCATCCTTAAGGTGGAGGTCCAAATGTTTGCTTTACAGGAGGTCATCTATCTAAGTGTAAAACGTATGCATGTAAATGAACAAGTTGTTAAGTGCCATTGAAAAGCTAAAGAAACATTATTTTTAAATGGTTCATAATATTTGTGCCCTAATTACTAAAGTCATTAGTTTGTAAATTGTATCACTAAATTTTCTCTTTACCAAAAGTTTTAAAATGAATTTACCAACAAAGCTTTCTGTCATCGATGTAGAGAATAAATTTTCTGCTTAGTATCGTGAAAATGAAGCTAAAATTTATTGAAAAGAGTATTTTCTTATTCAGTGATGTTTTTCTAGCAGACTACAGGGCTCAGGTAGCAAGAATGCCTTTCTCATTACTTTGTGCCCATTGTTCTGAATATAGCAAAGGTACTCAATAAAAACCTTTTCGTACAGAATCTGTGAGGAGAATGAACCAGAGACAAAGGGAATTCTGAACATTTACCACCTAGTCAGCACAATTCTGTTTTATTCCCTGTCATGACTGGCCAATCAGACAAATTATCTTTCTGCTGTTTTATTTTAAGTCTCTATTTTTAACAGTTGTATTTTCTACTTATTTCCCTTAGGTCTCTTGGCTCTTCAGACTTAAAGCCATTATTTCTTATGTTCTAGGATTTCTAGTTTGGTATGTGTAGTTGATAAATGCCCTTTATTAAAAAATGTTTAGGTCAAACAAACCACAGATAAAGTAAAATCATATGTGTCAAGTCATTATACTTTTAAAAGGAAGATGTAGTCAAGATTTAAGGGCCCCAATGGCTTATTTAAATAAGAAATATCGTTCTCAAGAAAAATGCTCATTATTCAATAATTGACACTTATTATTCTAAATCAAGCCCTATGCAAAGTACTTTATGTGTACATTATATTACAATAATACTTTGAGGTAAGTATCATTACTGCCATAGAATAGAGCAGCTGTACAACTTCAACAAGGTCACAAAGCTAACACGTCTCCAAGATTTAAACTAAGTTCAGGACCCAAATTCAAGTTAACCATGCTCTATGCTTCCTTGTTCAAGATGCTGCTCATGTATTATGGCAGTACAAACTCTGGAATAGTCCCTCATGGTTCTAATACTCTTCTCATCCTTAGTAAAAGCCTGAATGTTCATCATACAAGATGATGACTTACCTTCAATTGTTTGCCTAGTATTACATGTAAATTAACCCATGTTGAAAGAAATTTTACTTCCATGATATCTTTGTCTTATCAAATTTAATTTTTGTGTAATGAACTTTCACATAAACCTAATTTTGTTAATTAATTAGCTGATTGTTTACTGTTCAATGAGAATATTAGATGGGAAACATTGTAGATACATTGCAAAGCCTAAGATAAGAACCTTATTCTAATGAATTTGAAATAGTGCTATGTAGAATGAGAGTATAACAAATGATAATTAATAGTAAAGAGTGTAAATTTGTATTCTTCAGAATCTGTGATGTGGAGATAAGTGGGCTATAAAAAAAAGTATATGCCAGCTATTAAATAAACATGGCTTCAGAGATGAAAAATACTGAATAGATTCACTGGCTATTTGATAGAAAGAGAAGGGAATTCCAAAAGGAAGGGTTGGTGTGAGCATGGCATGGAAGCTTCAGTGGACATATCACTTATTTGTAGCATGAAAATGGCTCAGTTACCCAAAAAATGTCATCCATAGAGAGTTGCTGAGGGAGGCAAGATGCAAGAAACAAGACATGGAGCTGTTTAACTCAAGACTGGGTAGTTTGGTTCTGTGAAGAGAGCACAGGCACTAATATCTTTACTGGGGATGTAAACCTTTTAACACAAATTTTTGAAAAAAAAATGACAAAAGCATAATTAAGAAGCTGATATGGCTGGGCATGATGCAACACACCTTTAATCCCAGCACTCAGGGAATTTCCTGTGAGTTCAAAGCCATCCTCGTCTACATAGCAAGTTCCAGAACAGCCAGGGAACCACAGAGATATCTTGTCTCAAAATAATTCTTTTAAAGGTGCAGGGAAGGGTTGGGATTAACTCAAGTAAAACACCAAAGAGCCTGTGGTGCTGGAGACAAGGAAGCAGAAGGGACAAAGGGGGGAACTTGTAGAAATCAAACCGCAAATAGGGTCTAACTGTGGACCCTTCAGAGGACTGGTCATGGACACAATGTAAGACTGGAGCATTAGTATTCCCATGTTTTTCTTTCATTGATCACCCATTCCCACTAAAACTTTCACCCACTTCACCGACAGCAGCCAATAGGCAGCTGGCTTACAAACGACCAAAAGAACGTGGCCTAGCATCATGTCATCAGCTGGTAATTACAGTGATAATGAATGAATATCTCCCTCAAAGGAAATGTTTGTAATGTAGGAGTTTATAATATGATAGTCTGGGTAGAGGAGTTTTGTTCTTGAGGTTAGAACATCTTCATTGTTTCTGTTGTCAAATCCTGGGTGTATATCTGATTCAGCATGCCAAAGATGAGGCAAAAGGCAGTTGACTTGTGAACATATACATGGGTTTGCTCTTACTATAATAAAAGAAAGCTTTAAAGCCATACTGAGTGAGGAAATGTCTCCTTTGAAGAGTTATGCCACCACATACCTCCAGGTGGCGCTATTCACAGACATCTAGGTGATAGCATCCTGTTGGAGCTTCTGCTACTCTTCTTCAGACTCACAGAAACCCGCTCAGGCTCAAGTAGTTGTCCCTACTCTTCTTGCTCAAGTTTTCATCAGTCTATTGCCTTCTCCCTATAACACACACCCTAGTAAGCCATGCGAACACTCACCTTGCAAAATATATGTAAAACCTGTGTTAGAATAGGCATTAGGCCTAGTGTGATCTGTTTTAGAAATGCTATCATTACCCACCTTCCTAATGCCATCAAAGTGCCTCGTCTTGTGCAATTTCAAACAATGAGCTCAATGAACAGAATGGATTCAAAATAGCCAAGTTTTACCAAGAGAGAGGCAGCATACAATGTTTGAGAAGAGGAGTTAAAGAAAACAAAGAATGGCCATTTTCAAGAATACTTATGCTCTAAAGACCCCAATTAGAATAAGTACATCGTTCCAGAACAGTTGGCTAACACCTTCAGCTTGCCCTCTAGGATTCAGCTTCACGTTTATGAATAAGAACTCAAGATAAGGAAAACCATGAAACAAACAAGAAAAGGCAATGCTATATTTTATGGTTAACAAGTTAAAATTTTTATGTATTTTTCTTTCTCTGCTCCTCCTTTCTCTACACCAAGACCAGGAAGATAAATAGCCACCGCTTTAATGCTATTGACAGAAGCTTTCATGCTATGTAAATCTGTGTTTTCAAACGCGTCATGGCTGTAGGGGACAGTGAGAGCAAGATGGAAGATTCATTAATAAAACCCCATAAGCAAAGAACAAATGAATCTCAGGCCTGTCTCCTGGAACACTCAGAATGACTCACTCAGCCAGCTGTCTAGAGCTCTTCTGGTTGGAAATATGAGAACTATAATTGAATAATTTCATATTAAAAGATGAAGAAAAATACAAATCTACCACGTGTGTGCATGTTTTAAAGTGGCCTTGTATCTAACTGCAAGTGTATTGGAAGGGTTTCCAATGGACTGGGCATCCATTGTGTAGAGAAGTATTTTCGTTTATTTTCAGTATGAATTTTATGGTTATGAAAGTCACAGAAGATTTTGATAGGAGTTGACACTTCTATTGGGCCTTTGTTTTTTTAATGTAATATTGGTGAAAAATGGCAGCTTCAGAAATGTGCTTTATTCTTTCCTCAGCTACTTGCAGTTAGACTAAACTCCCACCCATTTTCATGCTTCATCTCTGTTTCAGGGAGGAAAATATTACATTTGAAAGGACATAAGAACTGCCATCTGGTCCTGGAGATTTTTTCACATCTTGTTTATCTATTAGGTGTCGAACATCTTGCACATTAACCACCACTTGATGTAATAATTCTCATCTGTTTGTCTTGCCTGCTTCCGGAGACATTTAGCAAATGAGGAGCTCCCCAATGTCTTCTTTTAAAATGGGAAAACAAAATCCGTTTAGTGTCTCAGCAGACCATCTTCCTTCATAAAGACCAGCCAAAGAATTTATGTCTTAGCTTCTCTTTCTAATTGCAACTCACCCTTGCCTGTAGCCTGGAC
This sequence comes from Peromyscus eremicus, assembly GCF_949786415.1. NCBI lineage: Eukaryota > Metazoa > Chordata > Mammalia > Rodentia > Cricetidae > Peromyscus > Peromyscus eremicus. The sequence goes on along the minus strand of NC_081428.1, from coordinate 53,937,779 downwards.
ACATAATACTGAGCTCTTGCTATGTCTACTATTGCCAGTGATGAACTAACAGATTTTTGTGATGAAGGAATTGTATTTTATTAAATGCACACCAAAAAGCTATATAGATGAATACATGGTGGAATTGGCAATAATATTTTTATGATTTTTCTAATTTTCTAAAACGATCATATATCATTCTTGTACCCATGTTAAGTATTATGAAGGATAATTATCAGTATGGGAAAGAATATAATATTCTGATGAGAGGAGCAAGAACTAACCTAAAAAATAATTTTTTCTGTTTTGGAAAGCATGTATATTTAGAAAATTGTGATTTTTGCTATAAACGATTATTTCTGTACCTCTTAGTTTCAATATGCTGAGATTCTTTTTCTCATTAAGTTTCAGATTATAGCTAAGAATAAAAACTGAATAAGGAAAAAAATTAGAAAACTCCCAGTTGCCTATGTTTGTCTGGTAACTTCACTTGTGAGTCTTCTGTCTTTTATTGCATTCCAGAGAGTGAACTCTGATCATTGAGCATGTGCTGCAAAGGCATTTACTAGAGAAGCAATCTTGCTGGCCTCCAGGGCACTTGTCTTAAGAGTGGACACACTATCTCTGAAAGTTTGTTTGCTTTTTAGGATATAGTTATGAGCAAGATACATTGTAAAGAGGCATGAAACCTTAAATATGGGCTAATTAATTAATAAGAAATATGAATGCCAAAGTTTTGTTTAAACTCAGTTGTTGCCATGCAAATCAGGACACTGAAACTGCCAGGAGTACATTTCGGAGTTATTCTCAATTGTAGTGATCAAAGACAAAATCAGTAATACATACCTTTGTATTTTGCAATAGTCCACAGAAGAGTCTAGGTGACAGACTCTAGGAAGAACCTGTGTTCTTGATTGTGGGTCTCTGAGCACTTGATGATAGGAGCACTCTAGGAACGGAAAAACAACAGCAATATTATAAGGCATAAGATTGGATCGAGACCTACCCAATGCTGGTAGCTGTGAGCAGCTGCAGCCCTCTTGTGCCTAATATGGATTCATACACATATGATGTAGCGAGTAAATCATAGAAGTCTACTCATTACATTTCTGCTTCAGAAAGCCTTGGCTGCTTCATTGACATGAAAAGATCCTGGGGCTACAGGCTTATGATTGGTCAAGACTGATTGCATTAAGCTCCAGGGCCTTAAACTCAAAATCATAGTCAATTTCCATGGAGCTTTGCAAAAGGCCCTGGGATCTCTCTCAGGAAAATTAACTTTTACCTCTCAGCAATGACGTGCTTCATGTTGTGCATTAAGAGATGAGTCAGGCTGCAGTGGGAAACCAGACTGACGACAGGAAAAGAGAGCAGGCATTGCATGACCGTAGGAATAATCAGAAGTTGCAGAAATTTGAATTAGTGGTGAGCAGAGACATATGCATGGCCTTGGGCAAACTGATTGAGAAGCAAAACTGACCATATGTTACAATGACCTGGTTGTAACAGATGAGTTGGGAAGAGGGAAGTTATGAGCTGTTTCTCAAATGTCTAGCAGGTATGGGACACGGGGGACCTTCTGTCTCTGTTGTTTCTTTGTTGGGGGAAATTTTTGGGAAGTCCAAAATTTGGAAAGCAAGATTAGAGCATTGTGTCTGGGTTTGTTGATGAAGCAACCAATGCAAGCAGATAAAGGTAAGAGACTTCTTGTGCTCAGAGCTGACAACATATGGAAAAGCCACTGAGAGACACCGACAAACAGCTTTGCACTTTCATTATCTGAGCTCAGGCTAAGATGGAGACTAAACTGTGTGGTGATAGTGTGTTCCCCAATATATTGTGCACCTTAATAAACTTATCTGGGGTCAGAGAACAGAACAGCCACTAGATAGACATAGGGGCCAGAAAATGTTGGCACACACACCTTTAATCCTAGCATTCTGGAGGCAGAGATCCTCCGGATCTCTGTGAGTTCAAAGCCACACTGGAAATAGCCAGGCTTGGTGACACATGCCTTTAATCCCAGGAAGTGATGGCAGGAAGCAGAAAGGTATATAAGGCATAAAAACGAGGAACTAGAGCTGGTTAAGCTTTTAGTAGCAGTTCAGCTGAGATCCATTCAGGTGAGGACTCAGACACTTTCAGTTTGAGGAAACAACATCAGCTGAGAAATTGGCAAGGTGAGGTTAGCTGTGGCTGGTTCTACTTCTCTGATCTTTCAGCATTCACCCCAATACCTGGTCCCAGGTTTGTTTTATTAATAAGACCTTTTAAGATTCACGTTACAAGACTGTAAGCAAAGGAATTTGTTGTTCAGGGGACCATCATCACTGGTTTCGTTGCTTCTCTTTGACCTCCAAGGATTGTTTGAAGGAATTACCTTTAGGGCTAACATTTATCCTATCCTTGGAAATGTCAGCGTAGAAACAATCTTAGAATATCATGGTGTCCTTGTGTTCTCTAAGCATGGATTTCAAGCAAGAGCATGTGTTGTAGGTGAGTAACTTCACTGAAGATACTGCCATTTTACTTAAGCTACTGGCAAGACTCCTTTGGACACCAACAGGAGCCCACTGGTTTATGAGCTGCAAAAGCACTAAAAAACAGCTGTATGCTTCCACATGGTCTTTTTTCCTACTGTGCCCGCATCATCCTTCTATTTAGCCCAAGTCTGTCAGTTAATGCATTCTCTCCCAAGGAAAGGGTATGCACGTATCTTATGTCCCCCAAAAATCTAATTTGTGGTACTGTTTCATAGATGTGATATAATTTCTCAGTGGACTATGGTGTGTGTGTATGTATGCATGTGTAGCTTTTGAAAGTATAGTGAATAAGTATTAATATACTTTGTTATGTAAATGGAGGGATTATTCTGCTGCAATGCAATTTTCAAAAATTTAATATATTGTTTCCTCTTTTGATGATAACCATATCTGAAGCTCTTTATTCTATAAGTGCACTTGAATAGACAGCTTGAGATACTTACTTTCTCTGTGCAATGTTGAAGAACTTGATTGATTGTGGTAAGATGTATCTGAGGTGTAGATTTTAGTAACTCAGTGGTAGATGTCAAAACACTTATGCATGAGTACACTGTTCAGCTGTTGCCTAGATTTTAAAAATTAAATGTTTTAGCAAACAACTATTTAACTTATGTGAAATATTAAATAAAAACTTATTCTTTAAATGTGTAGAGGCAGTGATTATGGAAGCAGTGATTCAATGAGTGAACTACTATACATAGATTATTGTTAATTAATGGTAAATTTATGGAAAAAGATGGCATCAAATCAAATGTTAGCTGGACCGTTGTGTTACTCTATATACAAGAAAGGCTGTAGCAAAGAAAATAAATACAATATTTCCCCAATTTTCAGGTTCTTTACATTGTGGAACAAACTACAGTTCCATAGTAAGTTGACAGTCCATTGTCTTCATCCACCCACCTTGACTACTGCACACAAGACCTGGAAGAGTGGGCAGAAGTTTTATTCTTACATGGCATGTAACCACTTCCTTGATCAGATGAACAGGCCTTAATTAAAGATTCCTCCTAAGTATCTTCTGTAATGATGCGCCTGCCTCTCTGAAAATCCATCAGGAAGCATGTGAAGTTCAAAGTAAAGATACTTTGAACCACCTCGAGACTTCAATTATGAAAGAAAATTCAGAAGTATAACTTACTGGCTGTGCCTTAGTATTTAAGAATAAAAAGAAGACAGAGAGAAATTAGAAATATTGAAAATAAGCAATTTTTTTCTTTGATGTAATTGGTCTGGAAGAGAAATAATTTTTTCCTTTGGTATTGGAAGCTGTGTAAGTATACCTTGGTAATTAGACAGAATATATAAAAATGTATTAATAGTTTGATATGTGGAAGAATATATGCCTACATATTTTGAGTATAAGAGTTGACCTATGGAACATTGATTTCTATGGCTGTCTAGTCAAAATTTAGACTGATTTATAATACCTAGAGAAGAACCAAAAAGAAAACATTTGAAGTTGGGTAGATGTTCTTAAATCCAAAATACAGCAAGTTAACAGAGTAGTAGATTCTCCATCCTGAGGAAAGAAACAAGTAAAGAGTTGTCTGTTATCACTGTATTTGAAAGAACATTTTGACTATGAATGATGATCCTACTTGAAATTTACAAATTAGTTCGATGTATTAAAGATTGAATTTGCAGCCAGGTGAAATCATAACACACATATTTATCTGAACTCGTGATGTGCCTCTGTATTGTAAGACAGATACCATCTTTGATTTGATTAATTCAGCACTATAACAGGGAAGGAATGGTACACATTATGAAATTGTAATCTTTTCATGGGTTTTGAAAAGGTAATGCTTGATTTTACTTTATATGAATTTATAGTAAGCATTAGGTTAAAAACTTTGAATACAGAAATATTAAAACATTGTTGAACCAAACACCAACTTCAACATATTTGACTTTGTTTTGTCCTTATCATATAAGTAATAACACCTCCACAAGTGAGAGAGAAAAGCACACAGATCCACATCCACTTTCCCTAAACTACTTAGTTCATCTCTGTCCTCATTATTTCCACAAAGCAAAGCATTACTCCTGTCATTTAGCACTCCTTTTCTCATGATAATTTGCTGTATTCATTTGTTATTCTAGTTTACTTTTAAACTTATTTCACCGTTACTATGTCAGATTCATGAACAGACAAAAGTTTGTTAACCAAAATCTCATAATGATTTGCACAAAGCTAAATTCTTTCATCAAAAGTTAAGTAATATTTGTGAGAAAAAGATGGGAACAACAGGAACTGTGTTTTTTCAAGTGTGAGTGAGTCTCCAACTCAGGTTGGTTACTTGTGCAAATATGAGACATACCTTCACAACTTATTTCAGCTTACTTTTCAAAATGTCTGTTTTATCTCCTTCTTCAGTCCTGTTTAAAGACTCTCTCTCTCTCTCTCTCTCTCTCTCTCTCTCTCTCTCTCTCTCTCTCTCTCTCTCTCTCTCTCCCTCTCTCTCTCTCTCTCGTGTGTGTGTGTGTGTGTGTGTGTGTGTGTGTGTGTGTGTGTGTGTGTGTGAATGTTCACATGGAGGCCAGAAGAGGGCACAGGAGCCCTCAGACCTGGAGTTACACACCTTTGCAAAGCTCCTGGCTTGTTTGGATGCATGAATCTGGATTCTTTCTGCATGGCAGCATAACAAGTGCTTTTAGATCCAGGCTTCACTTCCCGTCCTTTTTCCCCTTGCAAACAGAAAATCACAGTAGAACCATTTCCACCAAGAATCTGTCCCGTGTCTTCAGCTCCTTCATCTCTACACTTTGGGCTTTTTTCCCCACACTTCTCTTACACCAAAGCTCAGATAGGACTCTGGTATTTTTCTTTTCCCCAGAATAGTAAAGTTCATTCAGATATTTAAAGCCAGAGGTATCCTACTAACTATTATAGCTTCATTATATTCCCAAGAATATAATCTTTGCTCATTGTCTTTTCATGTGTTTACTTAAAAGTCAATCATATCCTATAATTCCCTAAGGATATAATAATTTAAAAAAACTCTAGAGCACAATGATATTTAATTGGTGAGAAATGTAAGCAAACAGCTTAATTTCATTCCCACTATACAGGTTATATACTGACCCAAGATTTTAGAGCTTGTAAATAAAAAAATGTTCCTTACCATGCTTCTTCAGCTTTCAGTTGTCATAAGATGAAATCTTAGCCAGACTATGTGGACTGTCCTTGGATATCCACAATGCAAGTCATGAGAACTTGTACTTCCTCTCAAAAGAGACAGAAAGTTTCTTCAATCATAAGTGTTGTCTCTGAGGATCCTGAAACTTGTGAGTGCCTTTGTCAACAAGGAAATTTACATTTTCTTCGTGTGACTTGATTTTTATCATTGTCTGAGGCACACATCACGTCAAGGTTTATCTATCCCACTGTTACTGTAGACAATATAACAAAGAAACAGGGAACAAAAGATAGCAGAAGTGAGTTTTGAAAACAGATGAAATCCACATGGGCTGACTGAATCTTAATTTAAAAATAAAAAAAAAAGTTTAAGAAGCCAAGATTTTGAAGAAGTCTCCAGACAGAATTATGCCAGGATAAGCAATTACCATAGACATGTGGGGTTTTTTTGCCTGTTCCTTTGTTTTAATTATCTCCTCTCAAGGCCTAATATCAACTTCCATAGACTTGTCTATTACATAGAAAGACTAAATTCAGGAGAGCCAAACCTGTATGGAGAAAAAAGAAAGCTTTTCCAAAAAGCAATGGACATTGTTCAAATTTACATATCATCATCTCAGGTAGCAGATACACCATTGAAAGCATCTCAGGATATAGTATAAGTTAAATTACCAGTCATTATAATACTGCCAATGTAAGGATACTGTGACCATTTTACAAATAAGGTTATAAATCTTAAGATGTATTTATTTATTTGTTGAAAATTATCTACTCACTAAATGGTAGAATCAGGGTTTTAAATAAAAATCTGATTCCTTTTTTGGTTCTTTTCTCAATTGATTTGACAAAGTAGTTGAGAAATCCAGTAAAGGAGAATCTCAAAACACGAGTGTGTGTTGGGGGAGTGGGGGGCACTTTCGTACTTAAATAGTATAAAGTCCTCTTCTCTTTCTTCCAAATACATAATTAATTTCAAATCATAGCTCATTGTTTTTTCATGTGTTTGCTTAGAAGTCAATCATATCCTCCAATGTATAAAACCATCCAGTGTTTTATTCAGAGAAAGAAAGAGAACACCATGAAAAGTCAAGTGCCATTTTTATGTTTGTTTTTTTGCCTTTAGTTTTTTGCCTTAGATTTAAACTTTATCCTTAATAAAATGGACACTGAACGAAAACAGGCAGATGATAAAGGTAGAGAAAATGTGTTAAGAAAGACAAATGTTTAGCATCAAGATTGTTGGCTAGTGCTGGGTGAAAAGAAGAAACAGAACCACTCAAGGACACTTACTTTCCGCTTCATTCTCTCTTTGTGTTCTCTGCCCCGTTGTAATGGAGAAACCCACAGCCCTGGAACTAACATTCTTGCTCTCCTCAAATGAATGTGATTCCCAATTGACTCAGTGAGGCCCCTCCTTAGGCCTTGCTCCTGAGCAGCATTACTCCCTGCCCTGCAGGAGCCTGGAGTCGATTCCCATTTTCTGCCTTTGCTCCTGGTCATGCATAGAAGTCTGGGGAGAGAAAGGGGGAGAGAAAGGAGGTAATATTGGAAGATAATTGAGGATTTTAGAGAAAAACACTCATGGAGAAATCTGTGGTGAAAAAAAAGGAGAGGGGATTAAGGGAAACTTGAAGACAGTAGGGTCATTAAGTTTGGTCAGGTGGCAAGGGCCTAGACTTCTGTGGAATTGTAGTGAAACTTCATTTCTATAGTATTTTTCAGAAGCTTTCTCTATGTTGTCTGAAGAATACTTACTGTGTCCTCAACAGGGGAAGCTCTTGTTAGAATCAATCTCAACATTAGCATTTAGAATCTGAATAAAGCCTAGGTGGAATGAATCTGTTGCCTTGCTAGTGAAAGTGTAGAACAAAGGATACATATTTGCTGATAAGCACAGGTCACCCCTTGATTTAAGCAGAGAAAATAATGAAGAGATGACTCCAGATAACCCCCAAGTGAAAGAGTGGCATCGTTCATGACAACAGAGATTTGTTTATATGAAGTTTTGTGGAATAAATGAGTAGATAGCCTGGAGAGCATCAGATACCTAGAGAACATATATAAAGGAGCACACAATCAGACCACAGATTCCCAGGCAGATAACTGGAGACCTGCCTTATTTAGAATTCAGCCCTCCATTCTGTTTCTCATCTATGCTTTTCTATCTTTTTTTAGAGAATCATTTAATTAAATAAAGTCTCTCCTACCTCATATCCCTTCATTGCTTCCTTATTACTTCTATCCTCTCACTGTGGATCTAGAATTCCCAACTGGTCTAACCTTTCTGGAGACAGAAGGATTTTTCACACTAGCTTGGGTTTATCAGACTAATGCTCCATTACTTCTTTTATAGCAGGGACCTCCAGCCACTGAGCACATACTGAATAGCAGCATGAGGAGCAGATGTCCACAGCTACATCTGGAAAGGATAGTTCTTTCTGTGGTGGTGAAGAATTTGAGAAGAGGTTTGGCATAGAAAGGATCTGATCAGGACAACTTTAGCATATCCATAAGCCCCCTTGTAAAATTTGATAAGGAAACAATTTCAGAACTTTTGATTAATGATGGTGTTAGTATGCAAAGAAAGGAAAGGTATGAAGGAACTAGAACAAAGGAGGAAAAAGAGCAGCAGAAACAGGAAGAACAAGAAAATGAAAACTGCAATTAATTAATCTATCTACAATCCTCTGAAGAGCTGGTCTCCTTTCCCTTAAGAACATGAAAGATGTGCCTCTTCTTAGATTTTCAGGTATTATGAAAATTTAAGTAACACTGAAAGATAAATGTCATTTTCCAGTAGGAAACCTGTTTGAGAGATCTTGTCCATGGAAGGTCTCTCCTCTTTGAATGCATCTCACATGAGGCGGAGCAACCTTGAAATTTCTTTACTACACTGTCATTAGTAGGACACTACTGACAAGCAGATTGAATGAAGTCTTTTGGAGACACATTACTGAGTGAATATCATTAATATCCATGTCAGCAATCTCACAGGCAATGAGTAGGAAAAAACAGAGAAGCCAGGTCAAGGTGGGTTTTCATTAGATTGGCAAGCTGTTAGTTGGGCCCTTGCTTTAAAAAAAAGGCCGGGCAGTGGTGGCGCACGCCTTTAATCCCAGCACTCAGGAGGCAGAGCCAGGCGGATCTCCGTGAGTTTGAGGCCAGCCTGGACTACCAAGTGAGTTCCAGGAAAAGCGCAAAGCTACACAGAGAAACCCTGTCTCGGAAAAAAAAAAAATGCCATCCCCTTGATTGCAGACTTAATGAAGTGTGTTAGAGCACAATTCTGGAATAAAATAAAACAAGGGCTCATAATATCCATATAATGAGTAAAACTATTTTTTAAAAAAGTAGGAGGGGAGCCTTCCCCTTTACTACCTAGACTCTTCATCCTGCTTTCTGATGGACCTGGAAGCTAAGAAAATCAAACTTCATTCATCACAGGACATACAAAGTAAGCAATAGAAAGAGAAAGAGGAATGTAATTGCAAAAAAAAAAAAAAAAATAGAAGAATGGAGAAGGTGGTTTTGAAGCGGGGAAAAAGGATAGAATATACTAACAGAAGGAGGCTAGACAGGATGTAAAGAGAGGAGAGAGGAATGCAAACCAAGTGGGTTTAAAAAGAAAGGAGAGAAGTCGGATTTATCTGAGCTGGCCCTTTAAGAACCCATGGCTCACTTTAGGCTTATTGTTTATTGCTTTAACCGAGTCATTTCTCTTGTGCCCTTGGTAGCACGGAGCTAGCAGAAGGTCATCTGTTTCTCAGCAAGTCTACATCTCACACACAGGCATTTCATAGCCCAGGACTCTTTGTTTCCTTTTCCAAATGGATGAGGGAGGAAGAATGTCTCCATCCAATGAACAATGCTTTCAAAGCATTGCTAGGGGAATGTGCCATTCTTTTGGGGGTTGGTGAGAAAGCTTACCGCAAGATTTTTGAGAAATTGGAATACCTTTCTTTACTCTTTTCTTTTTTTTTGTTTTTTTTTTTGTTTGTTTGTTTTTTCGAGACAGGGTTTCTCTGTGTAGCTTTGTGCCTTTCCTGGAACTCACTTGGTAGCCCAGGCTAGCCTAGAACTCACAGAGATCCACCTGGCTCTGCCTCCCGAGTGCTGGGATTAAAGGCATGCACCACCATTTCTTTATCCTCTGGGGGTTCTTAGAGAATTTTACACACACGTGTGTGCACATACAAGCACACACACACATACACAGAGAGAGAGAGAGAGAGAGAGAGAGAGAGAGAGAGAGAGAGAGAGAGAGAGAAGAAGAAGAAGAAGAAGAAGAAGAAGAAGAAGAAGAAGAAGAAGAAGAAGAAGCCTGGTGCCCATCCCCTGGGTTGTATTTTGGCGTTATGAAGCAAGGCTACCCTCTAGTCCCTGTTAGGATTGCAGATTCTCTTTCTGTTGGAGAGTTAAAAAGTTGTCTAATGCTACATGGCCTTTCCTAGACCAGGACCTGCAGGGATGTCCTGTTGAGCTACTTTCTGTCCCACACAACTCCACCTTTGTTCCATCTTGTGGAAAAGGTGTCAAAAGTAGGGTCAGGGTAGATTTTACTGCTGAAGACAAGCTGGGGAAGAGGATGATCCATAGCTTCATTCTTAGTAATGTAATAGTTGAAATATACATAGGTATTTCAATTAATTACTGTAAATAAATCCCAGTCATCATTAAGAATATAATATCAATTACCAGTACCAGCCTCCTATTCTAGCTGTACTATCTTTTCAACTATGCACGCATGGGTGGTCCTATCTCCTGGTGTAGCTTTAAAACCATTTTACTTCAGTGGATATAGATTAGTTCATGACTCTTCTTTGTTCTGCACAGTTCAACTATTCCAAAGAAGTAAATGAGTTAGAAATTTAATAAATCCCAGCTTCCTTAGTTCCAAAGCAGAAACCTTGGAGCATTTTTGAATTAGAAATCAGGTGGGTGGCTGTATGTTTTCAAGCTTTCTATTCCTATCTTATTAATTAAATATTCATTCTTAAATAATGAACAGGGTATTCTGAGTATGAGGCCTTTTAAACCCTTTTAAATAAAAACAAACATTTTCTCTTTCTAGTATACTCAATAGCAAAATTACTTTCTGATAGTTTGATTCTTTTCAAGCCTAAGGAGGAACTTACAAAAAAAAGTTTGAATGTTGGTCTCAGTGATTGTGTTTATCCACATATGTTGTCATTTGCCTATCAAATCCAGCATAACACCCCAGCCTAGGAAACCAAGAAGATATCTGCTATCCTGTGAGACTAGTCCTCTCCTTTTGTGGGAGTCTCTGAGTAAAGAAACTAAGTGATATATGAATCCTCATATTTCAAACCCAAAGAGCAATACAAGAAATAATCACTGGATCTCTGAATATGTAAAATATAAAAAAGAAAGAAAATATATTTACTCTCTCTGTCCCTCCCTCCCTCACTTCCTGTCTTCTCTCCCTCCCTCCCTCCTCTCTCTCTCTCTCTCTCTCTCTCTCTCTCTCTCTCTCTCTCTCTCTCTCTCTCTCTCTCTGTATGTAACTAAAACTCACTATTGTTTCTTTGTCCAAAATGTCCACTGCATCACTGCCTACAGGCTTTCATCTTTGCAAAGAGATTTTGACTCTAACCTTTTCTTCCTGCCTGTTGCCCATGTGACAGAACAGGTTTAAGATATTAGAGCAGTCATGTGAAATAGCCATTCTTTAAGGGAAAATGAGGTAAGAAGTTGGCAGTTTCGTGTTTCAATTTGTTACTCATTTCTTTCACATAAAAATCCCACGTCTTACTAATACCTTTTAAATGAAAAAAAAAATGCAATGAAAAGTGGAGGCCATGAGTCCCCTCACCTAGCAGATGTGATGTCTTCCTGCCTGTTACCCACTAAAACTCTCCTACCTAGAACCTTTGCTAATGCTGCAGATTCTGCCTTTGCCATGTTTTTCATCATCCCTTCTGTTTCTCTTAGAATTATCTATCCTTTCTATATACCCTACAAATTCCAAGCTTCCCTCAAGTACTTGATTACAATATGTACTAAGGAAGAAAATTCTTGGAAAAATACACCCCCCGTGAATCATTTCCCCCAATGAATGATTGGCCCTATAATACCATGTTTGATTGGCTCATATTTAAACCAATGTGTTTGGAATGTTATTGAGTGGAATTATCACAGATACAGGCAAACTCTAACTTTGCAAAAATCACTACTCCAGTTACACACACCTTTGGTACACCTGACTGGCCCTGAAGTCATTCCAAAATAAAAATACCTTTCCATTCTTTTAATTGGCCTGGTCTACCCTCAATACCTTGACTAGGTCTGAGACACCAAGGCAGACCTCACTAATTACCTGGACCCTTATCCAACATTTATTGCTGTGTAGCAACCACAAAATGCCAATCTACACACCGTGAGAAGCCTTTAAATAGTAACTTTGCTTCCAACTCCCTAGGCCAGCAATTTGTGAATACGTATTGCTCCAGTAAGTATTGGTTATGGGTCATAAAAGAAAGAAAACTAACACAACAGCAATCAGTCAGAAGCTCCTTCCCAAACCTGCCTCCAGTACTGATTGTTCCAAATCATTACTTACCCAATCAGTCTCTTAGCAAAGTGGTTGGCTAAAGACACCCACCAGGCACACAGGAAATTACTACTATCAGAAAGGATGAAGGGACAGCCTAACAATAATAGCACACAATCACTGAATGCTCACTAGATGCTACACGATACTTGAGTCCTTCAGAACCCTTCTTTTAATTAATCTTTAAAAACTCTTATGAGATCTATATACTATTTTTCCACTTGAGGAAATTGAGGCAGAGCATTGATAAACAACTAGACCATGCCCAGTCACTAGGAAGCGGCCAAATTAGAATCTTGTATTGGAGCTGCATCCTTGTACATGAGTTACTTAGAACTGAAGGGTATTTACATGTTACTGAGGTTCAGTCCACATAGATGGGTTGGCCCTGAACCTCTAGCCTCTCACTTGCGATGCTGGCACTGACATGCCATCACTTCATTTTGAATGACTCCTAGCTCAGAAAATACAATTCCAGGAAATACAGTGCAGGAAAAGAGAAGTGGATTACTTTCTTCACATAGTAAGAGCCAAATATTACTCTAAGAAAAAAATAAAGGCAAATTAAGGCTTTATTCTTTACCTGGCTAGCCTGCCTGCCTGTCTTCCTTTCTACCTTCCTTCCTTCCTTCCTTTCTCCCCTCCCTCCTTTTCTTTCTTGCCATTTAAAATTATAAATATGCCATATTTAGATGCATTTTTCTCATTGGTATGAGTCTGAGATGCCCTTTCAGTCAATGGAGAACATGGATCCCAGTGGAAATTTCCCCAAGTATAACAGAAAGCTCTCCTGCAGATGACTCCAATGCATTTGCATGCTTGCAGAGACTTGAGAACAATAGGTGCTGGTTTGAGACAGAAGCCAAAGAACAGAAACCAAAGTTTACATAGCTGTCACCTATCTTAGTCGGGGGTTGTTAGTTAGAAATGTGTATGTGTATATAATGCATTTGTAGGGGTCTGTGTGTGTGTGTGTGTGTGTGTGTGTTTATGAAATTTTTAAAGATGTAAAAGTAGGCAATCATCAGAGAACTGTCATTTTTAATTGTTTTCAAGCTATTTTACCTTGAATTCACTAAAGGAAAAAAAATCAAACACCAGTCTCTGGACCTCACACACCGAGAGCTCTGCTCTCTTCCTCTTGTCTGGCTTTTGAGGAGGGAGGAGCTTCCCTGCCCTCTCATTCTACATACATACTCTACTATGGTTTGATCAGTGTCACTCGGCCTTGACCTGTTAGGCATGTGGCAGTGTTTCTGTTTCATTCTCAAGTTTACTATTTGCTCCTCTTCCTTCATTTACAGCTCCTTCTTTCTGTCCCTCCCTTCCCCGAGTTCAAACCCCTCGTTAAAACAGATTACAAAAACGTAGATGCAAAGGAAGCAACCACTTTAACATGTTGTTTTCTGACCTGTGTGCCCTTCTCCTATTTTTTACCATGGATTTTACAGAAAAGCTGTGGGTATAGTTACCTTTTGTTTAGTATAGGATGGAGGTCATGGTACTCCCCTTTTCTTAAGAGGTTGCTGTCTTATATCATTCTCTGTAAAATATTCTCTGGGGTTGCAGAGAGCTGTAGCACTTACATTTGGGGTGAGGCCTGAGCCAGTGAGCAGTGAGCTGAAACAGCCGCACGTGGTCACAGAGCCATGCCTGCCCATGATGACCAGTGTTCTAATGAGATTTTCTGCGATGCGCACACATCCTGCATTTTGTTTTATTCCATTTTAATTGAAAGCTTAGGAAACGCTTCATGCTTCATAAACATTCTGTTATTTTCAGATCAATCTAGTACACTGGAAAACTTAATAAACAGGTAGATAATGGTCCTGCTGACTTGCTCGCATTTCTTACTCACAGCCCGGCAATTTCATGTCCTGCCCAGAGATTTTTATCGCTTTGGTTTTCTGGTGTGTTTTTTTTCTCTTTATTTCCTTGTTCTTATTCTTGTTATTTTTAAGGTATTTTTAGATGATAATTTAAAGAAAGCTATGCTCTATTGCAAACATGGAGATAAAAAGAAAAGGGTCCCCTTTATAAACTGCTTTGCATTAGGCTGGTTTTGAGTTATCTGAAATGCTTCTGGTTCACTATTCTTAGTTTGCTTGTTTTACAAAAAAAAAAAAAAAAAAAAAAAGAAGTAAGTAACCAGGAAAGAATTATTTCCTCCATACAAGGTGGGATTTTTTGTTATTGTTGTTTGTTTGTTTTTATTTTTGTTTTTTCCCAAAGCAAGCAAGTATTCTTGGAAATACCTGCCTCCAGGCAGTTGTGTCCTGTGGCATTCTGTCTTGTTACTTCTAGTGTCTAATAGACTTTCATAGGTGTAGATGGGCTGTAATGAATAAATGTGAACTGGTATACTGAGATCCTAACATGGTAGTCTCTGTACCTTGCTGTTTCTCCATAATCGGCTTTGTAAAAATTTAAGTCTAAATATGAATTGGAAATGGCTCACCAATGGCAGGAATGACTGGAGTGCAGAAATCCAAATTGAGAAAGAATTAGAAAAACTCAGCCAGTTCGTTAATATTCCTAAAAGAAAATTGTCCTGGGCAAGAAATGGAAGAAAATAATTATTCACTTCATGTGGGAACTATATTTAGATTTATTTAATGAGACACATATAGAAAATGCTTGGCATTTAAAAATACTCAAAGATGTAATAATGATGATGAAGATGTATTTCCTGTTTCTCTAGGCAAAAATTAGCACATAGAGGTTACTTATAAAGAAATTGTTAATTTTCTAAATGAATAAATATATGTTTTTTCCTATACATTTCAGAGATGTGGTAGTAGTTTATAATGTTTTCTCACTCCTATAAATATTCCTTCTTGAGCCCCATGCTGCAGTCTTACTAATAGATTAGTGACCCATTAGAACCACACTGAAGACACTGAAGGATGCTAGTGATTTAAGATGGGGAGGGTCATGACTCTGTGGTTAACTGCAAATACAATGGCCAAGTCCTGTGTATGATAAACTGAAAGCAGGATCCCATTTATTCAGTCCTTGCTTAAGTCCATGCTACTTCCCATAGTTAGAATTTGACATTTTAATATTGTGCATCTCAGAAAATGTCCCAATGAAGTAGGAAAAAGATAAATGACAAAGACAAACAGATACTGTTCTAGTTGTTGGCTGGGAACTAAAACCCTCTCTGTATACTGGGTGTGTATCTGGTGGTTTAATCTAAAGTATCTGCTTGTTTAAACCATTCTGGGAGCTCTGATCATATATGACTTAATATAATTTAGAACATGTAGCATATTGCCTGGATTACCATGTCAGAAAACTCAGGCTAGAGGATTTCAAATATAAAGGAGAAAGTGAATGAAATGTAAAGAAACAAAATTAGAAATGGCACATATTAAGCAGGGAACAGAAGGCCTTTGTCTCCATTGGTTGTTACCTATAGAGGTAGATGATGTCACATACTCTAATTCCCTGCTTTACTGTGGACATTCAAGGTAGTATTATGATTCAACGGGGGAGTTCTAATAAACCACGGCCTCTGACCCTGTCTTTCCTCCAGCACTGCTATATGCAGTACTAACTAACGAGCATGACAAGTGTCAGAAATGAAATTGTCCCTTGATTTCTAGGAGAGTGGAGCTCTGAAGAAGAATCAAAGTTGAGGGAGTATCAAAAGGAGGATGAAATAGCTAAACAATCCCCTAGTTTATGATTTTTCTCTGTAACTTACTTCCATATGAAACATTAGAATTTGATTATTCGAAGACAGTTACATTATATGTGCCTCTGCTTTTCCATTTTGTTCCTTCTTGTTTATCTTTCATATAAGAAGAAATAATTACAAAATAAATGACTTGAAAGAATGCATACATCTTGCACCTATTTTTATTTGTATTTTGTGTTTTCTCTACAATAAAATTCTATGAGTTCATCTGAGATGTATTTGCCTCATGTATATAGCCTGTATGGTGAGAGATAAGGAAATTCCTGCTAGAACCATGTGTGAATGACCCCTCCCACATTTAGAGCAACACAGTTTAAACAGACTCAAAGACTACAGTAGAAGAGAAATGGAAGAGATAAAGAATGTGCCCACTGGAGAAAGTATGCACATGCTTGAACTTGAATGCTTAAGATGACCACACAGGAATACTGATGCCTACAGGGCGCATAACACACGGTGGAAAGTTAAAGACTGTCTCAGCCCTGAGAAGATATATTTGATGGACATATGGCTATGTGTAGTGCTTTATCGTTATGCAACAGCACATTTAAGTACTGGAAAGGAAATGCACAAGAAAGCTAAAGAAGGCTCTGCCTTTACTTGTGTTTCTGCCCCAATTAAGCACAAAAGTGCTCTAAAGCATGTACCGGAGTCATCGTATGGGGATCACCAAGGAAAGTTGCTTCACATTTTCTCATAAAAGCCAAGTAAAAAGTTGGCTGTGAGGAACTTACACTAAATCTCCTCATTAATGAAAATCTGTTTTTAAGGCGATTTGCTTTGGTTCACAGCTTATTTTTGACATCAGGATTAGTATTAATTGTAAATTTATGGAAAGTAGAAATACTTAAAAGGAAGCAGGTTCTCTGTGCATGGCTGTGTGTGTCTTCTGGGGATATGTGACTTAGTAGGATGTGCTTACAAGACAGTTACATAACTGCTATGATTATAGTTGTGTATGCACTCATGATGTCCAGAACAGCTGCACGCTTGTAAAAGTTTGTTTCTTTAAGCTGAGAGAGAACCCCCAATACATTGTGAAAATTTGCATAGAGAGTTCAATATAGACAACATCTTCATTTATTCTTTAGTTATTATAACAGTTATATTAATGTAAATACTTATTGGCACTTAATATATACAAGAGACAATGTTATGTATTTAATCCTCACAAAACCATTTTTGCTCGAATTTATTATTATCTGTGTTTTAGATAAAATAAATATGACCTGTGGAAACACTAAGAAAATTTCCAAGACTATATAGCTTTCACGTTGTAAAGGCATACCTGGTACTGCATCCAGAGAAGATAGATCCAGAGTCCACATGGTGAACCACAGTGCTATCTGTTTGTACATGTGCACTAGAGATGGAATGGTTTGGAAGGAAAGTGAGTAGCAATTGTGTGTGTGTGTGTGTGTGTGTGTGTGTGTGTGTGTGTGTGTGTGTGTGAATTACAGTAAAATAAGACATAGGCAATAAATATATCATGCTGTGAGAGCACCAGTATTTAATGAATCCTAGCGCACATATTTTACTGACAAGATTATAGTTTTGTAAACAGAATTATATCTTAGATTGATAAGAAAGCATAATTTTGTGGTTTTATAGTCTAAATGATCTTTTTGTGTTATTTTTTCTGTATCATAATGAGTGACATCTTATTTCAGTAGAATATGGAAGGAAGCATTCAGTACCTTTGTGTATTAAGTTACAGGATGTTGTACAGATACAGAAAAAAGAATGCTGGCAGCTGTGATTATGTCTGTTCTCTTGCTAGTGTTTGATTGAGTTCAAGAAACACAAGTTGCACATTTTCTGAAGAGCAGAGTCTATGGATAGAGTATCTAGTATAGAGTTACATTAGAAAACTATAGTATATTAAAGAGTGTAAATACAACAGTTAACCCACAGTGTGTGATGAGCATAATATTACACTCTGGTGAATGAATAATGAAGGGTGATTATCTCATGGAGCAGAAAGGTGAAAACCTTAAGGATTGATGATAACTCATCTTGGTCAGCATCCTGGCTCTGTCTTTGATAGACAAGAGCATACAAGATTGTCAGTGAGCAGTATCCTAGATGTGAGGGGAAATGTGTCAATGTTTCCTAATAGGAGCCTCAAGTCCATTACTGAAGATTTTTAAGGAAAAATTACAAGTGCAAAGTTCATAATACATATAAGTACTTTTTAAAATATAGTGCTTGTGAATTTTATCTGGGATGGTGCTGAATCAGAGGCATAAGCTTATAAACTTTGCCTTCTTTTTTAGTTGTTGCATGCTAGTATTTATATTCACTCTACTGTGTTATTGTAAGCATTAAGAACTTCCATAGAAAATAACAGCTTTTGACAAGAATGTGTTAGCTCTCCTTCAGGCATTTAATCTTAAATTTTCATTCATAATTTTACAGGGATTAGAATCCATGAATTTTCTCATAGTAATTAACATATGGCTACACATATTACATTTTTCAGTTCATCTATCTATCAATCATACTTCTATCTATCATTGCCCACTTGCTCAATTAATTTTGTTGTCATTGTAACTCAGGCCAACCTTCCCCATAACAATGCCTATCTTTGTCTAGTGACAAGTCCAGAAATAATAACATGTTTTTCAACTGCACATACAGATATCCCAGTGTGTTGGCATGGAATTTGTGCGCACTGGTATTGAGCCCTCCAAGCTACAGAGGTGGCAAACTGGCCTGTGGAGCTTGAACACATTTCTCCTGCAAGAAGGAATCTCTATTTTAATCGGGTTGCAGTGAATCTCACCCTTTAACTGTTTATTTGAACTGATTTAATTGTAATTTTAGTTTAAATCTAATTTTTAATCACAAAAAAATCAAATCTCAAATCTCGGATGATGCAAAAATTCATTTTCTCCTCACTCTGTTTTTGTCTCATATGCTGGCTCTCAGTTGCCTGATTTGGATGTAGAAGAGAAAGTAGAGGAGGAAATGAGTACATAGATTCATGAGGTTGCTTCTAGACTCCCTTTCCCACAGTCAGGACAAATGGGTCTATCATAAGTAGAAAAGAAAATGAGCTCAAAACAATTAGCATTCTCTTTTAAAATACACAATCAGAATAAAGATTTTCATTTATTTTTACTGATCTTTGAATATAAATAAGATCTTACAGATAGCATGTCTAGGTTTCATAATCTTGGATTTTTCTGGCAGATGTTTGGATATAGGAACACAAATGGCTCTGTGTGTGATCACTGCCAGGGTATTAAAGACAGAATATGAACTTATTATAGTTGAAAATCAAATTGCTACACCTTGCCTGTCATGATAGAGAAATACAGAAAATATGTTTAATAACTGGATATTTTCTGATTTAGGGGTCAATTGTTGTACCGCATTACACATAAAATTTATTTAAAATCTAATATTTTATATTACATCTAAATCTAATCTGTATTTACAGATGTCCTGTATCCATTTTAAAATTATCTGTATATTTAAAATTACTTTTTTATTTCTTGGGGAACAAGGTGAAGTTAAAAAAACATTTTGATCTGAAGTCATTTACCTGAATATAGATCCAAGTTCATCACTCTTTTTGACTACGTAAGTTCAGATCATTAATGGAGTTGACTTAGCTGTAGAACCTAGTACTATAATATGAAAATTAAAATACTTCACTCTCAGGGCTACTATGAAGATTAAATAAATTCATAATAATGCACACAAGAAGAGATCAACCACAGTTGCTTTCCCATCTTGTCTCTAGATTAATCAGAAAATTAGAGGTTATCAGCCTTCTGCCTAATTATAGCCTGGGCACAACTACTTAGTAAGAACAATTCCATAAATGAAGAAAATTAATGTTATGCTACCTTTTAATGAGTGCTGCTGTAGTGTATACTCTGCAGTTGATTCCATGACTTTGCACTCTAGGTGCAAAATTTATGGGACTTCTCTTGCAGTATGGTGTGTTCTCCATCCCATGCTTCTCTTAACTCCAGCATTCTGAGGACAATGAATTCCTGTCATTCTGAATGCAAATGATCAGGCATCCAAAACACCAGGAAAGTGAACTAAGATCCCTAAGTCAGAAAGTTGAGCAAGTCTGTCTATTGAAATATTTTGTCTTGTATAAAATCTCTTTCTAAGAATTACAGACAGCAGTAAATGTTTCATTTGTATACTAGAGATAGGGCTCAGTGTTAATGCACTCCCCTTTCATGCTCCTGCCTGTGGATTTAACCACTGTAAAGAATAAAAACGTTTTAAGATGCAATTTTTGCTTCCAATCAGAGATATTTGATTCAATTCTTATGATGTAAATGGAATTCTCGTTAGGAGGTTAGAGAATTTCCTTGTATGACTATCATTTATGACTGGAGAGAATATCAAATGATAAAACACACATTACAATCCTGTGAAATATGTTTTAACCAAGAAGAAACACTAAATGTGAAAGAAAACATCTAGAAGTTTGCTCAACTTCCCAGAGACTGAGAAAACGTACTCAGAGAGCTCAAAAGGAGAATACTATTACCACTGACAAGTCACTGACATTCCTACAGCAACCCACAACTGGTGCCCAGCTTTAAAAAAAAATGACATAAATACCTGCTCTAAAAGTCTAACTATGATAAAACCAAAATAGCCTGATGTTGGCCATCAAACCAGACCTCCTTATTTCAAGTCCACAGTAGCTGCATAACCCAGACCCTATAACCTCTTATATGATCAGATAACACAAACAAGAAAAGTCAGCACTCTAACAAATAGACAGCAGTTTTTTCTTGTTGTTGTTTTGTTTTGACAAGCTTCTAAGCATCACATGCTTTACACCCTTCTAATGCCAAACATCTCATTAGAATTCACTCCTAGGGAGTCTCTTTATGAAGGGCAGATTCATTATCAATCAATATCGATCATTTGTTGACAAGATCATTGATTTGAAACAGTCTTGCATTCCTTAGAAATACAAAATTAGGTGAGGAAGTACTTGATAGCAGGAAAATTAAAATAGAAAATAAACTTTCTTTCACTGCACTTTGTTTCCCCTAAATCTTGACACCCATTGATCCGTTGCATTTACTAGTATTTTAGAGCAAGTGGGTCAATTACTCATGTGTGTAGTGAATAATATACAAATCAGTTCTATTGGGAGTTTAAGTTTCACTATTAAGATGGTAGGGTCTGTGCAAAGAGGGAAGTCACCAAATGTTTGGGAAAAGAAAAGCTCTGTACCTGGGTAGCTAGAAAAACTGGATTCTGATCATGTATTGCAAAGCCCCGAGTTTCCACTGAGCAGCTCTGAGGCTGACCACAGGACACTGGGAGAGCATGACAGATGCACTGATCTGCTTCTCCACAGGCTTCTATTCGACACAAGGATCCTGAGTATCCTATCCTAAGGGGTAATATTTTACTTGACAAAAGGGTCACTGCTTGTTAGGAGGCTTAAAAACTGTGGTTTTCAGAATATCCTAGGAAATCAAATCCTAGGCAGCTGTCAGAAATGTCAGCATCCTAAACTAACAAGCATGTCCCTGCCTGGTGTGTATAAATAATCATCTTGCGTGCTCAGTGCCCAAGGCGAGTTTTATTTTGGGAGCCCTTTGCCTGCCCCCCGCCTCCCCCCCGCCGCTTCCTACCTATTTTATTCTGACACAGTATTGTTCACAAATATGCTCCCACAAATTGTTATTTTTGTTCTGGGAATTACTATAAGTTTGTTCTAGAACAAAAATGCATTTAAGCAATTAAATATTTCCTAAACCCACACAGTCAGAATTCTCCTGGCTTTCCAATGTAATGGTATTACCCCCTACAAGCACCCAGGGAAAGACGTTTACTCTAGCTCCAGTTTATCTGAACCTTCCCTCTAATAACATTGTAGGTTTCTTGTTGGTATACTTCGTTATGCTTGAAAAAAAATTTTTTTTGAAAGTACTCCAGGACAACCACAATTAGAACCTCAGGCATTGTTCTCTATGGTATTCGTTATGCCTCTGAATTTCCCCACTTCTACATTTTCTTCCCGATTCCATTGCCCAGTGGATGCTTCAATTCTAGGTCTTTCTCCTCCAGAAATTAGTTCTGACTGTAGGAAACTCATGGGATTAATCTATCTGCATTAGTTCCTTTTTTTGCATTACTGAAATAAAATGCCAAGAAAAATCTGATAAAATAGACTTCACTGAAAGAAGAAAGAATTATCCAGTGAAGGAGAGAGAGTTTCAGGAAAGGAGGAGTATTGCAAAACTTCCTTTTATTGTCCCTTCTCATCCCTCCCTGCTCTGCTAAACCCTTATTATTCAAAATGTGTGTCAAGCTGGATGTGGCTCTACTTCCCTATCATTCTATCACTTTGAAGGTTGAGGCAAGAGGATCAAGAGTTCAAGGCCATGCTTGTTCGGGGAACTGTGAGTTGGAGAGCAGCTAAGGCTGTATAAGGCCTTGCTGAAAAACCCCTGTTTCCCAAAAAATATGTCCAAGAGAAATCAAAACATCCCATGAGATGTTTATATTTTTGATGAATTACTTATTCTAGATCTATTGAATACCAATTTTCATTTCAACAGAGCACCCAAGTGGCTTCACTTGTCACAGCAGAATTTGAGAGATGTTTTAAAATTCCCACTGTAAACTCCTAAATCCTTAACTCAATCTCTATATGAGAGAGAATGTAAGTTTATTAATTAGATTAAATGTGATTAACTGTGTGAACATTAGTATAGCTTTCAATTTTATAGCTTGAAATATCAGAAATAATGCCATGAGATTATGTCTCCATAGAAGTCCCAAGACCTAAATCAGTGAGGAGCTCTGAACATTTATCTTTATTTAGCACATTGTGTACTCTTGATTTGCAATATTTCAATTGGCTAATTGTAAACCTGTACTGTGAGAGCATTGTACAATCAAAACTTGAGCCTATATATACTTGCTTCCCATATATATGATGAATCTTCTTTAATCAGAGAATTATACATTTTTTTTAAGATTACATTTAGTTATTTACTTCCTTACTTATTTGTAATGGAACACAAAGTGGATATGGAGGTAAGAGCAGAACTTTGGGGAGTCAGTTTTCTCCTTTCACTACATAGGTCCTGGAGACTTAACTCAGGTAATCAAACTTTACTCACTAAACCATCTCATCTGCCAAGATGTGTATGTATATATGTGTGTGTATAGTATATAATCTTAGGCAAGTATATTTTTTCTAAATTTTCTTTTTTTTTTTTTTTTTTTGGTTTTTCAAGACAGGGTTTTTTTTTGTGTAGCTTTGCGCCTTTCCTGGATCTCACTCTGTAGACCAGGCTGGCCTTGAACTCACAGAGATCCGCCTGGCTCTGCCTCCCGAGTGCTGGGATTAAAGGCATGCGCCACCACTGCCCTGCTAAATTTTCATCTAAAACTGATTATCTTAGTTACTTTTCCATTGCCTGCTGTGATAAGACACCATTACCAAGGCAACTTACAGGAAGAAAAAAGTCCAAATGTATCTTTGGAGCTTACAGTTTCAGAGGGTCAGATTCCATGACTATCATGGTGGGGAGCAGGCCAGCAGGCATGGTGCTGGAGCAGTAGCTAAGGGCTCACATCTTATAATTCAGTCACGTGGCCGAGAGAAATAATTGAGGACTGTGTAGGCTTTGAAACTGCAAAGCCCACCTCTAATAACACACTTCTCCAGCAAGGCCATTTTCTCTAACCCTTCCCAAAGAGTTCAGTCCCACCAACAGCTGGTAAAGAAGCATTCAAATGTGCGAGCCTATGGGGGCCATTCTCATTCAAACCACCACACTATTCATTATTTAGCATCTACAAAAACCAATTTATTTTCATACGCTTTGCTTAGTGACAGTTTATAAATGCAATGAAAATAACATATGAACAAGTGACTATCAGTAATTTGTTTCACAAAAAGGAACTTTGAACGTAGTGTACTAGCTGCACAGAGATTCACCTCAGTATCCAATTTCTATAACTTTACCCCTTTGGCATGTCCAGACAGAATCTGCAGTCACACTGACAACATCTAAATCACTTAAAGTTCTCAATTTCCCCTCATCCACCAAGAAAGCATTCAGGAATGTTAAGAGTTAGCCAGACACATGGGTTTGTGTGAGGAAAGACCGAGGCTAAGGTGATAGGACCCATGGTCTGAGTTCTGCTATATTACTATTATAATGAAGTTGGACTTCATACATAGGACTCCTAACTGGGCTTAAATATCGTTATCTATAAATTTTAAGCAGTAGACCAAACAATCTCTTTTAAGATTCCACATGCATTTCATTTATCCGAAGATTGTTAATCCATATGTGCTGTATAATGATGGAAACACCAGGGAAAGCATAATGTCCAATTAACTAGCACAGTGCCATTTCCCAGGCGTCTTGCGGTAGTGTCAATGTACACTCCTGCATCAAGCTGCTTCTCTCAATCATACTCGTCTAAGTGGCAATTTTTTCCATGTCTAACCAGCACTTGCTTTGACTTGTTGCTGTTGATTTTTTTTCCTCTAAGCTAACTAAAAGATTATACCTTTCCTGAAGATTATGCCAGATGCTTTCACCCTGTCTTAGAAATCAAGATGAAAATGTCTCTTGGAGTCAAAGTCATTGACTTCATCAGCAACGTTTCCAAAATAGCGTCTACATACAAACGCTGGCTTATGAGTTCCCCACGTGTCTGCACTCCTTAGAATGAAGCACACGCAAAACCCGATTAGCTGCCTTGTGCTCCTCTGCAGCCCACCCCTCCTTATCTTTGCAGGCTTGTACTGCTTGCACTCCTCAGAGAAGGCACAGGAGCACCCACAAAATAGCAAAGTCTCTTTCAGTCCTTCCTTCTGCCATTGCAACAGCAGACACGACAGGTCTGCATTAGTACTTTTGTGATATAATGAAAACCAGTTCTGCTTCAGACATGAATAATTTAACAAAATCCTAAACCAAAGTAAATCCAAGTCCCCTGATTCCTCTGCCCAACCCGAGGACAACTATGGACTTCCCCTTCAGTTGTAGCAAACTTTCTCTGGTTTTTTGACACCAGCCATACCCACAGAGCATTTGGCATCTGTGAAAATTGATGCATCACATAAGCCATCTTGTTTTATCACCATAGTTAGCAAGAAAATGTTAGTAGTCTTATGTTCTAAACAAGAAAACTGGGGCTAGAGAGAGTGTGCACATGCCAGGAGCTCCCAGGTGGAAAATGGCAGAGCTGGGATTTTGATCTTTGTCATTCTGAATTCCAGTACCTTTTGATTCATAGGATGTATTGTTGTTTCTTTGCTAATTCAGATTACATACTAGGATGAAAACCTGATATCAACCCATTTCTTCATCTGTGCAAACCCTCTGGCTGCTTGTTGGCTTCTTTGAATGTTAGTTGCATCTTATCATTTCTATAAGATGTCCTCTTCTATAATGTCGATTCTTTAATGTTTATTGGTGAAGAGTCTTGAGGATTCTGAGATAGGAGGCTAAGTGTGGATTCAGGGGTTTGCCTTAACCCCATGCTCACAACCTCAGACAAATATTACAAAAGTCAGGCAAACACCGTGTCGTCATCTCTATTCTGTGCAGTGTGGAGTGATCCCATATTTGCAAAATCGCCAGTAAATGGAACCTTTCACCTTATCCACCTTGCAGGGTCCCTCCACACAAGCATTTGATAATACATTTGTGAATGAGTATTGCTAGTGAGATCTGCTACTGTCCTAGCCTATCTCTCCCCATCCTGTTCACTCTAGACTGTACTTTGTTCTTACCAGAGAGTTTTGCTGAAGGTAACAGAAGGTAATAGACATGTTTCTCTTTTTGGTCCCATGAGATTTTATTATATTTTACTGCCAAATTAAACAGTTGTTTTCTTTTCCCTGTTCTAAAGATCTCTTTACTTAATTAGAATAACTGAATTCTAACTTGACCACTTGTTAACTGGGTCTTGGACAAACTGTTCACCAATAGTCAGTCCTTTTCATTAGCTTTAAAGGAAGTGGGCAGAGTATTCACCATTTATGTTCTGCAATAAATGTAAAGAATACAGCAATACCCCAACATGGAATGTTTATTTCATAGTATAAGTGAAAAGTTCCCTCTAAATTTGTACAGTACTTGCACAAGGCTATTCTTGAATGAGCAAATATTATTAAAGCTTAGTCTACTCTCTGGTATTGCCATTCCCAAATTTTACTTATTATCTGATATTTACCTATTTTTTGAATATTTCTGTCTGGTATGGTTGTATATTGAAATAAATTCAGTGATCACCAGCTAAAGTTATCTCTACTTCCTAGTTAAATTTGGCTTCTGGATATAGGCCCCAAGTAACTGGGATCCTTAGGAAAATGGTCCCAATCCTACCTACTACCGACGTGGTAGATTTGTCTAACAGTCTTCTGTTCCTCTCATGTAGTCTACTTGTAACTAATGGCTCCTGCTTGTAAAGTGGTTGATTGAGGATAGGGTGCAGTCTATAGCAAGGAGACTGTTTTCCTCTGTGTAAAATGCTAGCCTGACTGCCCAGAGATTGAGCTGACTACCTTGACCTCATTAGCATCGCTCTCCACACAGCTGAGTATTTTGCTTTCATTATTTTAATAATGTGGCAATGATTCTAAAGATACAGCAAGAGCTGTACTGAATCTAGAAATTTCATTATTCCCATTAGCCATGCAAATCAGAAAAAAAACCTGTATATTAGAGAGGATGAATTAAAGTACTCACATGGAAATTGGGTCTGGTAAATATATTTAAGGGTGACTACCTGTGTAATGAATATGTAACAGGGCTAGAGATAGGTTTTGGTCATTAAAGCTAGGCCTGCTACCCCAAAATGCTGTGACTATGTAACAAAGGAATGCTGTTGTATGCTATGGGGTGGAGGATAACAGTGAAAATGAGATGGGGAAGGAAAGAGAAAAGCATTTTCATTAGGGAAATGGAAAAGTGTATGAAAACAAATAATTACAAATATAATATGAGGGTGGGGTGATTTGAATAATTCTTGTGCTTCCTTGATGATGAATAGTTTCATATCTTTTCAATATTGCAGAAACAACCTTCAAAGAGTAAGTGCTTTATCTACTTAGCATGTTTAGAGTCAAGTTCATTTTGGTCCTCTTACAAAAAAATTAACAGAATATTGTGTGTGTGTGTGTGTGTGTGTGTGTGTGTGTGTGTGTGTCTACATGCGTATATGCAAGTGTGTGTATTCCATTTCCAAAACAAAGATCAGGGAACTGTTGACATAAAATTGAAGAAATTGGTCAAGATCCCTATCCCATGAAATTGGCATTCTAATATTAACTGTTGGATACAAAGCTTCTAAAATTCAACAAATGAAAAAAATTCATTAAAATCATATATTAATAAAACAGGTGACACAAATTGAAAATAGCAGTGTTTAGCAAGTAGTGGGAATAAGAGAAGATTTAGTAATGAAGGCAATTATGTGATTAAAGTAGGAGCAAATTTTCCCAGGCTATCATAATTGGAAGCACCT
The DNA here is from genome assembly GCF_949786415.1 of Peromyscus eremicus. Taxonomy (NCBI): domain Eukaryota; kingdom Metazoa; phylum Chordata; class Mammalia; order Rodentia; family Cricetidae; genus Peromyscus; species Peromyscus eremicus. Next base: position 53,910,342 of record NC_081428.1, on the reverse strand, counting down.
TCCCAGCTCTGAGTCTCCGCATATGACTGGTTCCGTAGCAATGGAGAGAAGGCATCACTGCCATTGGGAACTTCAAAAGAACTTGAGGCTCTAGATACAATGCAATCTACTATAAAGCTACTAGCACCCAGTCCACAAAGCAAGACTCCACTAACCTGCCTATTCCTCTCTAGCTTGTTGAGAACCTGGTGACCTGCCTCTGGCCAGGATTGCCCTGAGTAGTTATATTAGCATAGTTTACAGAAGGTAGTGACCAATGAATCTATTTCCCTCTCTGCCTCATCTCCAAAGATCATCTGTTCTCCTGTCAACTCCCTTATCCTTAGAGGTTGGTGGTTTGTTTGTTTGTTTTTTTTGGTTTTTTTTTTTTTTGTTTTTTTTGTTTGTTTTTTGTTTTTTCATTTTTGTTATTTTTTTTTGTGATGGGACTTTCATCTCTTATAGTTTAACTACAGACTTGGGACTATTGAGGAACCTTGACCTCTTAGTGACTTAGACAGTTCTCTGAGGTGAACTTCATTCCCCATATAGTCTGGTTGCCTAGCAATACAGCCATGTCTAAAGACCAACCTCAAACTCTTCCCTATTCCAAACTCAGAATCATTTTGACATCTACCTTCTTACTCCTATGGAATCTGATCTGACCTTTTCCTCACAATCTCTGATCTCTTGGCCATTTTCCCACTCTCTCATTCACAAGCTTGCTTGTCCTCAGCTCTCTACCTGATGTGTACTTGCTGTCAAGCACTTCAGGTTTTGATGATTACATTTCCACATAATCCAATATTTTTCTCTCTAGAATCTTCTATTTTTCTCCTTTGCTGTTACTACTGAGAATTACAAAGGTGTAAAGATTTATTGTTTATTTTGTTACTATTTGCTAAAAACTTAGGTTAAACTCTGTTTTTGTTTCTATTTTTAAATCGGTGGAACTTGTTTTCATGCAATTATAATCCACTTAAAACACTTCTTTAATTTAGTAAATATTTAATAGAGGCATGTCAGTGTCCTGACACTATTTAGGAACTAAGGTTAAATGACCAATGCTATGGAGTCTTGATAATTCTGGTCATATTTTCTTGTCCATAGGATTCAAACTTGAAGAAATACAAGGAGAGGGAAAAGAAGAGAGGGCTAAAATTTATACTAAAGAAGCCCTGAGTTATGCCTGAATATCTACCCATAATCTACTCATAGATTTTCAGTTACAGGAAGCAATGTGTCCCTTTCTTGTTTAAGTGACTTTGTGCTTAGATTCTGTCATTTGCAACTGAAAGAGACTTGAATAGAATAATATAGTTATTTGCATATATATATTATTTGCTCCTATGCAATCATGTGCCACTTGGAAGAAAAGACTACGTTATGCATTTTCAAATTGCTTTGCACATTGTAAGTGTCCAATAAATATTTATTGAATGAGTAAATCTATTTATAAAAGAGCTTAAATTTGGATTGATGCAGCTTTAAGATTTCTTTAGAGCTATCTGGGCAATGAGTAGCACCACACAGCAAAAGTCTAAAAAATGTTCTATGTCTTCAGATGGGACTGCCAAGCCCTCATCCCTCACTTCCACGTCCTTTATCTGAGATGAGAACGTAGACACCAGGTTGGCTGGGTTCTTATTACTAGAAGCAAGAGTCCCAGGCTGTGACTAGGACAAACAAGATGAGAAAATATGATAGTGACACTTTCTGTTTTTATTCATTTTTAGTTCTTGATACAGTTCCATGCCTGTCTTTTGTAGAAATGGCACACCCATGTAGGAATGACCCTCCATTAAGACACATACCCTAGAAAACTGTAGCAAGAATGAGACTATAATATCTCTGTATTTCTGTCTCCCTGTCTCTCTGTCTGTCTCTCACGCTGTCTGCCTGTCTGTCTTTTTGTCTCTGTCTCTGACTCTCTCTTTCTCTGTGTCTCTGTCTCTGTGTGTCTCTCTCTCTCTCTCTCTCTCTCTCTCTCTCTCACACACACACACACACACACACACACACACACACACACACACACATACACACACCAAAAATAAAGGGTTAAACAGAAACTCAGCAGATGCCCAAGGCATATATCTGCAAAGAAAGATCACCTGGGCTCATGGAGCAACTATTGTCTGTTCCTATACCCACAAAGACAAGAACACAAAGAGACAAATCATTTCATTTATAAAAAGGTCCCTTGTGCATGTCTGGAGTCAGAAAAGTCAAAACTACCAAGATCTCTTCCCTGAAGCAGACAGAGTGTGGGTGGTGGCAAACAGAATGGTCTGTTTAAACATCAAGCAGGAAACCTTATACAATCAAAACAGCTTCGTTATTAATTGCCAATTTTAGAGGCACTCTAGCTTGCATTCTCCTGTCTTATTACTTGTTGAGAATACAAGAGGATTTGGGGTGAAGAGCACAAAAATCATCTATTTCTTTTTCTTTGGTGTGCATGTGTATTTTAATTATCCCTCTTGAGATATCTCCTTGTACCATTGTGACTTTCGTCTGTTGCTTGTGGTTTTGTTTTTGACAGCATAGCTTTCATTATCAGTGCGTGCCCACTTTGTTTTGTGTTTTGTATTTTGAGGAGGTAAGGGCAATTAAAGTAACCACCAAACTGCCCACCCTGACCAGATTTGAAGAGGCTCACCTGCTTGTAATTAGAAGGAACATAAACTGAAAGAGCTTTTCTCTCAGAGTCCAAGAGCTCATGCTACTCAGGGCAGAAGTAGAAGTTCTGGACTTCCATGTGAATGTCATGCACTAATTTGGTATTCATAGGTTTCCTTTTTGAAAATATAGCCAGGTTACTGCCAAGACAATGCCAACAATAATGATAACTAGTAGGCTGAGCCTCCTCCAAATGCTCACTAAGAAGCAATCCACTTCCTGCATCACATAGAATAGCAACACTGTCTCTAACAGCAAGTGCTAAATATTCAACATTTCCCTCACCTGCCTGTGGAGACAAAGATATTTTAAAGATATTGATGCATGGAAACTCGTCCAAACCTCACTGTGTTAAGCATGCAAAATTATACTTAATTCAAAACAAGGAGTGTTCTTAGAAAAACAGAGCTTCCGTTCTAACAGGCTTTCCTGGTAATGTGGTAGAGGCAGAAAAGAGAACTCTGTGAAATAATGTGTGCTATTAAATGAATGTATGCAAAACCTCAGTTAGGCTTGGACTGCCTCACAGGTAATTGCTCAAGTGCATGTGCTATCAAGATGCATAAGCTTTACAAGACTCCAAACTGCAAAGATACAGTCAAGAAAGTAAACTCACACACAGCACAGAAAAAAAAATCAGGATGTAGAGAGGCTGTCTAATATTTAAATACCTACAGCACTGCCTGTTTGATTTTGATTATGTTCTGATTTGAAAATAGTTTAAAATATTCTAGAACACAGTAGCCAGCAGCGAAGGGTATGTCAGAGACCATTCCTGGCTTAACATCGTTACATTTCCTTTCACTCTTTTTCTCAGTGTACACATTTAGTTTTATAACCCTCTTCAAACATGCACCAAGTATTGATTCTATAAGAATGATGTTCAAATTATCCCCACCTGCTGCTTACTGTATTGCTTTTCAATACTGTTCAACTACCACCTGGAATGAGGTCTTCCTGTTCATATTTCCTTGCACTATCTCCATCGTAAGCTGAAATCAGGGAAACGATGTGGAAATAGGAATGAAGCCTCACTAAATGGACCACTCTCTCAGATCTCTGTCCAGTGTGCTCTGGTGGTCTCTAGACTTTGACAAGACTCAGGGAAGGGCCAACATGTGCTTGGCCTTCTAACTGGACTAGAATAGGTGGAGTGCATTCTTAACTGTCTCTAGTATTCATGACATGGTGCTGCCTCCCATCAAGATGAAGTTGCAAGCCTCCCTTTTTATTCTTCCTTAAATCATGGTCTTGTTTAGATATTTTAGCCTCAGGACCTCTATGATCCTGTACTATTGTATTCACAATGCCATAGCAAAGTACCAGAGACTGGGTTGCACAAATGATAGAAATTTGTTTTCTCACACACATAGAATCTAAAGTCTTAGTAAAGTTGCTTACTCATTCAGTTTCTGGTAAAACATCTTCTTGTCCCCTACAGTTTCTGCTGTCTTGACATGTCTTTGTGTTATACTGTAGATTAGATCTTGAATTGCTTTTCAAAGTTCCTTATGTTAAATTCTCTGTCTAGTGAGAGGTGCTGTTGAGGTGGTGAAATTGCCAAGACTTGAAGTATACCATGAGGTATTTTTCTTATTGATCATACCCAGCAGGGAACTGTAGGATCCTCCCTTCTTGTTCTTCCTGTTGCTTTCCCTAATCATGAGGTCAGTGGTTTGGTTTTGCTACACATTCCTTGCCAGAGGCCCAAATAACTACACCAAGTAGTAGCCATGAAATGGAACTTTTGAAGCCATGAAAAAAACAAACAAGCAAAAAAAAAAAACAAAAAACAAAAAAAAAACTACCTTGTCTCTTTTAAGTTGCTTATACTGTATATTTGTTATAGTAATCAAACCTGCTTGACACATCTTGCTTTCCTGAGGTACTGTAAGGATTGGGAAGACAGAGCACAAGCCAAAGAGATTCAGATAATAATGTCTCATTTTACACTAGCACATATCACACAGATTGGGGACTCTGTTTTTTTAGCCTCACTTAGTTTGACTTGCTTGCAAAGAAACACTATCCCCAAATGCAACACAGCCATACTGAATGTTAGGGATCCAATATGTGAATCTCAGAAAGACAGGGACATAAACATTTAGTTCATAGCAACATTGCTATTATAAAACTTACTTTCCTGCTTCATTTTAAAGAATTAAATTAAACATATGGGAAAGCACTGGACAAGTGAGCAAGAACAGAAGACAGAGAATATGAATATAAGAAGTCTGTAAGTGGTGAAAATTGTATTCACAATGACTTAAAATGTAAGAGGCAGTAAACTGAAGACATTTTATACATCCACCATAGTGAGTTCAGTAAAATCAAAGACAGAATTGAGGGTTTAGAATTTAATCTATGGGAATCTAAGCCTATTATTGTAATGACCTCCAGTGGTTGTTTAGAAAAGATGGTGAGAATATTTGATGTGTCATAGTTAACAAATAAACAATATAAATTAACTATTAGAAGTACCAAAATATCATATTGTTCCCCCTTCTTTTTTATTAAGAAATTTTTTATTCATTTTACATACCAACCACAGATCTCCCTCTTTTCCCTCCTCCAGCCCTGCAGGCTTTTCCCCAAAACCCACTCCCCATTCCCTCCTCCCACAAGGTAAGGCCTCCCATGGGGAGTCAGCGGAGCCTGGTACATTCTAGAGGCAGGTTCTAGCTCCTTGCTCTCCATCAAAGCTGTGCAAGGTGTCCCACCATAGACAGTGGGCTCCAAAAAGCCCACTAATGCACCAGGAATGGATCCTGATCATACTGTCAGGGGACCCGTTAAGCAGATCAAGCTATACAACTGTCTGGCTTATGCAGAGGGCCTAGTTCAGTCCCCTGGAGGCTCCATGGCTGTTGGTCTAAAGTTCATGAGTACCCACTAGTTTGGTTTGGTTGTCTCTGTAGGCTTCGCCATCATGATCTTGATGCCCCTTACTCACAGACCCCTTCTTCACTCTCTTTGACTGGACTCCTGGAGCTCTGCCTGGTGACTGGCTGTGAATCTCTGTGTCTGCTTCCATCATTTACTGGATGAAGGCTCATGTTTGTCCTTCTGAGTCTGGGTTACCTCACTCAGGATGATATTTTCTAGTTCCATTCATTTGCCTGCAAATTTCATGATGTAATCGATTTTACTGCTGAGTAGTACTCCATTGTGTATATATACCACATTTTCTTTATCCATTCTTTGGTTGAGGGGCATCTAGATTGTTTCCATGTTCTGGCTATTATGAATAATGCTGCTATGATAACATAGTAAAAATGGCAATCCTACCAAAAGCAATCTACATATTCAATGCAATCCACATCAAAATCCCAACACAATTCTTCAAAGACCTGGAAAGAACAATACTCAACTTCATATGGAAAAACAAAAAACCTGGGAGAGCTAAAACAATCTTGTACAATAAAGCAACCTCTGGAGGCATCACAATCCCTGACCTCAAGCTCTGCTATAGAACTATAGTAACAAAAACAGTTTGGTACTGGCACAAAAAATGGTCTTGTGGACCAATGAAATTGAATTGAAGATCCTGACATTAATCCACACATATATGAACATCTGGTTTTCGACAAAGAAGCCAAAACTGTACCATGGAAAAAAGAAAGTATCTTCAACAAATGGTATTGGCATAACTGGATGTCAACTTGTAGAAGATTGCAAATAGATCCATATCTATCACCATGCACAAAACTGAAGTCCAAGTGAACCTGATAGAAGAGAAAGTAGGAAGTAGCCTTGAATGCATTGACACAGGAGACCACTTCCTAAATATAATACCAGTATCACAGACACTGAGAGCAACAATTAATAAATGAGACCTCCTGAAACTGAGAAGCTTCTGTAAGGCAAATGACACAGTAAATAAGACAAAACAACATCCTACAGAATGGGAAAAGATTTTCACCAACTCCACATCTGACAGAGGGCTGATCTCCAAAATATATAAAGAACTCAAGAAACTAGACATCGAAATATCAAATAATCCAATTAAAAAATGAGCTACAGAGCTAAACAGAGACATCTCAACAGAAGAATCTCAAGTGGCCAAAGACATTTTAAAAATTACTCAACATCCTTAGTCCTCAGAGAAATACAAATTAAAGCTACTCTGAGATACTGTCTTACACCTGTCAGAATGGCTAAGATAAAAACAGTGATAATAACTTATGTTGGAGAGGATGCAGAGCAAGGGGAACACTCCTCCAATGCTGGTGGGAGTGTAACCTTGTACAGCCACTTTGGAAGTCATACTGACTCAGAAAATTTGGAATCAATCTACCTCAAGACCCTATACCACTTGTGGGCATATACCCAAGAATTGCTCAATCATACCATAAGGACATATGTTCCCCCCTTTTAATAAGACATGGTCTCACTATGTTACCTAGAATAGATTTAAACTTCTGAGCCCAAATGATCCTCCTACCTCAACTTCCCAAGTCGATGGGGAGCAACCAATGTGCACACCACACTGAACTAAAATATCATTCTTGAAGTGTTTGCAGTAGGATTTTTGTCTTGATGAAATTGATGCTATCTGCTAGAGAGTTAATAGGACTAATTAAAGATAAAAAGTTACATTAACAAAAGATAATTCATAGTAATTAAAACTGTTCATTTTCAAGAAGACAGTTTGATTTTTACATTACACATTTTAAACTGCTCTTTGCAAAGTGACAGAAAGAATTTGGGCATAGGATCAAGAAATATTAAAAGTACAAGGTCTACTTTGTCTCTCGCCTCACAATCTGTCTCACTGGTTACCTCTTCTTTTACTTACTCATACATCTGTTTCTGAGTAAAGTGCTAGCTAGAAAATGGCAACAAGTACAGGTCACACACGTGGCACTGGTTTGAAAAATTCTTTCAAACGTAACCAAAACACTGTTGGAACAAGAGAAAAATCAATATTTCCTTCAAAAATTTACAAGTGGCTTTTTTCATAGACAAGGCAGGATCTCAGTAGAAACAAACAGTTTTAACATTTAGAATCCTTATGAATTAAAACATGGAAGTATGGAGTTATAGAAACATTGTCTAACACACAACTAAAAGACAAATTCATTTGAGGTTATCTAAAGGCACACAATGAATGGCTGTGTTGATCTAAATGAGGCTTGGTTTCCAAGGACTGATTTAACTCCTCTTAACTTTTGGTATTCTAATATCTTCTGAAAAACAAAACAAAAACAAATAAACAAACAAACAAAAAACATGACAAAAGTGACAAAAGCAGCTAGCTCTCCTCTTCTCTGTCCTTTATCATTTCACTCCAGTATGATGAAAAACCTTTGCCTAAGGGTGCATGACTAACCCCAATAAGACTGTTTCCAGATCCAGGTTCCCCTTAAAGCAGTGATGGCTTTGTAATTAATTTCCAGTCAGTAAAATATAAATGGGAAGGTCAGGAAACCTTCTTGGCACCTCCTTTAATAGGTAGGTTATGCATGTCCTTTGCACTTTCTACTTAGTTTTATCCCTCTTCCTGCTGACCAGAATGTGAGTGCCCTGGGTAACAAAATGAACTACATAGTAAGACCTGGAAAAAGGAACCACAATAGAGCAAGGAGAGTGACTCTGTCTCCTGAGAGTTAGCACATCAGAGCTGTAGAAGAAACATTGAGAGTCCAAGACTCTGGCAGAAAAGAAGTCCCTACTGGATTTATTGCTCTTTCAGTGAAATTGGAGGCAAATGCCCACTGCACCACCATGTTGCCATCAAAATTCAAGGGTATCCTTCAGAGCCTCCAACTCACAGTCTCCTAAAACTGTAAGACTGGCAAAGCTGCTTATGAAGCCCCCACAATGGATGGACCAGAAGAGGAGACAATTTCCCTGACTACTGTAACACGAATTTAAAAAGGTCTTATTAATACAAAAAACCCAAAGCCAGATATTGGGATGAAAGCTGTAAGATCAGAGTGATAGAGTAAGCAAGTTTACCGCTAGGAAATCCTCAGCCTAAGAGAAATACCTCCTGTATACTCAGTGCCTTATATACCTTTCTGTGCTCTGCCATCTTACTCCCTCTCTCCACCCAGCTACATCACTTCCTCTTTCCACATAGCTCTATCACTTCCTGTCTGTCTTTATAGACCTCCAGACCTCTATGGTTAACTAGTGCTGGGATTAAAGGTGTGTGCCACCTGTTCCCAGTGTGGCCTTGAACTCACAGAGATCTGGATGAATCTCTGCCTCAAGAATGCTAGGATTAAAGGCATGTGCTATCACTGCCTGACCTCTATGTTTAATATAGTGGCTGGCTTTTTTCTTTGGTCCCCAGGCAAACTTTATTTGTTAGAGCACAAATAAAATATCACCACAGACTATTAATAGAAAAGTAAAGTTAAAAATAATTTATTCTTATTGTCTATCCCATGGTTCAGAAACAAAATAGTTTATATCAGTCAGGCAACTGAGTGGCTCCTGTATGACTGAACAGGTACTGCATCAAGTAACTAAGTGTTCTTATTTCTTCTAGGCCTTAGAGACAATCCCTCTTCTTCCATGCATTGTAGTACACCTGTAGCTGAGATAGACTAGAAGACAATGGTGTAATATTGGTATTTATTACTAATGAAGATCTAGGTATGGGATGGTGGTAAAGAGGCAGTGATGTAAGTCTTATCATCAGAGTGTAGAACCATGTTTTTGTAATGTGCTCAGTCTGTTGTTTGCATTAGACATTCAAGTACTACCCGTTTTCAGTCTGATAGAGCCCCAAAGAACAAACGATTAACAGGCAATAGACGATAAACTAAAAGTTGCACACGATTTACTGTGTCTTGGTAAACTGCAACCAGTTGATGAGTCAAGTGAACATAGAGTTAGAAAGATAATCGACACACAGTATATTTTTATGAGTAGTAAATTTGAATCTATTTGCTCTCTGTCTAAAGTTGGTAAATATAAACACATCTCAGGGGCCAGCGAAATGGTTCAGTAGGTATAGACACTTGGTGCCACACAGCAGGAGTGTAGTGACTCTTGCAAATTGTTCTTTGATTGCCACATGAGTGCTGTAGTACACATGCATGCATACACATACATGAGCACTAGTATATAAGTAGATACTGAAACACTTTAGAAATACAACTGGAAATGAATATTAATTTGGTTGAGACTATTGACATGAAATAAGTGAAAAGCAGACATTCAATAAAAAAAATAACAACAGAATAAGCATGTAAAAATTTGGTTCTTTAAGTAGCACATGAGAACGTATCATATTTATGGAAAAGAAATTAGGTAATAAGAAAATAATAGGATTCAATGAAAATTCTGTAGACTACTACCTCCAAATTGGTGGCAGGCTTGATGGTAGATTGAAAGGAAAGCTGTCAAAATTAAAATACGAACTGGATACTTTGAGACAAAAGATTAAGCATTTGAACTAATAATAGGATAGAAAAACTTTAGAAACCATTACATAACAAAATTTAAAAAAATACTGGAAATGTTAGGATGGAAATTATGTGGTGTGTGAAATGATAAAAGTGATGCAAAGCCCAGCATTTCTTTGCAGCAGGTTTAGTTACCAATGAGGCTTACCAGAAAGAATTGGAAATGCTGAAATAAGCAGATATTAGAAATATAACTAAAATAAACCTTGTGGAATTTTAAGATTATCTGGTCCAAACAGCTTTCCGTAATAGATTAGGATCAATAACAATGCAATATCATAGTCCCTGTTGGCCTTAACTGTCAACCTGACACAGCCTAGAGTTACCTGAGAAGGGAGGGTCAATTGAGAGTCTACCTAGACGACATTGACATGTGAAAATGTCTGTGGGGACTGCTATGATTGTTAGTTGATGTAAGATAGCCCAGATCACTGTGGGTAGCATCCTTCCCTGGGTAGGTAGTCTTAGTATATTTAAAAAGTTAGCTGTGTGTCTGTAAGTGAGCCAGCACGCAGCATACCTCTCTAGATTCTGCTTCAAGTTCTTGCTTGAAATATCCTGATTCCATCATTCATTCAATGATGAACCAAAACTTGTAAGTTGAAGCAAACCCTTTTATCTTCTAAATTGCTTCTGCTCAGAGATTTTGTTTGTTTGCTTTTGTTGTTGTTGTTTTGTTTGTTTTTGCTCTCATAGCAATAGAAATGAAACAAGAATACCTGTCTAGCAATTCACTGAAAATAGTGGTGATCTCCCAAAATAGAAAAATGTTCATAGATGGGATAATCAAACGTTGAAATCCTAATTTGTGACTTCCTACTGCTACACTAAATGCCAATGAAGCATAAACAGTGTCCCCACATCTAGCAGAGAATAATAGTTTTGAATATGTATCTTCACTTAGATTAGTTTTTCTTGCTTTCTCGAAGCTGTTTGACAGGTATGCAGTGACACAGACTCTTTTAGTCTGAGCTTCACTTGCTGTGATGAAACACCATGACCAAAAACAAGATGGGGAGGGAAGAGGTTATTTGTGGTACATTTCCACAGCACTGTTCATTATCAAGGAAGTCAGGATAGAAACTCAATCAGGGTGGGCTCCTGGAGGCAGGAGTTGAAACAGAGGCCATGGAGGGGTGCTGCTTACTAGCTTGCTCCTCATGACTTACTCAGCCTTCTTTCTTATAGAACTGAGTACCACCAGCCCAGGGATAGTACCACCCACAATGGGATGTGTCTTCCCACATCAATAATTAATTAAGAAAATGCCCTATAGCATTTTGTATTATGGAGTCATTTTCCTAATTGTGGTCCCTTCCTCTCAGATGTATTTAGCTTATGTCAAGTTGACATAAAACTATCCAGCACATAAACAATATAATATCTACAAACATTTTTTAAAGTTACTCTAACATATAAAACAACACTGTTTCATTAGATGAAACAAAATTGAGAAGACCATCATAAAAAAAAATCCATGTAAAACAGGTAAGGAATATGAAAAACTTTTAAAAGCAGAACCAAGTACTTTTTAAATTGGATAAAAGCCTAAACTGAAACACTATTATTATGAAAGAGTATTTGATACAGTAATCCTAATTGCAATAATGTTCCAAAAATATGACACAAAATACTTGAGTAAAACAACTGGAAGGAGGAAAATGTATTCATCCTCTGACTTCAGTATAGGGGTGGTGGCATGTGTGGTGAGGGAAGCTCCTTTCCTCACCGGCCTTCAGAATACAGACCTAAAGAGAGGAAGAGGCTGACCAGAAGACACATCTTTCAATGACACACCCACGGACTCGCTCTCTCCAGGGAGGCCCACTTCCCAGTTTCTACCACATCTCATTTGACCAATTAAAAAAAAAATCTATCCGTAGATTAATCCTTTGATTAGTTCAGAGCCCTCAGTTTGCAATTTCCTCTCCTCTGAACAAATGTGGAATGCTGCACCTGATATTTCATATCCAATCCAAGTAACAAGAGAAAGAAATGGGAAGACTGCAAACACTCCCATTATTAACTGAATGCTAATTAAGTGCAATGTCATGGGCTGAAATATTAAAAGACGTATAGTAGTATTTGCCACCAGTTTCAGGACCAAGGCTCTGGGTGTGGAGCTGTCTGAAGATCTATCTGTGATTTATTTCTCTAAGGAGATGCTCTGAAGCAAGTAGAGCGAGATGTTAACATCTGTTAAATTTAATGACAACATTTTTGTCTGTTGTCTGTTATAGTTTTATCTGTAGTTTTCCATATGTTTGTAATATTTTATGTTTTAAAAGATTAGCCTTGGAAGTTGCAAAGATAATCACTAAGTAGAATTAAAAATAAATTCTGTACAACTATATCACTGAAAAAGAGAACAGCAGGATACCTATGAGGTAATAAAGAAAACTTGGTAAACTACAGAAAAATTAGAAAGAATTAGACCAAAAATGACTCCAAACAAGATGGCAAAAGTACAACCTTCACTCTATTTTGCATAATTATAGTGAGTTCCACTCTTGTATCAACCAGTAAGTTAATAATACGAGATGTGAATTCCTTATTAATGCATGTCCGGGAGCATGCTATAGGCTTTCTTTCATACCTTAAATGTTTTAAGTCCCTTAGTTCTCATGAAAGCTTGGATCTAAGTAGTATTATTATCTATGTTTTTTTCACTGACTAAATTGATAAAATTATTTAAAGATAAATGTTTTCAGAAATAAATGTTCTAGTAGATAGTCACTCCTTTTGTCTGAAAAACTAAAAAGAAACAGGTTATTAAATGTTAACACTATACAAAACAGAATATCAAGAAAAAATCACTAAATGCTGTATAGAGATTGATTTTTTACTTATAAAAAGATTATATGATGAATATTTAGCTACATATTTAAAACACTGAAATAACTGAACAAAAGTGGTACAAAAAAGGTGTGGAGAAACTCTCTGTGTTCCTGTCTTCTTCTAACACTGAAATCCTAACTCTGCACATGACCGTATGAAGAGGTTAGGCCTTTAGCAACTGAATTCATCACAAGGGCAGCCACCAACATGATAAAAGAGACCACAGACAGCTAGCTCATCCAATTCATAATGTGAAAGCTCAGTGAGGAAGTACCACTGTCAATCAGAAATAAGGTCCTCAATCACTCAGCATTGAATCCACCCTTTTGGACTTCTCAGCCCTGGAACTGTGAGAGATGGATATCTGTAGTTGGTAAGCCACCAGGTCTGTGATAATTTGTTACAGAAGGCTGAATAGACTAGATCAAAATGCAACAAATTATCAAACAAAACTTTTAGATGTGTTTGACACTTTCAGGTGAAGACAAAGGGACAACACGTAAAATACATTGTTTAACCTAGAATTTATAGGTGGGTTTCTCCATTACTGAGAAATCTTTGAAATCAGTGTTTGCATACATGACTGTGAACTTCACTTGAAACATGGTATCTCTACCATATCCTTGAGAACTGATTGTATTCAGAATGACTGTGTATGTATGTGTATATCATATTTCATAAAATTACAAACATTATATATAATACAATTAAAAATTATATGTCTACAACATCTAGAGCTATTTCATATTTTATATCTATGAAATATTTACCAAAATGCACTTGTATATAAAGTTCCATAAGTAAGATTTGTGGTGCTCTTTTATATTTTGATTTATTATTTTATGTGTATATATAGTGCTTGTATGTATGTATATGCACCATGTTCATGAAGTGCTTTCAGAAGCCAGAGAAGAGCATCATATTCCATGGAACTGGGGTTACAGATGGCTGTCTGTAGCTATGTGGGTGCTGGGAATCGAACCAAGATCCTCTGGAAGATCAGCCAGTGCTCATACTGTACAACGCTCTCTACAGTGCCCATGATTGAGTTATTCTTGAAATTGCTTATTTCACGCTTGGCTTGTATACAAATATTGACGTTCTAAAACAATGGATATTATAATGGTATATCATAATGGTTTCCCACTGAAGTAAAATACAGTTATCAACATATATGAACTGAATTAGTCAATCAATAATGTGCTTGTTTGTCAAAGGATCAATTCCCTTTATAATTCTATATTTGAACATGTTTGTAGCCCATTTGCTCCTTCATGAGGCTTGGCACAAATGCCTTTACTCGTTGAGACACCTCAATCATCCTCAAGATGCACTTTTTTTTTTTCCCTGAGACAGGGTTTCTCTGTGTAGCTTTGCACCTTTCCTGGAACTCACTCTATAGCCTAGGCTGGCCTCAAACTCACAGAGATCCATCTGCCTCTGCCTCCCGAGTGCTGGCATTAAAGGCGTGCACCACCACCACCCTATTAATTTTTAATATTATTTGTGTGTGTGTGTGTGTGTGTGTGCGCGCGCGCGCGCACGCGCGAGTGTGCATGCACGCACACACACATTGGATGCATGTGTAGATGCATGTACACCTGTATGGAAAAAAGCTGATTTGAATAAATTAGCTCACATGTTCATGTGTATGAAGGCCTGATGTAGATGTCAGGGATACTGCTTGGCCATTTTTCATTTTTTATATTGAAGCAAAGTCTCTTGCTAAACCCAGAGATTGACATTCCTGCTAGTTTGCCTAGCCAGCTTGCTTGTAGACTCACTATCTCCACTTCTCATACAATGGAATTATAGGCCAACTGCCATACCCACATTGTTTTTACTTGGAGGCCTGGGTATCCTGACTCTAGTTTCATTCATCTATGCACAGCCAGTGTTTTACTTGCTAAGTCATCACCCCAGCACAATATCTATTATTATTAAAAATCATTGTATATTTTTTAAATGTTTTTAATTGAAGTAGAATTACTACACTTTGTCTCCTCCCTTCCATCCCTGCAGTCTCTCCTAGAAACCTACCCTGTATGTAACCCTTCCCATATAACCCCCCGCAAGTTGATAGCTTTTCTTTGATGATTATTGATGTAAACCTACATAAATATAAACATATGAGTATGAACAAATATATAAATACAACCTGCTGATCCATTTTTGTTGTTGGTGACTGTCTTAGTTAGGGTCTTTATTGCTGTGAAGAGACACCAGGACCATGGCAGCTCTGATAAAGGACAACATTTAATTATGGTGGCTTGCTTACAGTTCAGAGGTTCAGTCCATTATCATCATGGAGAGGAGCATGGCAGCATGCAGGCAGATATGGTCCTAGAGCTGAGAGTCTTTACATCTTCATAGGCAGACAGCAGGAAGTCCAGAGACAGTCACACTGAGAGAAGCTTGAGCAAAAGTGACTTCACAGCCCTCCCCCACAGGTACACACTTCCTCCAAAAAGGGCATACCTCCAAATAGTGCCACTCCCTTTGGGGGCCATTTTCTTTCAAACCACCAGTGACTATATGATTTTAAGGCTCACCACTCTGCATCGGGCAACCAAAAAGGGGGCTTATCCTTGGGAAAAAGCTAATTCTTCTCCAAGCAGTCATTAGTTGCCTGTAGTTCTGTGTCAGAGGTGGGACCCTGTGAAATAGTCTCCATCTATATTAATACATCCATTAATATTGACATTGTTCTGGTCTTGTCTATGCAGCAAGTTCTGGGAAAGACTGTTTCACCATTCATTCTGAATCTTACAACATTTCCACCCATTATTCCATAGATGTTCCCTGAGTCATAGATGCAGGAGCTGTGACACAGAGGTATCCATTGATACTGGGCTCATTCATTACCCATTGTTCTCCCCATTGTGTTCAACTGTGGTTTTCTGTGGTGCTCTCCATTTGCCTTAAAGAGAGGCTTCCTTAATGAGAGGTGGTAGCTACATTTTCCTGTGGGTATAAGTACAATATATAGAATGCAGTAGGGAATGATGATGGTCTAGCCAAGTGGTAGTAATAGATTCTTTGCTAATGTCCATGGCTCTGGGAAGCTGGCTAGGATTTCAGTACCAGGTATGATTTATCTCCCATTGAATGGGACTTAAGTATAAATAGACAGCTGTTGGTTACCACTAACATATGACTGTTCCTTATAGGTGTTGCAACAGGGCAGGCCTGTTTACTTTCTTCCATCCCATGGCAGTTTGTATAGTATTTTTGGTAGCATGTAGGCTATATGGTAGCGTGTCCTAAGTGTGTGGTGTCTTCAGCCAATAGGGACCTACCCTTAACCACTGTGTGGCAACCACTTGCTACATACATAGTTTATATTATCTGTGGGAGTCACTTGGCGTACTTTTACAAACCACCCCTATATCTAATATTTAAAAAAATATTATTGCATTCCACACAGGACATTTAAAATTTTGAACATGAACCTAAAGGTGCTACTTAGAAGAACATGCTGACATGGTATTTTTATGAAAAACAAATAAGCAAAAAGAAAACAAAGATGAGCTCCAACAAAGGAAAGCATCAGTCAGCGGCTTATTTAAAACCTGAGAAATTTGGAGCATAATTGTCTCTATAAGGATTTAAAGTGCTGATATTATACATTAAAGCTTTTTAAGAATGTTTATACCAATGTTCACCAGGCTTATCAACCAATTTAGCATTGTCTCATACTCAGATTGCATGGAAAATAAGTTTTCTATCTTTAAGAATATAAAACCTAGGAAGGGTAATAGATGAGACTTTTATGCTTATGAGCATAAACTGTGATTATTTACTGTGCCTCAACAATGATGAAATCACTCAAGGTTTCATAGTAAGACACAAAACCCTGGGGAAGCTATTAAGAATTCAGCATTAGCAGTTCATGGAGGAAAATGGATTCCACTTACTAAAATGATTTTAAAATGTTTTCCGTAAAATGCAAATACCGCAGCACTGTGAAGACAGACATTTTAGGTAGGCTTTATTTGAGTCTGTTTTTATACATGAGCAGTGTGTTATTTTCAGTGGTATCCAAAAATTACATTGCTTTGTGAATGGTGGTAGACTTGTGATAAACTTTCGATGAGGGGGAAATACAAGTCTGGAGGCTGTGTTGAGATGTGTCCTGAAAGCCTCTTCACACAATGAATGGCCTGCTACAGCCTGCACCTCACAGGGAGCGGGGATGAGGATGTTGATCCACAATAGAACATAGTGAATACTTCTTGAGATGCACATCCTCTCCAGTGTCCCCTGCTTTCCATATAATGTGATGTTCCTAGACAAACAGTAGGAGTTAATGTGGGTCTAACTGAGCCCAACTTTTACATATTGCTCCAGAACTTTCCATTGCCACACTTAGAAGCACTTTGGGCAATTAATAATCAATCCCTGCTTGCCAAAGACAACCAAATATTACGTGGAGTTGTTAGCCTTTCAGAGTCATTTCACAACGCAAGAGAAGCAGGGCAAGTGTCCTATGTGTATTTTTTCATGCCTTAGCTTCTGGTGAGCATGGCTTTTCTGCAAACAGCTTGTTTGCAAGACTGAAATGGAGATCTTGAATGTGTGGGAAGACAGAGAATGGACACTCAGAGGCAGATCAGGGAAGGGATTCTGCACTGGTGTATATCATTATATTTCTGTTTGTTTCAGTCAGTACTTGAAGTTAAATAGCCATCTTTGAAAAAAATCATTCTGTTCATTTAGAAGAGATTTGTTTTTCATCATATCTTAGTTTTTAGAGGAAATATAATTTCCAAACAACTGGGGAGTTTCTGTTGGATAAAGATTTACTGAGGATGCAGAAAATTAAATGAACAGGAAATAAATCAGGGAGCTTTTGGTAGACCATTTCTATCAGTCTGCCTCTTTCTCTGGGTACTTGAGTATGACAGTTTGCACCTGTCTTGATACTGCTCTCCTTTGATCTTAGCTGCCTGCCCTCCCCAACACTTTATTCACCCACACCAAAGACACATTGTTGGATTTACATTGTATTAAAAATCTCCTATTGGAAGAACTGCCTTAAACCTACCCAAAGAGCAGTCTGCATAGGAGTCCCAGACCCCCACATGCAGGCTGTAATCTAACATTACAACCTCAAATGTTCTCTAAGGAGCCATGCACATCACCTCATAGCTTAGTTCTGCAGAGTCTTACATCCCTAGAACAAGCCAAGGATACATCACTGATTTTCAGAGGTAGCACATGTCAGATCAGTCACCTTTTTACATCATCCAGTGTCTTGTTTAATATCATGACCAGAAAAGAGAAATAAAAAAGTTTTGGATTTGACAGTAAAGGGAAACAATGCAAAAAAAAAAATGTGAACTACTTTTTAAAAAAATTTCTGGGAATTGAAAATTAATTATTCAGAATGATATCATATCCTGAAAAACATGATTAAAATAAGTCAATATGACTATTTATCTATTTGTGGACAGAAGGACCACAGCAAGAGGAATACTTGTAGCTCAATGCTGTGGGATATGTGTCTATCATATCTAAAAAGAATTTGTCATTAAATCTGTTAGTCAAACTGTTAGGAGATTGTGAGTTTTTTTCTTTTTCTTTTTTGTTTTCTTTAGTGTTGGCATTTTGGAACCAGCCTCCTGCTGAAGTAAATTTGTCTCCAATCACAATCCCAGGTGGGTTGCCTCACTCACAGAAGGACCTTAAAGGATGATTCATATGTACAGGAAAAAGCCTACTAGCATGGGAACTTATCACCCTTCCTATAGCAGTGTTATTGTCCATACAGTCACCACAATACTTAGCTTCTTATCAGTTATTCTTGTATCTCGCCAGCTGCTGCATTCTTCCCAGCCTCATCATCTTCACCATGCTGAAGATCGGTTTCTCCCCCAGTTCCCACTTTATTCCATTCACACCTGCTCCTCCCAGCACTCAACCCTAGAACTCTCTGGGATAACACGGTTGTTCCGTATCCTAACTATGAAGTGCTATTGCCACTAACCTCTGAGGACTTTTGAACATTTAAACCAAAAGAGAAATGTAGTTTTAATATTATTGAAATTTAAATGCCATAGCCTCATAGTGGCTAGGGGGTATGGTACTGCACTGCATTTTATAACCCATTAAAAATGATAGCAAAGTTCTAGACCTCAAGACTGGTCCAGAATCCAAAGCTATCAAGCAACATGAATGTGCCCCTGCACATGTTCTTATTCTTTTAACTTTTGTGATGATTCTAAATCATTCAGAATAATATGTCATTAAATCCCACCCTCGCTAGTCAGCTGTTTGACTTGCAGAGGACTGGAGAAGATAATATGTGACATTATTTTAAACTTTACTGTTCTTCAAATAGCTTACATACAAGTACCTAGAAGCACAATTACACTTCCCATCAAAATGATGTGCATTGAACAGAAGCAATCATTTCTGATGTGAATTTTTTCATAGGAATTTTCAATAAATTTGAAATAACCACACTTTCTACACTCTAGCCTGCTATTACCAATGTTTAAAATTAATTAATGTCAATACCCTTGTGATTGTTGCTTACATATAAATCAATCTATATAAAATGAAGAGGGCTTAGTTATTCTTTAATTGATTCTCTCTAGCACTGAAATAAATCATTCCATTTAATCTGATTAGTGGAATGCAACAAATGTCTTGTTTAAAGTTGATGATAACAACAGTAGTAATTATTATTATTATTTATTGAGTGTCTATTATAGACTGACACCATCTTAAATGTTCAAGACTCGTGTGTTATTTACTTTATCTCTCAACAAACCTTAAACAGAAGTATAGATTTCATGATCAGTGTACTTGTAAGTTAGACAAAGAGAAGTAACTTCTACAAAGTCAGTGTACATCTGTATTCAGTATGTACAGACTAACCACACGGATGGACCTCTTAACTGCTGCCTAGTCCACCTTGTACACAACACTTCCTTTCAGCAGAAAAATTGTGGTTACAGGGTCAATTTAGTTATTCCTGTATTCATGGCTTAAAACAATTGGGGCTTATGCCCTGAGGTAGAACACTAGAACAGAGCAATTGTTAACTAAAGCAGTAAGACGCTGAAAGTAAAAGAAATTAACAAAACATGCGTTAAGGAAAGCCAGTTTCTCCCTTTTATTAATCCTATTAACCTGCATGCAAGATCTTAAAAGATTATGCGGTGAGACTAGTCACCTGCCTATCTTTTGTGACTTTCCAGTTTTTGATACACTGCATTCTTACTCTTTGGCATGTTTTGTACTGCAAATGTTCTATTGACTTGGAAAGTCCTTCTGAGTAAATGACATGAACCTCTTGTCTGACTCTCCCTTTTCCTTTTTTACTGGTCCTCCCTTCCAGCTGCATTTTCCACAATTGCCTAAGGACCTGCTGAGAACTTTGTCTCCTACTGTAATGTCAGAGGTCAACTTTCTGCAGCTTGGAAGATGGATGCTCTGTCAACTTTGTTTACTTCTCTGCCCACTGCTCAGGCCACATATTCAGGAATTGTCTTTGAAAGGAAGCTACCCCCCAGAGAGCTTGTTTTAAGAAATCTTACATTGCATATGATGCAGTTATGAGACTAGAGGTAGCAAAGAGAGTCCAAACTCGTCTCTCTTTTCCTACAACAAGAAAATATTTGAAAAGACCCAGAGGTATAATCCAACTCTGTCATGCCGTGATTATTCACCCTTCGACATGTCCAATGATATAGGGACTTACTATGACATTAAAAGGGGCACTGCATATTTTAACATTTATTTACTAAATTTTTGTTTCCATGAGTCTTTTTTTTTTCAACTTAAATTCTAATATTGTTCCTTAAGGCAAAGGTGGGCCTAATATATTCCTTACATGACAGTTCATCAAATATCTACAATTCTTACCTGTCCCCCAGAAGAAGTATGCTCATTTTATTTTTTCTTACCAGTATTCCTGTCCTTCTGCCACCAATATCAAGGTTCCCCTTAAACTCAATGACACTAGCAAGACACCTAAGCCTTAGTTCAAATGTCATTTCCTGTCTGGGACCAAATTACTATGATGGCATGGGTTTAGTTTTGTGCTTGATCAATAGTAGGGACAGAATTTGACTTACCAGGTTCTAACAATTGCTAAAAATATGAATGGGTTTCTACTTAAGTTTTCTAAGTTCCTGGTTTTCTATTTCTAAAATAAAATATATTTCATCCATTTTCTATAGTTGTTTAGACTTTACATAATTACCACTGGGATTTCCACCTCACCCTTTGCACAGAATGAAATCCAAAGCATTCAGAAACAAAAATAATAGGAACTTTGAGTCTCCCATTGTTAATTATCATGCTATGTCCATTCCAAGTTATCCTCACTGGGAGCAAGACAGAGGTTCTCAGAACACATTGTCCTCATCCTTATCTATGGATAACTATATATTACACAGGCAAATACAAACAAAGTCTGTATAAGGTGAAACAATAAGTCAATGATTTATTTCTACAATATTGTGTTTTCCTCCCCCATGTTCTTGAATATACCCCTGTCACCAGGATTTTAAATAGTAATCAGTGATAGTCTGGTAAATGTTTACCCCATTTTTTAGAAGAGAGGAGTGAACCCTGATATCTAGTATTTGTATATTTCTGTGCTATAAATATTCACACCAAGGTTCATTTTAGTCACTTCACAGTAAGTCATTGAACGTGAAGTTATTGACTATGAATCGGTAGAAGGACTAGAGCACTGGATCATCAGAAAAGCTTTTCCAACAAAAAAAAATATCTGTAAATAACTTCACAACCACAGATAATGTGAAACTATACTGAAATGAGTGATAATAAGCCTTGGGTCTTTATTATCTTTGCTTTTATTATCATTTAGTTAATTATAAGCCTTTATGTTTTTACTTTTATAATAATTCAGAATTCCCTACAAAATTCAAAATTGGCTTTCATAGATTTGTATAAGCTGACTCCAACATACTGCTGCTGGCAAAAATGAGCCCATTCAAGGTTTGGCCCCTTTCCTTACAAACTAATTGAGAAAATGATGCTTTTACATGGGAACCAATTAGAGGATAATGCAAGTCATTACATAGTTAAATACAAATGGGGAGCCGTAAACAAGACAGGTAGTTTTTATGAAGTGAGATCTCAGTCACACACAAAGCAGGACTGCTTCTGTCCTTTTCATTTCAGTATGTTCTAACATGTTCAAACACGAATGCAGACAAGTCAGATCCACAGGGGGGAAAGTGACAGAATGTTTTTCACTGATTGTAGAATTTCTCAGGATCTCATATTGTGAACTTCAGCCAAAGATTAGAACTTGTTTTGGGAAAGCTGAATTGAGAGCTTTCAGTTCTCATTGATCAGGTTAATAATTCAGAAAGTCTGGACTTAGAATTATTTACAGATTGGATTGATGGACTATTAGAAATAGCCGATGACTGCCCTTGGGAGACCTTGAGAAAAGTGATAGGGGAAAGTAGCACTTGGGTTTAATAAACTTCAGGCTGTTCAGATACATCTCCTACTTAATGGATTGTGACGTACATAGCTTTAGCTTTGGCCAGCAAAGATGCCCAGTGCTATAATTGTCTTGCATATAGAGTGACTGTTTCCAAAGAAAGTTGTTGCTGTGTTGAGCAAGTAATTACAAAGCTGCCAGAAGGAAGAACAGTCACCCCCACCAACCTCACCGTGATTTATTGGGTGTATTTGTACACTTAAACGGATCTGTCTTTTTCTTCCTGAAATGTTTTCACACCTCAATATGAATCTCTCTTCCCCTGGGTTTACCTCATTTGCATCTGAAATATTGATCTGGTTGACAAAGGGCAGAACAGTGTGTGTATGTGTGTGTGTGTGTGTGTGTGTGTGTGTGTGTGTGTGTGTGTGTAAGAGAGAGAGAGAGACAGAGAGAGAGAGAGAAGAGGAGGAGAATAAAGAACAAGTGTGCACTATTCAATGACAGGATTCTGTTGTGAGTTAGGGATATCTGGCACAAAGACTCCTCTTTGTCCTTGAAATATTTGCTGATTTCTTCTGTTGGGAAACAAACTCCACTGTGAGACTGAAATGCTCTTTGGTCTTGTGTATGATATTTGCCCACAGAGTCTGCAGTCAGAACTGATTTATGAGAGCTCACCAATGCATGGAGACCATAATGCTTGTGACGAATTCTTTTGCAACCATAGCAGATCAGCAGTTTTAGGAGTGTAGTTCCTATGGTGTCCTAAATACCAAATGTCTTCTATCAAACCAATTGCATCGTGATAAAACTGAGACACTTAGAAGGCTTCTGTTACAATCCCCTTTTTGGAAAGTAGTCCAAAGTCTTTGTTTTATTTTATTAACAAGCATTGTCTCTGTCTGAATAAATAACTTCACGTTTCTACTATTGTAGTCACCAAGGAGTGACAGAAACCATTGGTCCATACAAACCCTTACTAGAAGTGGCCCTTTTTCGTTAGCCACGACTTCTGCTTTACACCCTTGACTTTCCTTAATATTTTCTAAAGGTCATCTTAGAAACTAAGTTCCTTTCATGATAAAAATGTTTACATTCTAGTTGTTAAACATCAGAGTATATGATGTTACTAAATAGTTCAAACTTATGACTACAACCCAGCCAACACTGCTGTTAGCATACTTTTTCTGACATAACTGTTATGTTGTGGAAAATTTTCTTTTTGCTAATCACCATACAAAAGTAAAATTTGTAGAGGGAAAAATGGCACTGTTTAATATATTAAAGTTCCCTATTATTCTGAGGACAGTGGGAGATAACCATTGTTTCAGAAGTTAGATTGTCTCTGTCTCCCAGGTGGAGAACTAAGTTAGGTGGCCTTTCTTGGTCCCTCCTTACCTCTACAATAATATATTTAATGTCTTTATGATTTAATGTTAAGGTCATTTTCCTCTTCAAAATATTTCCTCAACATGCATCGAATTCACCTACCCAAACTGAACTGGTCTTACTTCCAGCACTACCTGTGGATTCCAGGGGCAAATAAGATTGGTGCCAAGCAAGAAAGCAGATGTTTGCTGTCTGTTCTGCAGGCGGGCTCCATGAGAAGGTGATGATAATGTCTTTAAGGGAGAAATTATATCTATCTAGCTTTACATGGATTTTGAAGAGCTATATCATGAAATCTACAATAGATTTGCCACTCCAAACCATGCAAAGACTGAGGAAAAGGTGAAATTAGTTGATAAGCATAAAACCAAGATTAGTGATAATTTCTTTCACTTCAAATAGAAAAGTTGTAACCCTGTTACTTCCAGGATGAAATGATAGGATACCTCTGATTCAGTATATAAATAAATGACTCAGAAAGGAGATGTATAGAGAAATTTCTCACTGAAGGTACTATAAAACTACAGAATCAATTTATCAAATGAATGAATTTTAAAAGTTTTTACTTGATACCATGACATTATGGAAACTATAGATAGTTTTACTTTCAAGAGTATTATATTCCAGTATATGATTACATTTGTATTTTTAGAAGTAGAAGATGAAGTCGAAAGCATTACCTACCAACCTGCAGAGCAGGTAAATTAACACTAAATTTTTGTACGCCAAATGTTTCCTTCTTGCTCAAGGGAAGAAGAGGAGAGTCAAGTTTTATGAGAGTGATGACATTTCTGTCTGAATTTCATACCACCACAGTGTATGATAAAGCACCAGGATGCTTTAAGTACAGGAAGCAACAGGAGAAAAAAAAACATGCAGGTGAAATAACAGACATAAATGATACACAGTATGTGAGTAGCAATTATTTAGGTTTTTCAAGCTTAATATTGTTTTCTTGTTACAGTAGAGAATAATTATATTTATAATTATAATAATAGGTGTAATTATATTTCCATTAAAAAGATACAGCTCAAATTGTAAAAAGCAATGAAATTCACATTAGGGATGTTGGCCTTGATCTTTTACTTAAAACAGTGCTTCTTTTCTTTTTGAGATTGTAATTTAATTACAACATTTCTCCCCCTTTCCTCCATACAAACCCTCCCCTATGTCCCTCTGCTCTGTTTCAAATGCATGGCCTCCCTTTTAACTAATTGTTTGTGTGTGTGAGAGAGTGTGTGTGTGTGTGTGTGTGTGTGTGTGTATGTGTGTGTGTGTGCGCTTGAGTGAGAGAGAAAGAGAGAGAGAGAGAGAGAGAGAGAGAGAGAGAGAGAGAGAGAGAGAGAGATCATGTGTGTGTGTATGTACATATATTCCTATTGGGTCTGTACAATATTATTTGTATATTTGTTTTCATGGCTGTTTCACACTGAACAACTGATTTGTATGCTTTTCTCTGGAGAAGGCTGCCTCTTGCATTCTCAGCTATCCTCAGTTGCCTATCGTCCTTTGTGCAGGGTTGAGGTTTTATGGGCTTTTCATTGGTGTCATCCTTGTTCAGCTCACTTTTGGGAGGTCATATTGGTGAGACTCTGGGATTAGCTTCCTTCTGATATTATTAGGAGAGACAATCTCACAGAAAACTTTCTGATCCTCTGGCTCTTATAATTGCTTTGCCCTCTCTTAAATTTTCCCTGAGCCATAGGTACAAGAGTGTTTTGTAGATGTATCCAATGAGAGAAAGCTCTACAACTCTGCATTTTCATTGGTTTTGTTTTTCTGTAGTGGTCTCCATCTGTTGTGGTAAAGAGAAGTTTCCTAGATAGGGAATGAAGACCACACTTATCTGTGTGTATAAGAACAAATGTTTATAAAATGTTGTTAGGGGTTATGCTGGTTTAGTAAAGTAGTAGCTGTAGAATCTCTTCTGATAACCAAGCACTGCGAAGTGAGCTAGGTTTCCTGTATCAATCAAGGTTTCCCTCCTGTAATTAAGACCAGTTAGAGAGCTGTTGGTTACCTCTAAAGTACACGTGCCACTAATGTACCACGCAGAGTTATCATGCCCTGCTAGTCATTGGTTTGATGCTCATGAGTGTCATAGATGTTAGAGGTATATATAGGACTGTTGGTTGATTCTCTCCTTTGGAAGCTTGCTTAGTGTGTCTAAGGCCATACCACAATGAACACGCCCAATCTTGTCTGATCTTGGAAGTTAAGAACAGTCAGGCCTGTATAATAATTACATGGGAGGTTTTGATCTTGAAGACTGAGTTTTCAAATTTTTTCTTTCTCAATAAATGTGAAAGCAGACATTTAAATATATGGGAAATGATCTCATCCAAAGTTGCACATAAGTAAGTTATACCTGAGAAGTCAATCAATGTGTAGGTCATAATTTTTGAAAAAGAATAATTATGAATCTGTTCTAATTCTTAATGTATTTATATTCAAACATTATTGTTATAATTACTAATTATTAAAATTACTTTTTATGTAAACCAAAGTAGATGGAATCACTCTAGTATGTTAAAGAAACTGAAATTAGTAAGTTAAGGTAAAAGTTTGTATACTCAAAATAACATCACGATTTAAATAGTATTTTATTTGTTGTTATTTGCAAGTAAATAAGCTTGTATCTGGGATAAAATAGCATGAAAGAGTGCAATGAAAAGCTACAATCATATCTGGATGATAGAGCATGGGAACCAGCAGCAGAAATGGAGAAGAGCCTGAAATCCTTTGCAATTGCAAGAAAATATGCTTCACTTAGTTAGGTAAAAGAAGGAAGTTCTATTGGGTGATAGAAGGAAGGAAAAGAGTCTTAGATTAAGATTAAGTATCAGATCAATGTCCAGGGGAAATTTGAGTGGGAAGAGGAATCCTAAAAATTAACAAATTCAAGAGGAAATATGAGGTCAAGAATTAAGAAAGAAAATTCAGCTAACTTGCAAGGAGCTTAAGGAGCTTCTCAGCCATTCATGGGGTAAATTGGAACACACAGACCTAGTAATTTAGAAAGAGATTAAATCTAGAGACTGGGACTTAGGAGTTATGTGTGTGTGTGTGTGTGTGTGTGTGTGTGTGTGTGTGTGTGTGTGTATGTGTGTGTACATCAGAACTATGAGAATGCAACAGGTTGCTCTCTGAACTCCTCTTACACTGCCTCCCTTGATAAATACTTGGCTAGGCAATGTTCACATTTAGAGTTTATCTTAGTTACTTTTCTATTGCCATCACCAAATATCATAACCAGAGCAAGTTGTAAAGGAAAGCGTTTAATTTCCAGACTCATGGTTCAAGAGAATTAGAGTTCATGACTATCACGATGGGAGCATGACAGTAGGCAGCAGACTCACCAGTAAAGCAGTAGCTGGGAGTTTCCATCTGGTCCACAAACACAAGGCAGAGAGCTAACTGGGAATGACATGGGCTTTTGAACACTCAAAGCCCACCCCCAGTGACACACTTCCTCCAAAACACCACACTTCCAAATAAAGCCCACCCCCAGTGACATACTTCCTCCAAATCACCACACTTCCAAATCCTTCCCAGTTTCAACTGAGAACCAAGCATTCAAATGGAGCGATCCTCATTCAAACTAACACAGAGTTCCTAGGGAGGGAATAGATTCATAGGAAGTTCAGATAGAATTGGTAAGAAAAACAAAACAAAAAAAAAACAAAATGCAAAAAAAAAAAACCAGGCAAATACAATTCTACTTGAATTTAATCTGAGATTCTTTTATCATATTAGAAGCTCTAAGAAACTATTAAAAAATAGGCAGGGAAGAAATATCCATTGTATTCAGAGAAAATATTACTTCAAACATGAACAAAACAAACCCATGGTTATTAATATCCATGAACATCATGTTAAAACATACACAGGGCAGTTGTAAGAGATATAATTTGGTCCTTGAGAAGCATATTAATCTGTTTGGATTGCGATACACATATTGGAGGGAAACTTTGAAGAATAAAGTGGAATGGCTGGAATCTTCAGGAAGAGAATTCAAAACTCGACACAGTTCTCACACGTGTTAAAAGGGAGGAAGACAGTAAAGAGGGTTGAATAATAAGAATCTCATTTTCTTTCACAATCAAGTACAAGCTCTGGCTAGATGGACAAATATTCCTTAGACCTAGTCAGTCCTCTAGGGAGTATTGCATGTTATAGGAGTGGACTTGAATTAGAATTAGTACCTCATTACCATGATCAGTTTTTAGCTTAAAGCAGTCAAGACTATCAGAAGCAGAAATAGCTTTTTTTCATAGACAAGTGAATGTGGTTAAATTCAGGAGGGGAAGTTGTGTTAGGAATAGTCAAACCAATGGTTGTTAATGAAAGAGTAGTGCATAGAACCTCAGGGGCTCCTAGAGGAAAAAGTGCAAGTGGAGGAAAAAGTCAAGGTGCTGCTGAAGTGATTATTCATGGATAAAAGTCTTTAGAGGAGTAAGATGATCCTGATTCTTTAAAAAGGTAGCCTCACTAGCCTTGATAATGTGTGCCTGCAATCTTGCATTAGGGATGGAGAGGTAGGAAGATGGAGAGTCCAAGACCGAATCCTGGTTATACAGTGTTAGAAGCCAACTATTGGGCTATATAAAATCCTTTCTCAAAAACAAACAAAACAAAACAAAACAAAACAAAAAACAAAAAAAATGAGAACAAAACAAAAAAGTAGGGGAGGTGGAGGAGACACAGAGGGAGGTGGGGGTATATGAAGTTAGTAAATGTAATAGCAGCACACTGTTTGCTCTCTGGACAGTCATAGAAAAATGTTTCAGCTCAAGTGCTGCAATTAAAGCCCACTGAGATAGCAAGCACATGTTCAAGGGATTTGCTTGTAGTAAGGATTGACTAGCATATTATGTACTTCATTTTAGTTGTAAAACTCTTAGTTCTCTTCTCCCACTGAGGCCTGTGTCTAAGTTACAGTTTGCTGATATCTGGTTCCCAACTCAGCTCTGTTGTATTTCTCTCCTCTCAGTCATACTATTCACATCATCCCACATCACCATCATGAGGATCACTTCAGCCATTTTCCATAGTCTGCTTCCCTTCCACCAGCATCATCCCCTTTCTGTGTCCTCCACTGCTGCTTCTCCATGTGCAGATTCCTGTAACAGAGCAAGCCCGATGCGGCATCACATTTGTGTTAAGAGAAGGCTTTAGAAAAGGCTGAAGATAAGAGCTTGCTGTCAATAGATCCGAGACTCATAATAAACAGTAGAAAAGAAAAAGCCAACAATACTTAAAGATGATTAGATGAAGCAGTAAAGGATTAGAGTCCATGAAGAAAGAACAGAGTTCAGATTGTCGATATGGCAGTAAATGTCAATAACGGGGTTTGAAGCAGAAAGCCAGAATGTACCTTGAAGACACAAATTCAATTACACACTGATGAACCTGGTGAAAAAAATAGTAGGGCTTCAGAAAAAAAAAAAAACACTTTTTTTTTTACTTAAGCTTCTATTAACAATGGAAATTATATTTTAAGTATTTCATAGAGACTCATGTCTTCCCTCAAGAAAATTATGATATAGCCAAAAAGGAAAGATGAAATAGAGAATACTGTGAGAAATCCAACAAAATTGATCAATGAAATTACTAAGTATTTGTTTATCTGGGCATAAATGAAGAATTCTTGTGTAGTTGTTATTACTCCTTAGTTTGGAAATATAAAGATTGAGGCTAAGACAAAATTATAAAGGGAACTATATGTATTTGTATAAAAATCATAAACAAAAATTAGAAATGATTGTTAGTGATTGTCATTTAAATACAAGTGAAAATTAACATTACTCTGCTTAGCAAGAAGAAAAATTAGAGCAAACACTGTCAATAGTAGAACTCCTATGAGGAAGACAGCCTAAGACAAAGGAAAGAAATATTTATCATCTGTCTAGTTTCACTCACTACACTGGCAAACTCCCTACGTTCTCTCGTTTAAATTCAGCAACAAAGAAAGGGAAAAAGTAAATTAACATACATTAATTGTACAAAATAATTTGTTTCATTATGGCATTTAAATATATGTATATAATATACTTTGATCATATTTAGCCCCCTATGACCTATTTTATACAGAAGGATTACATGATCTATCCTGAAGTCATTTAGTCCTCACTATGGGGTGCAGTAAGAATTGTAATCCAGTTATGACTACCAACAGAAACAATGCTTCATATGCTATGCTACTTAAGATAAAAAATTCCACCATTCAGGGGTATCATCCTTTACATACCTTGAAATCATGGAATTTAGCCAGACTTGCTCACATATAGCTCTTAGTACTTTCCATAGAGACAAGTAGGGAAAGTGAATGGACCATTGTCCTCATAAAACATAAGGTTTCCATGTAACTAATTCAACCTAGTAAAAATTGACCCTGCAAGAGAATCAGTCCATAAATCATGAAGTGCTTAAACATCCACACAGTAAATATTAATTATTGATGATAGGGAAGATATAAGACGTACATTAGGAAGAAAAACAAAGAATAGTAGAGCAATAAAATCTTTTAATTCTTAGTCAAAAGGAACAGGAAATAAAATATTTATACAGGTACATACACACACACACACACACATACCAACACCACTGACTGTCTCCCACATTTAAAAAAAGCATGTTCATTTAATTCAAAACATATTTTTAAATTTATTTTCACCTTTCAAGCACATTCTTGATAAAATTGGTTGAATTATTAATACTTGAAATATTTTCCATCTATACCAATCAATTGTTTTTCACAAAGAAGGAGAGTGAATGAAAAAAAAAAGGCAAACGATATTTTAACAACTATGATGAACAATCTCTCCCTTCCTCTGTCCTCTCCTTGGCCAAGGCCAAGTCTTTATAAGCTCTATGTAGACCAGTTTATAAATTGCTGTAGACTCCAGTAATAGAATTTCATAAATAAAAAAAGATGACAGAAAGTACCTTACTATTATAAAATGAATCAATACATTCTGAATTTTGACTTCCAAGACTGTTGCTCAGGGACTTGTTGTTTACTCTCTGGAGGGCTGTAGGAATTCTGGATAAAATAGATATGATCTAGTTTGAATCATTTCCGTTATTGAATTTTCTAGCATTAAGAAAATAAGCATTTTAAAATGCATCACTTGAGAAATATTTTTTTACAACCACTCCTCAGAAATTACCCACTGTGAGTATGATAGTTAGTAAATACTCCATAAGGCAAAAAAAATTAAATTAAATTTCAAGACTATTGTGTTACCAGTTAAGATATTTAATAACTTTAAAATTTCTAGAGTTTCCTTCCTGAGCAAGGTCTTTTGTTATGGGTAAAAGCTACATTTGAAATCATCAGTGAGACCCCTGACTGAAAGAGCGTTTTGTTACCACACAGCTCTGGTCTTTCCCAGAATCTCCCCACTGACTGTACCAGGGTCAAACATGACCTAGGCTGTGCATAAAGACAATTTACTTTCATCTCATAACCCGCCTGAGTTATAATCACTGCATTTGTATTTTGTTGTTTATGTCATCATTCATAGAAATCTTATACTTTCACACACAGGAGCTGATAGTTTGAAGGTAATGCTTGGCATAAAATTAACTAAAATCCTCATTGGCTATAAAATTTTGAGTGTTGGATTTAATCATTTGTGCTGCCTGAGAGTCATGCAAAATTCCCCTGAAATATAATGCAGACTACAATTAAGTCAAGAAGTTTGAGGAATCACATGAGCCTGTGTCATTTTGAGAAGTTTTCTCTAGACTCCTGTTATCTCCTGCTTCAAACCTCTGGAGGGATGTATGTATGTTATACAACATTATTTCGATTTCCAGTGTTTCTCATGTACCACAGAAGTAATCATTTTCTGAGATTATTTTTCTTTTTAGTTTACTCTAATCAGTCCCAACTAGGTTGTCATCTTTTATGGTAGTTGTGTGCTACCAGAACTAAGTATGAACTCAGGGAGCCACATAACATATCCTCAGAATGTTCTTTGATAGTAGAAGAGAAATAAGTTCATAGCATCCTCTGCACTCAAATACCTCATTTGTAACATTACATTTTTTCAAATATGAGACTATTATTCTCATGACTCTTGTGGCTTCTAGTCACATATTTAATTTTATGAATTCTTAAAAATACATATTTTGTATTTTAAGGCAATCTTTGAGACCACTTAGTGAAAATAAAAATAATACTAATAAGTAAATGTCTAATCTTCTCTAAAACTAGAAAGTTAGACACCTCAGTCTCAAGAAGTGTTGTGAGAAAAATCTCTTTGCACAACAAAGTACGTGGGTTTACTTTTGCCACTGTAAGAAATTATCATCCATTGTCTTAAGAAATTAGAGTAACCAAGTCCATTACTGTACAGTTAGATCAGGAATCCAATGCAGATCACACTAATCTAAACAAATCAAAAAATAATAGGAAGATTAACAAGTGGAATTGCATAAAGTTAAAGTGTTTCAACATAACAATGTTCAGAGTGAAGAGATTG
Source organism: Peromyscus eremicus (assembly GCF_949786415.1). Lineage (NCBI taxonomy): Eukaryota > Metazoa > Chordata > Mammalia > Rodentia > Cricetidae > Peromyscus > Peromyscus eremicus. Next base: position 53,878,102 of record NC_081428.1, on the reverse strand, counting down.
TGTATAGAATGAGAAAAAAATCTTTGCTATTTATTTATCTGGCAAAGGATTAATGTCTAAAATAAATAAAGAACTCAATAATTCAACACTAAATTGTCTAATCAATTGATAAAAATTGAATTAAACAGATATTTCTCAAAGGAATAAGTGCAGATGGTCAATAAACATAAGTAAAAATATGTTCAGTATTCTTAGCCATCAGAAAAATACCTGAAAGTTGCATTGAGCTTCTGTCTTACCTTATCAAAGTGATAATGATAAAACAAAAGAAAAAGAGAATAAAACAAATGCTGACAAGGATGGATGGTGATAGGTACCATTCTACATGGCTGATAAGGATGTAGACTTGCCAGCCACTAAGGAAGTCAATATGTGTGGTCCTATAAATTCAAATCTAGAGCTATCATCTGGTCCAATTCTATCATTCCTGAGTATGTAGCTGACAGTTTACAACTTAGTGACTGTTTGTGGTCCACAGTGTCACCTGATATTTTAAGGATGTAAGACTAGCACGAGGCAAAGAGGCATCTAGGAAGAGTTAGGAACTGAGTTGTATAAACCTCATTCAAATTGAGGTTGTATTTGTACTCTATTGTATTGTTCATAATATCCAGTAGCTTTTCTCATATAGAGTAGATTTTTTTTTATGTTTGGTATTAACGTGTGACAGCAGTCATTCAAGAACAAAACTAGCCCAATTTATATCACTAGAATTTCTGTTATAATAGCCTGTCTTTACATTCAAGTTTTAGAAGACTTGACTTACTGTCAAGACCACTTGACTTTTCCAGAGTTTTCAGATATACATTATACTTACTTTCATGGAAGATGTGCTGGATAGTTTTATGTCAACTTGCCATAAGCCAAAGTCATTTTAGAGGTGGGAACTTCAGTTAAGGTAAGATCAGGCTGTAGGCAATCCTGTAAGACATTTCTTAACTAGTGATTGATGAGGGAGGACCAACCTCATTGTGGGTGGGGCCACACCTGGGCTGGTAGTCCTGGGTTCTAGAAGAAATCAGGCTGAGGAAGTCATAGGAGCAAGCCTGTGAGCAGCACTTCTCCATGGCCTCTACATCAGCTTCTGCCTCCAGATTCTTGCCCTGCTTGAGTTCCTGTCCTGACTTCCTTCAGTGATAGACTATGATGTGGAAATATAAGCCAAACAAACCCTGGACTCTCCAACTTGCTTTTGGTCATGATGCTTCATCCTAGCAACAGCAAACCTGAATAGTATAAGTAGATACCAGAATAGAGGGATATTGCTGTGACAGACCTGGCTGTGCTATTTTGGGGCTAGAAAAGGCTTTGAGTGGAGAGAACTCTCTGGACTCCCTTGGCGCTTGGAAGATAAGAATATTAAGAGTAGTACAGATGATGGAGCCCTGGATTGTGAAATTTCAGAGGGAAGTTGAGAGTCCTTTAATGACTCTATCAGGACTGTTTGCTATTTTGTGTTGAAAATATGTGATCCTGGTCAGCTAGGGATGAAAAATCAGCTGCGATTAACAGGATACCAGAAATACTGAAGTAAAACCTTTGCCTTACTGGAACAATTGATTAGCTGGAACTAAGAAATTGATAGTCGATAAGAAGAGAACAGGATTATTGAAGTGAGATCTGAGATGAGTTTTCGCAGAATGAGCACATGTAAACTGTGTTTCAGAGGATGCCAAGGTTGTACCTTGTGCTGGCAGTTGAACTTGGAAATGTAACAATCACAAAGGTGGTACTGGTTTTGAAGGTATGAAGAGGTCATACAAAACAACTGAGGCTTGGCATTGTGTGGCAGTGTTGGTATCCTAGAAGAGAGCCAAGGAGAGGCTATTGGTAAAATTGCAGCTCTATTGCAGCAGAACACACCAGCATTTTGGAGATTATAGTACCATGGGAAGACAACCAAGAAAATCAGCAGCTGTAGAGTGGAGCTGGCCTATAAGACAAGCTCTGTGTGTTGAAGAGGGCATAGCCAGAGAAATGACTTGAGTCCTTAGGAGGAGCCCAGAAGACCATGAGTGAATCCCAGACATTGAATATTGGACACTGAATGATTTATATGTTGGAGTTTGGTTTTATTTGATGTAATTGTGACTGTGCCCCTCCATGGCCTTTACATGAGCTTCTGCCTCCAGGTTTCGGCTCCATTTGAGTTCCTGTCCTGAATTCCTTCAATAATAGACTATGGCATGGAAGTATGAGTCAAATAAACCCTTTGCTCCCCAACTTGCTTTTGCTCATGGTGTTTCATCATCACAGTGGTAACCCTAGGACAGAAGGAAAGCACAAAATGTTCAGGTTAGGCTACTTTCAACTACATATATATATGTATGTATGTATATAGTGGTGTGGTGTTTCACCTGAGTTATCCAAGTTACTTTCTCATTGATGAGATAAAATACCCTGATGAAAGGGTTTTTTTTGGTTGTTATTTTTGACACAGGGTCTCTTGGGGGATAAAGTCCATCATGGAGGAGGATGTGGCAATAGTCACGGAAGGCATCATGGTGGTATGAGAAGTGAGTTGGCTGAAGACATTGCATCCACACTTTGGGATTAAAGACCGAAAAAGAAATGGGATAGCTGTTAAAACTTCAAGGATGGCTTGGAGATATTGCTCAGTGGTTAAAGGAACACTTTGCTCTGGTACAAGATCCAGATTCAATTCCCAGCACACGAGTGGCAATTCAGTACTTTTAATTCCAGTTCCAATGGATTAATTGCCCTCTGTATCCTCTGTAGGCATCAGGCATTCATGTGGTGCACATATGTTTATGCAGGTAAAACACACACACACACACACACACACACACACACACACACATGATTTAATTATCTAATTGATCAATTAAAATATTTAAGGCCTGCCTCCAGTCACTTATTTTCTTCAAAGAGAATACACGTCCTGAAATTTCTACGATCTTTTCAAACAGCAACGCCATGTGGGACTGAGTGTTCAAACATATTAGCCTATGGGGGACATTCAAACCACAGTGATAAAGCCCCACTGTAACTTTCTCTGCTTGTACAATAGAAAATTCTTTCAAGACTCATTCTCTTTGTAGAAGGTAGGTTGGTACAGCTCTGTGTTGTGGGTTCTCCCTCTTAGCCTTGTCTTTCCACAACTGTGCTTTAGGGAGAATCTTGAAGACAAAAATTACAGTGAAGCATAAAAGGATATGACATGAGATCAGAAAATTCTAAGCATTGATAAGTCAATGGCTGTAAAGCTCAGATATGACAGCCTAAGGGTGATTACTTCAGTACTTCAGGGAAATACAAATATGAAAACATATATTCCTACTTTTCAGCCTGGTATATAGTTAAACTAAAATGAAGGATACGTGAGCTGAGACACTTTATACAGAACACTGAAAGGAAGACAGGCTGTCCTGAGTGGTTTGGAACTTTGTTAATCCCTGGATATCTTGATGAAATGTTGATTTTTGATTCGATAATCTAGGGAAGAATAGAAAAATCCTCCATGTTCTAGTTTTATTTCTGTGGCTATGATAAAATACTCTGATTAAAACAACTTTAAGTTGGAAAGGGCTTATTCAGCTTACAATTCCAGATTTCAGTCCTTCATTGAGAAGTCAAAATAGGAACTCAAACAGGTAATAAAACCACACCCACATTCAAAAGCAGAGGGAAATGAATAAACTAACTAATACTCCCTGTTTTATATATCTTCCTTCTCTTGTTCTACATAGTTCAGAATACCTTGCCTAGGAAATGGTGCTGCCACAAATGACTGAATCTTCGTAAATCAATCAACGTTCAAGACAATCCTCCCATAGGCAAGCTTGATAAAGACAATTATTAAACTGAGATGGCCTTCCTAGGTGGTTCTAAGTTATGTCAAATTGACAGTACAGTGAATACTAACTTTCCAGATAATAATAATAATAATAATAATAATAATAATAATAATAAGATGATGATGATGATACTCTCTGAGATCCTAACAGCATAGATTTTGAGCAATACTTACTCAATTTCTTGATAACAAAAGAATACAAGGAAATTCCAGTATACTAGGAAAGTCAGTGACAATGATTTCAAGGTTAAGTATGTGAAAAAGCTAGGCATGCTGGTCTCTGGGGATTGTGGACATCACACAGAAACAATGTCTTAATAACTATAGCCCATGGCCCAGATGAGTCCCATAATCACTAAGAGAAACCCTTGCAAGTCAAGTTCCAATGACTCATTATCCCTTGATATTTTAATTTCTGAAATAAAGATATTGGTGCTTGTTTCAGGTCTCCATTAAAGATGTTGAAATTTCTTTGAAAGGACCATTGTCAAGAAAGACAGATACAAATGGAGTTTTTGTTGCTATAAGATTCCTTCTCTCATCCCTGGTTACTACCCACTTCCCTTCTTGCTCCCTGAATCTGATTTGTCTTAGCTTGTGTTCTCTTCATTTTCTTTGTATTCTTCTTATCTCACCATGTGATGTATTATTCAAATGCTCAACTCCTTTTATTGCTAATTATATATTAACCAGGTTCTGACTTCATTCTTCTCTGTATTGAATCCTGGTCGAGGCATGACACTGACAGAAAGGATTCCTAGAGCTCAGAAGAAATTTTGGCAAATGACAGTTCTTTTTTAGGGCTGTTAGTCTTAATGGAATATTTGATAAGATGGTAATAACCCCTGAGATCCTTTTATAGCAAACCCAGGGGCGAAATATATATATATTTTAACAGTCCCGATGACTTTTATTTATTCATTTAAGTTTTCAGTGAGGTCATTTCTTGAAGTCACTTCACAATGAAAATTACTTCAAACATGTTAAACATGCATGATCCAAATGCTCTTCCTCTTGTCAATTATACCTCTTGATATGTTCAGAAAATTTTTGTATTTCTGATTCAGTTGCATTCTACAATGTAGTTCCTTGGCTCTTATGTAGAATTGAGGGCTTACTAGATATATTATTAGAATTATCCTCTATTTGTTTGTAGAGTCAGCATTTTGTTTTCTCAAGTATATATTCTCATCCATGTGTTATCCAGTTATATTCTGTATTATGAAATTCCTTCTCAAGACAATTTGGGCAATATCTAGTGGTTAAAATCTGAGTGTTTCCCTTTGGAATGAAAATATTGATTGACCTTGTGAATTTTACATTATGATATAGTGCTTCCTTTGTTTCAAACATAAGGTCCAATTAAGAATATGAATGATCAGGCAATAGACACATTTTGAGGATAGTAATAATGATAAGTGTTAACATTAATTGAGTCCTTTACTATTCAAGATACCTTGCAAAGTAATTCACAAAGGAATTCTAATTTAATTCTGGTAATAATTGAATAAGGAAGCAACAATTAATACCCTCATTTTTGCAAATGTTGATGTTAAGGTTTAGAGAAGCTGTGCAATGTTGCTCAAGGTCATACAGAAATACATAGCAGTGCTCATAATTATAATAATAAAAGAAACAGACTTATCTCAAAGTCTATGCTCCTTTAATCACTATGCTGCATTATTTGGGCCAAAGTTTACTAACTTTTCATCTGGACATTGCCATGGCCAAACAGAAAATACATTTGTATCTCAGAAGCAATGTTCTTAGTATTCAGAGTTTCATTGTGAGGCAACTATTAGGGTTTCATTGTTCCAGCTTCCATTTATGCTACATGGATGAAGCTAACAGTCAACCTGTTTCATTACACTATCAACCTTAATTAATACATTTAGAATAATGGCTTGGAATTTATTTAACCAAAATAATAACTTCATTTAACATAACGACTTGGTGCATAGGTAGAGTCATGAGTTACAGCATTCCTGCTGCTGTTTCCAGAACATTTACCATGCAGCTAATGGGAAATCACCTTTGTGATACTGTGACACCTGTTAATGCCTTGTTTCACCTCTGAAGCTTGATCTCTTTATGTGAAGTTAGGTAGCTATTGTGACTTCAATGGGGACCAAGTGAATTACGAATTATTTTAATAGCATTCTGATGATTGCTCTGTTATTAAGTTTTGTAATGCTATAGTTTGAGATTCATAAAGCACATCCCTCCTAACTTTTACAAGTGGTTTGAGGAGTCAATGATCAGTGCTGACTATGAGGTAATCCAGCCAGGATTTGGCTGCATTTTCATTAAAAATTAACCTTTTGTACTTCTAGCCTCTTCATTTTCAAGGTCAATAGGAGTTGTTAACAGCAGGAAAATTATCAGTTAATTTATTCTATACCTCAATTTACCTTTTCATGTCTAGTCAATATAATAAAGATTCCTAACCATCCTGTCCTCTAGGTAAGGTGTAGTAGCTTAATTCAATCAATGTTTTAATTAAGTTGGCAAGACTATCAGAGATGGCTAGCCACTCATAAGCTGCATTCTTCTTCATCTACAGATAACTAGACAGGTACTGGGAACATGGCTGCTCACTTAAAGCTACCTTGCTTTGTATTGACATGGCAGTGCAAATGACTGTGTCCCATATTGAGACTTTGGTTACTTTGGTGCTCCTCCTTGTACTCTCCACTTTCTTCTCACTAGAAACTCTGGTGCTATCCTCAACCTAGTGTCTACCAGGTAGATGTAGATGAATTTCTAAGTGGTCTTATTAAATAACAAACACGGAGCCTGAAATAGAGGTGAAAATCTGACAGAGAACAGAGGAATCGCAGCAGCCACCAGCTAACCTTGCCTCACCATACCGCAGCTTCCAAAAGTAAGTGACTTCCTGTCTAAACAGACTTATTTATTTTTCTATTCTACTAACTCATATCCTCTACCCACCAAGCTACATCACTTCATGTCTGTCTGCACAGACCTCCAGAACTCTATGGTTGATGCTGGGATTAAAGGAGTGTGTCACCAGGATTGGCTCCGTTCCCTAGAGTGACCTTGAACTAACAGAGACACAGACAAAGGGCATATGCTAACATTGCATGGCTTCTGTTTTTACTAATAGTGGTTGACCTTTATCCTTTGATCCACAGATAAATTTTTTGGGGGACACAGATAAATTATCACCATGGTTAGATAAAAATAGGATACTAAGAGCATGATGCCCAGTCCTGGAAGTAGGTAAAACATGTGATCCTAAGGACAGAGCTGCCTAGCAACTTTACTTTCTTAGCACTGTTTTGGGGCATTAACAAGCCTGTTCAGGTTTTTCCTTTTGAAGGTAGGTTAGTCTTTCCTTACGTCAACATTTTGATTGCAATAGCTCTACCCATTCAACAAAAATAAGTCAAATCTAAGAGATGATCATGGTACAAGATACCCTGAGAAAGAAACCTACTTAAAGAATTTAATTTGAGTGTGAAATTCCCATGAAAACATTAAGAAGTTTTACAGGACTATGATTAAGATGGGAGAAAATGCTATCTGATTTCAAACTCTTTAAGCCACTTTATAAAAATGAGGCATTGAAGTATTTCTCAGTATGCTTAGCAAAACACAAAATTCATTCTGTTGCAGAGATGTGAGCCATTGATTTTCTTTGTATGGACTGCAGTTTCGTCTCGTTAAAAAAGAAAATATTCAACACAATTTTGCCTCTGAAATTATGCAGCTCCACACTTGGATATTGAAATAATATTTGAGGAGCAATGATTATATAGTAAATTCTTGTTTAACAGTGTTCACTCCCAAAATTGTGTAGTTTATGTTCAATTAAATGACCTTGCCAACTTAACAGAACTCTAATAAGTATGGTAACCCAAAACATCAACATGGAACATTGACATCAAGGCTTTCAATTACTGCAGGAAACTTTGTTATTGAGTAGGTTAAGGACACCTCTCATCTGTGTTCATTCATCCTGATAATAAGTGTTAGTGTGGAACATGTATAAGCATGTTGGAGTGGTTTATAGAATCAGAACAAACTATGTAAGAAGGATAATTAACAAAGAAAATCCTTTTCTTGGGAGAAACATACCATTCAACATTTATTGTTTTCTTAAATCTTAAAGCTGGTAACACTAGCACTGCATGGGAGGGGGTGTTAAATATTTATTACCAGGAAATGTCAACACTTCATTGGTTTAAGAGAAAGCAATTTCAAAAGTTAGTGAATATGAAGTTGCAAAGGGAGAAAATGTCAGAACTGTTCTGTGTCCATTCCACATATGGCATACTTGGTTTAAACAGTCAAATGGAATACATGTAAATATGTATAAGTACAACTACAAAGCAAAAGTTAATCAAAGTTCTACAAGAATATGAATTGAGCAGCATGAACAGAAATTTTAAAAAGTTACCGAGAGTCCCTTCTTGTTGTATAATCTGATGCATGGATGTTACCTTCTCAGTCAGTGAGGAACTGCTTAGGGCACTAGAAATCACTTTGGGTAAGCAAATAAATAGCAGTCTTGTGAGAATTCACCATCATGCAATTGTGAGAGACCTATACCCACGTTGAGTTACTCTGTTGTATATATTATGTTTCAAATAATGAGTTTAAGATTCAGCATAGAAGCCATACATTTATGAATTTCCAGGAATATGTATCACACAAATAATAACATTCTTGGTATGTGTGTCTTAATATTTAGGCTATATGCAGTTTAAGTGTCTGAACAATTCTCCCCAAACCACAAATCATGTATTATAGACATATCCAGAAGCAAGGGAAGAATACTGAAAGAATTACTATGTTACAGAAATAGATAATGGAAAAGATGAATTTGAGAAGTTGGTATTTTCTCCACCTTGGTAGACTGCGGAATTTAATTATTTTAACCATACCTACCCTAACTATTTCATCAAGTTTGTTCCTTCTACGTATTTTCATATTAATATTATCATTTCAATGTGTTATGCACAGTAGTAGTACAGTAAAAAAAAGATTTTAAATAATATATTCAAAGCAATTCTTTTTCCCAACTGCATGCTTTGCAGCCATTGCTTTGACCTTAGGACAGTTGGCAGTGAAGGTCAGAAGGGACAGCTGCCCTTATGATCTTTAATTGAATTAGTATAATGACTTTCCTGGCAATCAGCCCCTGTGTGTGTCCTCATATATCACTTTCCCTGTGACCATCCCTGACTGCAATGCTCCATTTCCTTCCTAGCTCACAGGCATGCCTGCTTTAATAGCCATGTGACTGCATAGTGATGATAATTATGATCTCTTTTTGATTCAGCTAATTGTGTTTGTAGCCCTCTTCCTTGCTCCATGGAAAGTCCCTCAGATGGTGTTTAACAAGAATACATCTAATAAGAAACAAATTGTTTCTGGGGAGAGGTATTTACCTTTTTTATTTTCTGCTTTGTTAGCAATGCTGAGGTTCAAATTAGCAAGGGGCAAAGGAACACACATGCCCACACACATGTAAACACGTACACATCGCCAAATGCACACACATAGGCACATGCACATACATACACTCACACATACACACCAATTAGAGCACAATTAAGCCGCTCCCTCTTGAAGAGAAATAAAGGAATGAGAGGAACCTTTTGAATAATGAGACTTTCGTGTTGTATCATTATTTGATTAATTTATGTTCTTTAAATAATTGGGGTCCTAGCCCATAATATAATAGTTTTACTAGCGAAGAGATAAAGCCAAATTTTAGGTTGCCAGTGTTTTGATGAAATTGAACCCTGCTGTATTTTTCTGGAACATGAAGAGGCAGAGAAGTATAGAGCTTGGTTTATGAGTGTGAATCTCTGTAAAAGGTCTAAAGCAAAAGACGGAAAAAGGAAAGGCTATAGATGCAATGATTACAGCTCTGGAGAGAACTATTCACTGGCTAGTCCATGTTAAGATGCATGCGTGAAGCTGGATGCTGGACTATGTGCCCAGACAATGTCAAGGGAGAATCTTTTTATATCCCAAACATCTCTGCTAAAAAGGAAGAATAAGGTACCATACAACTGAAGAAGAATATAAGAACTTTCTCATATTAGGTGCAGAAAGTCATCTTATTTTTTGAAAGCAAAATATAACTTCATTGTCCCTTTCCCTTTCTCCCTTCAACCTCTCCAAACCTCCCACATTGTTCTATAAAATTTATGGCCTCTAGCCTTTTAAAAAATTGGTCTTTAACAATTGCTATAAACCCACACACATGCAATATGTCTAAATATATAAATATAATCTGTTCAGTCCATATAATGTTTCTCGTATGTATACGATTTCAGAAATGCCAAGTTTGTATTAGATAACCAACTGGAGGAATCTTTTTTGGGGAAGGCCATTTTATCCTAGTCGGCATTCCTTGACTGTTTGTATTTCTTTGTCTAGAGGTGGAGCCAATGAGACTTCCTTGTTAGCATGACTCTTGGCATCGTTTTTCTTCAAGTCTTGTTGAGACTCCATGGGTGTAGATTCCCTAACATTTTTAGGAGATGCTGTCTCACAGCAGACATCCTGTTCTAGACCTTCAACCACTCTTGCCCATTTTTCATAATGATCCCTGAGCCTTAGGTGCGGAAGTTGTATTGTAGATAATTCAGTTGGGGTTCAGCATTACCCGCATCTTGATCAGTTGTGATTTTCTATCAAGATCACTATCTGCTGTGAAAAGAAGTTTCTTTGCTGAGGTGTGCGAGCTACATTTATGTCTGAAGATTTGGAGTCCATAGTAAAACCAACTCTAGCCTACAGGCAAAGACTTTGCATTATCTTGGCAAATTCTCCTAAATTTGAAAGTGGGTATCATATAAAATAAAGAAGAATTTAAGACCTACCTAATAATTCCAGAACTTGAAATTTAATGTGCTTTTGTACAGAGGGAAAGTGATAATCAAATCAAAACTATTGACCCAACCATGGCAATTTCTAGTAGATGTTATAGTGAGAATATTGGTTCATAATAAGGAAAAAAACTGAAAATTAAAATGCTATCCAATAATTAAATGAAATTTCTTATGAAGCAGCAAGCCCTTTATTTATATAAGGACAAAACGAAGGCCAAATCATTGTTTAAAATCATTCAATTGACTTATTCACTCATGCGTTGGTTATAAGTATTTATTAGACTAATACTCACACGTCAAGGGATGTTGATCTAGAAATATTAAAGACATATTCAACAGAAAATGTTTGTAATAGTTCTGAGTTTAGAGTAAGAACTGTAAATTCAAGAACTAGCCAACAATGAGTGAAGTGGCCCTAAATTTATGTGACCTGAATAACAGAATTATCTCCATTTTTACAGCTAAGAGAATTTGCAATCAATCTGTGTACTGGGGAAAAGATCTGCCTAATGCTGCTGGCTTCTCCCTTGTAGCTCACCCAGGAGTTTCCAGACAATCCAGTCAGGAACATTACTTGGTGCTCTGGTTTGCATGAGAAGTTGTCAGGCCTGATCTGACCTGCCTCTCCATCAGGATTATAAAGGTGACGGATAGTCAATTGCAGGAATTCATGATCCATTTTACCACAACGCTTCACCTTGCAGCTAAGTAATACAGCTGTGATAAAATCAGCCATAATCACCGCGCCTCACTCAGCCCTGCCTCAGCTATAAATACTAGATTCATAACAAAAAAGCAAATGGAACAAGAGAGAAGATAGAAGTGAGATGAAGGCAAATGTGAAGGCTTATACATGATGACTAATGGAGGAATGTCTTCATGGTTTTTACCCTATTCATTTTTGTATAGAGAGAATGGAACACATATCACACACTCAGGAGGTTTGCCTGCAGCTGGTTCATCAATATCAATTATAAACATTTTATCACTTACTTCTCTGCAGTCTGGGATATTTAAAATCCCAGGTATGAAGCCCTTTTATCTGATATACAAATATGTATACATACACATAAAACATTTGATTAGGGTCAGATATGTGAATAACGATATGTCTGTTAAGTATGAGAAGAATGAAGTAGGATATTTAAGAGGTTTTGGAGTTAAAATTTGTATTCACTTGCTTGCACACTGATTTAACTGTAAAAAGAAAAACAGTTTTCAAGAAGGGGGAAGATGTGTGAGCCATAAAGGAACTTACATTTTAGAACAGTAGTTCTCAACCTGTGGATAGAGACCATTTTAGGGGTTACATATCAGATATCGTGCATATCAAATATCTACATTACGATTCATAAGAGTTGAAAAATTACAGTTATGAAATAACAATGAAATAATTTTATAGTTGGGGCTCATCACAACATGTGGAAAAGTATTACAGGATTGCAGTATTAGGACAGTTGAGAACCACTCTTTCAGAAAATGAATCTAAACAATGATAACATAAGCAAATCAAAATGTAAAGCATTTTAAGGAGGTATAAAGGTTTAAGAAAAAGCATAAAGAAGGAAAGGGTATGAATATAATCGAGCATGGGATAACTTTTACTTCTTCTGAGTAATAAATTAGATACTGCCACGAAATGGTGACAGTTATGTACAAGTCCTGAAATAAGTTATAGAATAAACCATGTAGATGATTTATCCTTCAGAAAGTAAAATGTTAAGGTCTGAGTGCCTAAGGTCTAGTATGATTCATAAGGAGGCTGATGTAACCATCACAGTTTGGAGAAAGGGGAAGGTAAGGTAAGGTGATACAGGAACAGTGGTCCAAATGCGATGGGTCCCAAAAGCTCTTTTGAAGGACTCTAGATTCTTCTGGAATACAAGAATGCTAGTGCCTTTGAACAGAACAGTAACATAATGATATTTAAGCATAAGATGACATGAGCATCAAAAAAGATCATGCATGCAAAAAATTTGGTAAATTGTTTTGAACAAGGAGGCACATGTGATCCATTGTTTTTGTTATTGTTATCCACATTCGAGTAATATGCTGCTCCTGCCTTCAACCATTGTCTGTTCCACAAACTTAATGTTGCTGTCTTTAACTGGATATGGTCCCTTCCTCTGTCTTTTAGAAGTTCTTCCACTCCCCAACCCACAGACAGTTTCCACACTTCAATCTTTATGCAGCTCACACTTCCCTTTGCAGTATCATCTGTATTATGGCATCTTCCATCTTCCAAGGAAGACTAAGTGTGTCATAAATCATTTTAACAAAACCATGAGGCAGATTGGCTTGGTTATGGAACACATTACAAAGAGAACCAAGGTCTCCATCATCATTTTCTCCAATATTGACTGTTTAACACATTAATATTATATGTTGGGTACTCAAAAAGCATAACGCATGGCTGTGATAGAACCATTGACCTCTAGAAGCATCTATTTAGAGACATGCCTTGTCTCCAGTCACTGAGTTGTTATGTCCATTCCTTTCCTCTATAGAAGTAAACCCAATAAAAACACTTCATTTAAAAAGTCTAGATTATTGGGTGAATAATTTCTAGGAAATTCATTTTACTCTGTAACTCTTCATTCATCTCCACTTATACTAACTTTTAGTAGCAAGAATATATATATGAAATTGATGCAAGTGTTGCTAAATTTGTGATGTTAGATTTCTCACATGCAATGTCCTTCTTTCTTGTAAATCCCAGAATTACTAGCTGACATTTTGTTATTCTGATCATTGTTAAATATGAGAATTAATAACCAACTAGCCCAAGCTCCCTACCCATTATTTACTTCAACCATACTCTATCCATATATGTTTTTATACACTATTTGTTTCAAAATGTATCATTACCTTCTGCTGTATTCTATGCCATTTCTCTCAGGTTCTCATTTCATGTTCTCATCTGTTTTATTTGGAGTTTTTTCTAGTTTCTATTCCATTGCAGTGTGAAGAACTAATTCCCCTTTCCCTCCAGCTTTTACTATCCAATGCTAGAATCACAATGGCACAATGTGTTTAAGAATCTCTATAAAATGACACCCATAACCTACCAAAGTGCAGAGAATAATGCTTATGGAGTTCTCACCAACAAATGGGACATCCATATCACCCCTCTATCCCAAGGCTCAGGGACCATTTCAGAAGAGAAAGCCAGGATTGTAAGAGACAGAGGTTGGGAAGGATTGATGTGAAACTGTGTTTCCTGGACATGACACACCCATTGTGTTCATGACTACATAGACTCTGTGGTGGCCTGAACAAGATAAAACCAGTCAACAGTCCACATGCTTGGGAGAGGAGATCATGAGCGCCCAACCCTGAGGAGCTATTGGCCATTGTAGGATGAAGAGTCAGTTTTCCTTATGGGTGTGGCTTCTGGAAGGGTGTCCATGCTGAACTGAATGGCTTCATAACTAGTATATGGAAAGAACAAATTAACTCAATGGGTTGTAATGAGTTGTTTATAAAAAAAGATGTAAAACTGGGAGAATGCAGAGGAGGAATAATCCAGAAAAAGACAGATATGGAGAAACATGGCTGTATGTGATCAAAATATATTTTATATATGTAAGATATATCCAATGAATAATAAAAATATATTTAAGAATAAATACATTTCTATAAATTATAAAAATGATATTTGATATGTTACTTTTTCATCTTGAAGAGGAGTTACATGTGAAAGAGGAGGAAAGTCTGAGATTAATCAGTATATTTTTGTGACAAAAGAAAAGGATCACTATGGGATTTAGTAACTGCATAGGAAGATAGGAAAATCTCCAAGTAAGTTGTTATAAAGTTAATTTTAGCCAGGCAGTGGTGGCGTATGGCTTTAATCCCAGCACTCGGGAGGCAGAGGCAGGCAGAGGCAGAGTTAATTTTATAAATTGATAAATATTTCATTAAGACTCAAAATGCTACATATGAACTAAAAACAGTAGCTATTGGACTCCAACAGGGTCTACTTAAAATAATTGAAATGAAGAAAAATAATCCAAATCATCAGAAGAAAGGATGACTTCTAAACCCTCACTGTTGATATGGAAAGGATGGGTGGCTCTAAGCTTCTTGTGTGAGTTCAGTTTGCTCCAAAGTTAGATTAGGTATACAGATGCTGGGATAATGTCAATGGGTATATTATAAAATATCTACATGAAAATTTTATTGACAAAACACAAAATGAACATATTGAGCTGGTGCCATTTAGCATACCTAAATTTAACAGATAGTTTAAAAATCAATTTTCATGAAGTACCAATTTACTTTTCAATTTGAAAGACCAACATTAAGACAAATTATAATACATGCATAAGAGATCAGTGAGTATATATTTTCCACTAAGTATATTCTAGAAAGCACTACTTACATCAGTGACTAATAACAATCTTGTAATAGTAAATATTAAGAAGCTATTGAACTAGTACAAAATTTCTCAGAAGCTTTAATATTCTAGTATTTATTTTACATCCATAAAAATATGTACTATATTCCATTTTCCAGCCTTATTGATATTTCAAAGAAATGTTTATAAAATATGAGTTAAAATAAGCTTTTCTTAAACAAATTGTATGTTCTATCCACAAAGAAATATAAACTGCTATAGTATAACTTATTTTTTTAAAAATTACAAGAATGAATGACTTTTTAAACAGTACTCTTAGAAATTTAGGGAAGATGAGAAATGAAGGTTGTTTTGGAGCAGTGTAGAAATTGTTTCTAAGATTTTTACTCAATGAATGATCTAAGTGGGGCCTTTCAAAATGGAGGTTAGTGTAACTTGAAAAGAAACACTGTAAATTTCAGTTTTATTCTTGGTAAGAAAAGTGGTACATATCTTACAAGATCATGTATGCTCAAAATTATGTGTCCTAAAAGGAAATATGAAAGTCTCATACTTCTTTTTCTTTTTTTATTAGTTAAATTTATTCATTTATTTTACATCCTGACTACAGTTTGCCCTCTCCTCTCTCCTCTCATTCCCTCCCTCCATTTCCTCCTCCAATCCACTCCTCCTCTGTCTTTGTTCAGAAAGGGACAGGCCTCCCATGGGTGTCAACAAAGCACGGCATATCAAATTGAGGTAGGACTAATCTCCTCCCCTTTTAATAAGGCTGGGCAAGGCAGCCTAGTGTGAGGAATAGGTTCCTGGAAGCCAGGCAAAGCATTAGGGACAGGATTTCCTTCTATCACTAGGAGTCCCACAAGTAGATCAAGCTACACAACTGTCACATGTAGGCAGAGGGCCTAGACTGGTCCCATGCAAGGTCCCTAGCTGTAGGTCCAGAGTCTGTGAGCTCCTATGATCCCAGGTTAGTTGTTTCTGTAGGTTCCCTTGTATGGAGCAAGGGGAACACTCCTTCACTGCTGGTGGGAGTGCAAATTTGTACACTCATTTTGGAAATCAATATGGAGGTTTCTCAGAAATTTGGTAATCAATCTATCTAAAGACCCAGCTATAACACTCTTGGGTATATGCCCAAAGGATGCCCAATCATTCCACAAGGACAACTGCTCAACTATGTTCATATCAACATTATTCATAATAGCCAGAACCTGGAAACAACCTAGATGACCCTTAACCGATGAATGGATAAAGAAAATGTGGTACATTTACACAATGGAGTATTACTTAGCTGCTAAAATCAATAACATCAGGAAATTTGAAGGCAAATGGATGGAACTATAAAAAATATCATCCTGAGTGAGGTAACCCAGATCCAGAAAGACAAATATGGTATATACTTACTCATAAGTGGATATTAGCTGTAAAATAAAGGATGACCATGTTACAGTCCACAGACTCAGGGAGACTAGGTAACAGGAGGGTCCAGAGAGTGACAGGGATGTGTGGATTTCTCTGAGAAGATGAAAAAGAAAAGATTTCCTAGGTAGACTGGGCACCAGCAGAGATGTGAATATGAAGGATTGGGTTGGAATGTGGGTGAGTGGAAAGGGAGAGTAAATAGAAGCCTTGATGGAGTGGGCATTTTGGGGTGAGATAGAGACCTGGTACAAGAGAAACTCCTACAAGTATACAAGGATGACTCCAGCTAAGACTCCTAACAATAGTGGATATTCACTATCTCCTGTAGTCAGATCAGTAGCTATCCCAATTGCCATCAGAGAGCCTTCATCTAGTAACTGATGGAAACAGATGCAGAGATCCACAGCCAAGCTCTGGGCCAAGGTCTGGAATCCTCTTGAAGAGAAGGAGGAAGGATTATATGAGCTGCCATGGATTGGGGTGAGGTGGAGGGTGGAGTGTGTGTCACAAACATCAAAAGTCTCATACTTTTAAAGATAAAATGCCAATTTTGGATGAAGTTACAATTTTAGTGAGTTGCATGTCTTGATGCAAGAGACTGGAGGATTTCTCTTATGTCATAGATATTGTTCATTGATAAAACTTGAGATACAGTGTTGTGGAGTAAGAAATGAATAGCTGTCCATCCTAGAAGCAAATTTAATGTACTTTAATTAAAACGTTTGATAAAACGCACTACTGGTAATTGTCCCAGATACAGCTTTGCTTTGTTGATAAACATACTTGCTGGGGGGATGCTGTCCATGGTATCTAGGAGAAAACTGCTTCTTCATTGAACTTGAACTGAACTGCATTGATTCCCAAGATCATGGGATCTGTCCTAAATATTAGGAAAAGGAATGAGATGCTGTGCTTGTTATTATCTTGGGTCCAATGTGAACTTAATTCAGATTTAATGCAATTACTCTGTGTTGATTAAATCTCAAACAGTTATTAAAAAACCGAATTATTGTGGTTTACAATTTGTGTAACAAGTTTGGCCTTCTATATTGCACCATAAACCTTAATCATCGTGTTGACAATAATAGCTCCGTGGTTATTTAACATAAATAATTAGTTCAGCCACTAAAATGAGATGGTGCAGAGTTCTGTTCTGATGCTGGTTCCCACAACCTGGAGGATAGCATTGCTATTTGTACTTAACTTGCTTAACTTATTTTCTGTTTCCGTCTCCTGAATGCGACAGACAATATGAGTTCTTGCCCTATTCTTTGTCTGGTGTGGCTAACAATACTCAGCTGTGTGTTTTTGTTCTATGATCCAGACTCTTAAAACTCTTGTCTAGGATAAGGACATGTTAGAAACAATGGATCCTTTAAAAGTGGAGGAAACAGCATGGGAAACTATTTATCTGTTTGTTTGTTTGTTTGTTTGTTTATTTGTTTTGCAATCTTGGGTATAAATTATCTACACTGTCCTACGTTTTTTCTAAGATTTCAGAGTAAAAAACTTCCTGTGTTTGTATTTTTCTTTTTCTCTTTGTACTTACATACTTTTTTTTTAATTTTTATTTTGCAATACAATTCAGTTCTACATATCAGCCACAGATTCCCTTGTTCTCCCCCCTCCCGCCCCCCCACCTTCCCCCCAGCCCGCCCCCCATTCCAATCTCCTCCAGGGCAAAGCCTTCCCCACAGACTGAGATCAACCTGGTAGACTCAGTCCAGATAGGTCCAGTCCTCTCCTCCCAGGCCGAGCCAAGGGACCCTGCATAGGCCCCAGGTTTCAAACAGCCGACTCATGCAATGAGCACAGGACCCGGTGCCACTGCCTGGATGCCTCCCAAACAGATCAGGCCAATCAACTGTCTCACCCACTCAGAGGGCCTGATCCAGTTGGTGACCCCTCAGCCATTGGTTCATATTTCATGTGTTTCCGTTTGTTTGGCTATTTGTCTCTGTGCTTTATCCGAGCTTGGTCTCAACAATTCTCGCTCATATAAACCTTCCTCATTCTCGCTAATTGGACTCCCAGAGATCCACCTGGGGCCTAGTCATGGATCTCTGCATCCAGATCCCTCAGTAGTTGGATGAGGTTTCTAGCACGACAATTAGGGTGTTTGGCCATCCCATCACCAGAGTAGGTCAGTTCGGACTGTCTCTCGACCATTGCCAGCAGTCTGTTGTGGGGGTATCTTTGTGGATTTCTGTGGGCCTCTCTAGCACTTTGCTTCTTCCTATTCTCATGTGGTCTTCATTTACCATGGTCTGCTATTCCTTGTTCTCCCTCTCTGTTGTTGATCCAGCTGGGATCTCCCACTCACCCAAGCTCTCTTTCCCTCGCCCCTCGCCCTTCACTACCCCCACTCATGTCCAGGCTGTTCATGTAGATCTCATTCCATTTCTCTGTCATTGGGCAATCCCTGTGTCTTTTTGGGGTCCTGTTTTCCAGGTAGCCCGCCTGGTGATGTGAGTAGCAGTCCAGTCATCCTTGTTCCACATCTAGTATCCTGTTATGAGTGAGTACATACCATGTTTGTCTTTCTGAGTCTGGGATACCTCACTCAGGATGATTTTCTCTAGATTCATCCATTTGTCTGCAAACCTCATGATGTCATTGTTTTTCTCTGCTGAGTAGTATTCCATTGTGTATATGTACCACATTTTGTTTATCCATTCTTCAGTTGAAGGGCATCTAGGTTGTTTCCATGTTCTGGCTATTACAAACAATGCTGATATGAACATAGCTGAACAAGTGCTCTTGTGGTGTGGTTGAGCATTCCTTGGGTATATGCCCAAGAGTGGTATAGCTGGATCTTGGGGGAGATGGATTCCCAATTTTCTAAGAAATCGCCATATTGACTTCCAAAGTGGTTGTACAAGCTTGCATTCCCACCAGCAGTGGAGGAGAGTTCCCCTAGCTCCACATCCTCTCCAGCATAAGGTGTCTTCAGTGTTTTTGAACTTAGCCATTCTGACAGGCGTAAGGTGGTATCTCAGAGTTGTTTTGATTTGCATTTCCCTGATGATTAGGGATGTTGAGCAATTCCTTAAATGTCTTTCAGCCATTTGAGTTTCCTCTGTTGAGAATTCTCTGTTTAGTTCTATAGCCCATTTCTTAATTGGACTGTTGGGCATTTTGATGTCTAATTTCTTGAGTTCCTTATATATTCTGGATATCAGTCCTTTGTCAGATGTGGGATTGGTGAATATCTTTTCCCATTCTGTAGGCTGTCGCTTTGCTTTGTTGACCATATCCTTTGCCCTACAAAAGCTTCTCAGTTTCAAGAGGTCCCATTGATTGATTGTTTCTCTCAGTGTCTGTGCTACTGGTGTTCTATTTAGAAAGTGGTCTCCTATGCCAATGCGTTCAAGACTACTTCCTAATTTCTCTTCTAGCAGGTTCAGAGTAGCTGGATTTATGTTGAGGTCCTTGATCCACTTGGACTTAAGTTTTGTGCACGGTGATAGATATGGATCTATTTGCAGCCTTCTACATGTTGATATCCAGTTTTGCCAGCACCATTTGTTGAAGATGCTTTCTTTTTTCCATTGTGCACTTTTGGCTTCTTTGTCAAAAATTATTTGTTCATAGGTGTGCGGATTAATGTCAGGGTCTTCAATTCGATTCCATTGATCCACATGTCGGTTTTTATGCCAGTACCAAGCTGTTTTTATTACTGTAGCTCTATAGTACAGCTTGAAGTCAGGGATCGTGATGCCTCCAGAGGTTGTTTTATTGTACAGGATTCTTTTGGCTATCCTGGGTTTTTTGTTTTTCCATATGAAGTTGAGTATTATTCTTTGCAGGTCTGTGAAGAATTGTGTTGGTATTTTGATGGGGATTGCATTGAATCTGTAGATTGCTTTTGGTAAGATTGCCATTTTTACTATGTTAGTTCTGCCTATCCATGAGCATGGAAGATCTTTCCATTTTCTGACATCTTCTTCAATTTTTTTTTCAGGGACTTAAAGTTCTTGTCATATAGGTCCTTCACTTGCTTGGTTAGTGTTACCCCAAGGTATTTTATGTCATTTGTGGCTATAGTAAAGGGTGATGTATCTCTGATTTCCTTCTCCACTTTTTTGTCCATTGTATATAGGAGGGCTACTGATTTTTTTGAGTTGATCTTGTATCCTGCTATGTTGCTGAAGGTGTTTATAAGTTGTATCAGTTCCTTGGTGGAATCTTTGGGGTTGCTCAAGTATACTATCACGTCATCTGCAAATAGGGAAAGCTTGACTTCTTCCTTTCCAATTTGTATCCCCTTAATCTCCTTATGTTGTCTTATTGCTCTGGCTAGAACTTCAAGTACTATATTGAATAAGTATGGGGAGAGCGGACAGCCTTGCCTCGTTCCTGATTTTAGTGGAATTGCTTTGAGTTTCTCTCCATTTAATTTGATATTGGCTGTTGGCTTGCTGTAAATTGCCTTTATTATGTTTAGGTATGTTCCCTGTATTCCTGATCGCTCCAAGACCTTTATCATGAAGGGGTGTTGGATTTTGTCAAATGCCTTTTCAGCATCTAGTGAGATGATCATGTGGTTTTTTTCTTTGAGTTTGTTTATATGGTGTATCACATTGACAGACTTTTGTATGTTGAACCATCCTTGCATCCCTGGAATGAATCCTACTTGATCATGGTGGATAATTGTTTTGATGTGTTCTTGGAGTCTGTTTGCCAGTATTTTATTGAGTATTTTTGCCTCAGTGTTCATGAGGGAGATCAGTCTGTAGTTCTCTTTCTTTGTTGTATCCTTGTTTGGTTTGGGAATCAGGGTAATTGTAGCCTCATAGAAGGAATTTGGTAATGTTCCTTCTGTTTCTATTGTATGGAACAATTTAGAGAGTATTGGTATTAACTCTTCTTTGAACATCTGGTAGAATTCTGCACTGAAACCATCTGGTCCTGGGCTTTTTTTGGTTGGGAGACTTTTAATGACTGTTTCTATTTCGTTAGGGGTTATTGGACTATTTAAATAGTTTATCTGGTCTTGATTTAATTTAGGTATGTGGTACCTATCCAGAAAATTATCCATTTCTTTTAGGTTTTCCAGTTTTGTGGAATAGAGGTTTTTGAAGTATGACCTGATGATTCTCTGGATTTCCTCAATGTCTGTTGTTATGTCCCCCTTTTCAATTCTGATTTTGTTGATTTGGATGCTCTCTCTCTGTCTTTTGGTTAGTTTGGATAAGGGCTTGTCTATCTTGTTGATTTTCTCAAAGAACCAACTTTTTGTTTCATTAATTTTTTGTATTGTTCTCTTTGTTTCTATTTTATTGATTTCAGCTCTCACTTTGATAATTTCCTGGCATCTATTTTTCCAGGGAGACTTTGCTTCTTCCTGTTCTAGAACTTTCAGGTGTGCTGTTAAGTCACTAGTGTGAGATTTCTCCAGCTTATTTATGTGGGCGGTTAGTGCTATGAATTTCCCTCTTAGTACTGCTTTCATAGTGTCCCATAGGTTTGGATATGTGGTGTCTTCATTTTCGTTGATCTCTAGGAAGTCTTTAATTTCTTTCTTTATTTCTTCCTTAACCCATTGGTGATTCAGTTGGGTATTGTTCAGTTTCCATGAGATTGTAGGTTTTCTGTAGTTTTTGTTGTTGTTGAAATCCAACTTTAGACCATGGTGGTCTGATAGAACACAGGAGGTTATTCCAATTGTTTTGTATCTGTTTAGATTTGTTTTGTGACCAAGTATGTGGTCGATTTTAGAGAAGGTTCCATGGGGTGCTGAGAAGAAGGTATATTCTTTTTTGTTAGGATGGAATGTTCTGTAGATGTCGATTAAGTCCATTTGAGTCATGACATCAATTAAGTCCTTTATTTCTCTGTTAAGTTTCGATTTGGGGGATCTGTCCAGTGGTGAAAGTGGGGTGTTGAGGTCTCCCACTATTAATGTGTGGGGTTTTATATGTGATTTAAGCTTTAATAATGTTTCTTTTACATATGTGGGTGCCCTTGTGTTTGGGGCATAAATGTTCAGAATTGAGACTTCATCTTGGTGGATCTGTCCTGTGATGAGTATGTAATGCCCTTCTTGATCTCTTTTGATTGATTTTAGTTTGAAGTCTATTTTGCTGGATATCAGGATGGCTACACCCGCTTGTTTCTTAAGACTATTTGATTGGAAAGTCTTTTCCCCGCCTTTTATTTTTAGGTAGTGTCTATCTTTGAATTTGAGATGTGTTTCTTGTATGCAGCAGAAAGATGGGTCCTGCTTTCGTATCCATTCTGTAAGCCTATGTCTTTTTATAGGTGAATTAAGTCCATTGATATTGAGGGATATTAATGTCCAGTGATTGTTCATTCCTGTTATTTTTTGGTGGTGATGTGTGTGTACTTTTCTTCGTTGGGGTTTACTGCTGTGGCTTTATCTATTGCCTGTGTTTTCGAGGTTGTATCTGGCTTCCTTAGGTTGGAATTTTCCTTCTAGTGCTTTCTGTAGGGCTGGGTTTGTGGATAAATATTGTTTAAATCTGGCTTTGTCATGGAATGTCTTGTTCACTCCATCTATGATGATTGAAAGTTTTGCTGGGTATATTCGTCTAGGCTGACATCCATGGTCTTTTAGTGTCTGCATTACATCTGTCCAGGACCTTCTGGCTTTCAAAGTCTCCATTGAGAAATCGGGTGTTATTCTGGTAGGTTTGCCTTTATATGTCACTTGGCCCTTTTCCTTTGCTGCTCTTAATATTCTTTCTTTATTCTGTACATTTAATTGTTTAATTATTATGTGGCGAGGGGACTTTTTTTGGGGGTCTAGTCTGTTTGGTGTTCTATAGGCTTCCTGTATCTTCATAGGCATTTCCTTCTTTAAGTTGGGAAAGTTTTCTTCTATGATCTTGTTGAATATATTTTCTGTGCCCTTGAGTTGGTATTCTTCTCCTTCTTCTACCCCTATTATTCGTAGGTTTGGTCTTTTCATGGTTTCCCAAATTTCTTGGACATTTTGGTTCATGACTTTGTTGACTTTAGTGTTTTCTTTGACTGATGAATCTATTTCTTCTATTGTATCTTCAACGCTAGAGATTCTCTCTTCCATCTCTTGCATTCTGTTGATTATACTTGCATCTGAAGTTCCCAATCGTTTTCTCAGATTTTCTATTTCCAGCATTCCCTCTGTTTGTGTCTTCTTCATTTTTTCTATTTCCCTTTTCAGGTCTTGGACTGTTTCCTTCATTTGTTTCATTGATTTTTCTTGATTTTCTTTCAGTATTTTATTGTTCTCTTCCAGGACTTTTTTGATTTCTTCTAATTTGTTTGCCCTTTCCTCTAGTTGTTTACAGTGTTTTTCACATTTTTTTGTCTTTTCCTCTACACGAGCCTCTAGCTTCTTCATGATGACATTCATAAGGCTATTTTCTTCTGCTTCTTCCAATTTCTGATGTTCAGGTCTAGGTGTTGGAGGAGGGCTAGGGCCTGGTGATGGTGTATTGCTATTCATTTTGTTGTGTGTGTTTCTGCCTTGACGTCTGCCCATCTCCTTGTGGTTCGTTCTTGGCCTTATCCGCACATTTGGTTCAGACAGAGCTGACAGATTCAGGAAGTCTCTCTCTCTTGTCCAGATGGGAGCTCTCTTGTCCAAATTGGAAGTCCGGGGCAGGATGGGAGCTCTTGTTCAGAAGGGAAGTCCGGGGGAGGATGGGTGCTCTTCTCTCTCTCTCTCTCTCTCTCTCTCTCTCTCTCTCTCTCTCTCTCTCCTCCAGACGGGAAATCCGGGGCAAGATGGGAGCTGGGGGCTAGCCTCTAAGTCTCAAGAAGAGGCTTGGGGCTCGGGCGGATGGGCGAGGGGGCAGGGCGTGGAGACTGCAGGGTCTGCCAGGGGTCTTGGAGAAGGGGATCCTTCTGGTGGGGCTAGAAGAGAACTTGCCCAGTGACCAAAACCTGGGGCCAAGTTGGAAAGGTCTTCCCGGGAGTGGCTGGTGCCCAGGGATGGGGTTGGGGGCAAGTTAGGGGACTCACCTGTGCTTCAGAAGGGAAGTCCAGGGCAAGATGGGAGCTGGGAGCTGGGGGCCGGCCTCTAAGTCTCAGGAAGAGGCTTGGGGCTCAGGCGGATGGGGGTGGGGGCAGGGCGTGGAGACTGCAGGGTCTGCCAGGGGTCTTGGAGAAGGGGATCCTTCCCGGTGGGGCTAGAAGGGAACCTGCCCGGTGACCAGAATCTGGGGCCAAGTTGGGCAGGTCTTCCCCGGAGTGGCTGGTGCCCAGGGATGGGGTCGGGGGCAAGCTAGGGCACTCACCTGTGCTTCAGAAGGGAAGTCTGGGGCCCTTACATACTTTTTTTAAATGAATGGCTGTAATTAATTAATTTGTGGCGAGGTGGGAAAAATTTCATGTACTCTATAGAATGTGTGTGGAGGTGAGAGGATGTCTTTTAGGAATCAATTATCTCCTTTTACCCTTTGCATCCTGGAGACTGGCAATAAGCATCTTTAACCAATGAATTGTCTCTATAGCCCATGAATGGACATTTACACAACCAAAAATAGTGTAGGGAACTTGTTGAAATTATGGTTACCCTAAACTGCCATGAGGGGAGAAAAATGAACAAGAGGCCTCTCAGTCTCATGGAGTTACCAACTGGTAGCAATGGTCATGGACTAAGTATGCTCATATTCTGAGATCCTAAAATTAAAATGAAAGGGCATAATGCTTGGTTGTGTTCATAATATCCTGGATCATAAGTTAAGACTATAATGCTGACTTTTGAGGAATCCTAAATTAGTGTAATGGTTCACACATGTCCTTCAACTGTGATGGATCTCAGGTCACATTTTACACAGAGGTCCAGCTCCTTCATGTGTTCTCCACCCTGGATCACTTATGAAAGAGAAATTCTGCCTGGAGATTCTAGAGAACCTATGATGCTTAGGATTGCTGTTTTTGGTAATGTTTGAGTTGGGTATGGGATGAGTTAGTATGTGAATTCTGACTCTGACACTCAGTAATTCATATGCCTCTGGATAGGCTGCTGAGATATATTGAGCCCGATCTTCACATCTGTGAAATGTGTAGAGCAATACCTTGTCTTATGAGTTGTTTGAAAGATTTGGGATAATGCACAGAAGCCACCAAACACAGTGGCTGGTACATTGTCCTTACTCAGTAAATGGCAGCTGTATTAGCTTTCAGTTATTTATTAGGGAACCTATGGGGATAAAATGGTTCCTGTACAAAAATAACATGTCAGGATATGTATTTGTTGTCAATTTATCTTACAGCATTGCTTGAGGAATTATCAGAGGCTAGAACACATACTACCATGCCACCATTGTGTACCTACAGCAGGCATTTTTAATCCATCACAGTGAGTCCAGACAAAGCCTCATAATCTTTCTCAAAACAGTGTGCCAGGCAGCTACTACTAATCAATTTCTATTGACATGAAAGATGAATCCTATTTGCCACCTAATAGCTAGGCATGGAAGTGAGGCCAATAAGAAGTAGAGTAGTTAAGAAAGTAGGGACAAGGAGAAGCCCTTTGGGTCAGGAGCACAAGAAACTGTGATGCAAAGATCTGCTCAGAGAACAATGACACAGTAACAAGAACAGTATATAGCTCAGCATAAGACAACGTGAGGAAAAATAGGCAGAAGGCCGACACCTTTGCAGCATGTGAGTGCTTTTTCACCCTGGATATCTATATATTGTGCAAATGCACACCTAGCCATCATACTTCAAAAACCAGTAATGTGCCAAGCAATTTCTCTGCTACTAATTTACCTATGTTTGGCAACCTATCTCAAAATAAGATGCAAATAAAAAGTGCTCCATTTCTTCAAAGGCTGTGTTCCAATGAACTTGACATTGATTTAAAGCATGGGTCTGGACTTATTTGTCATCTCTAATTTCCAGACTCTGACATACTGAGAACCTAGGTTATACCCCTGGCATTATACTCTCTCAGAATTGGACAGAGTTAACATGAGGTAATCCTCCCATATGGGGACTGGACAGATTTACGGCACCTTTTTAGGTTTGATAAAGTCACATTCTTCTTTCTACAGAAAAGTCTTGTCTTTCCTATGAACTCATAAAATGAACTGTGATCCCAAGCACACAACAGCTTTAAGATGCTACAAATCATTAAAGGAACAATGTTTCCTAGAAGAATAGGAAGCATTTGCTGTTTTCATAGTCTCCAAGTCTCTCAAACCCAATCAAATAGCCTTACATTGCACATGATCAGACAGCAGATATTAAAGTTCATGAGCATGTCAAATGGAAAAAAAACAGAAACAAAAACCTCACTGACTGTTCCAAAGCCCAGCAATGCATTGTTAGGGAGATTGCTTTATGCAGTACATCTTTAAACCTTGGAATATGATCAGCTAATAGTCCAGTATCACTCTAGATGCCTTAAATACTCCAATATTGGCAGCCACAATACACTGAGGGTCTTGGTCTCACATGGCCTTTTATGTTTTAAAATCTTTATAACATGAATGTATGAATGGCCATGATGGTGGAGCCTAGGTTCAAACCACTATAAAATAATGGTCCTGATAATGTCATCTAAAGCTGGGTTGCATTGGTTATTTTTTAATAAAGTGGTAAATATACAATATATATCTATTCTAATATATTTGCCTTGTATGTGAAGTATGGATGGGAGTTACAGCTATGATTGATCTTACAATACCATGGCTTCTATAAATGCCTCCAACTGTAAAACTAAATGTTCTTATTGTCTCTCCATGTTATTGATTTCCTACATAAGCCATTGAGAGAGGATGGCTAATGGCTGAAGAATGGGAAGGAGTACTTTTTTTAAACCTGTTATTTAAACAAGCACCGTGGACTCTGTCTGTAGACTACCTAATGGAATTCTTAGGTTATTTCTAAGCCTCACAGAAGAGTCAAGGTACTGACAGATGCTGTTGGTCCAGAAGTGTATAGTCAAACTTATGGAAGACCTTTCTCATAATTGAACATTGAGGAAGACAAAAGAATTTAGATTAGAGTTGTCAGTATGGATAGACCTTTAAATATGATGAATTTATCTCAAAGTGGATAGATACTAGCTTTTCTTCACAAAGCAGAACTACTGACCATGGGTGGCAGCGATCAGAAAGCAAGTTTGGTGAAATAGTTAAGAAAACATTTGATGACCACCTGTCAGACAGTTTCCTCATGATATATATAAATACAAAAAGAAATCAATAAGCTTAAGTCAATTACCATCCTGTCTTCAACTCAGAAACAGCATACAATGAAGTAGACTTCATTCAGTATTATGCATGTTAGTATACGCAGGGAAATACTTCTTGTGAACTGAAGCTAAAGAAATAAATTTGGACTAATGCTCACAGAGAGAGAGCAAGAGAAATAAGAAATTAAGGAAAGGGTTCATGGCCCCTTTCCAAGGTTGGTGGCCAGTGATGAGGCCTTGCCTCAGTCAGCAGAGCTGTTGCCAGCTGGCATGGACAAGTGGTTCCATGAA
Organism: Peromyscus eremicus; assembly: GCF_949786415.1. Taxonomy (NCBI): domain Eukaryota; kingdom Metazoa; phylum Chordata; class Mammalia; order Rodentia; family Cricetidae; genus Peromyscus; species Peromyscus eremicus. The sequence continues at coordinate 53,850,182 of NC_081428.1, read as the reverse complement.
TAGTCCAACAGAAAAGAGAATCTGAAAGTTTCCCTTTTGTGTTATAGAAAGGTGTGTATCTAAGTATACGGAGTGAATGGCTAAAGAAAGAAGAAAAGAGATTAGCCAAAGACACACAGGAAGAGGAAAACTCAGTGGTAGAAGTTGAGGCCAAAAGAGATAAGAAGGGAACGCTAAAGCAAACAATGGAAGCCTGCAAAAAGAGGAATAAGGAGAAGGCCAAATCCAGTCCTGCTAAAGTAGCAGAAAGAAAAATTCAGTCTTGCTTTTCCTCCCTTTTCTCTTTAATGTAGGCCATTCTCAGCTCGGGATCAGGCCCCTCCCAGAGGCTGTGTTTCCTGACACTGTTCCTCAATTAGAAGTCTCTCTGTTCTGATCCTCTCTCCCCAGCAGGCACAGCACTTGCCTGAGTGGCCATTCTTCCCCTCTTCTTCACAAGCGAATATTACCAGAGAAATGTGTCATTTTCGTCAGGTTGGCGCTTCATCTTTTATATGCCACTATGGTAATTATTCACGTTCTCTGCTAATGACCCAGCTTTGCCAGAATACAGCCATCATGAGTTATCACTATGCCTGCTGAAAAACCCTGCTCTGTTTTCCTTGCTTCGTTTCCCATCATACCATATGTAAGCAAATTAACATGCAGAAATGTCCACAGGACCTTCGCCTTATCCCTGCTAGAAACATGCCTAATACCTATCTTAGAAATCAGATAGGCTTCTGCTTCTGCTAAAATCCATCTTTACCTGATCACTATATAGGTCCCCTACCATGACCTAAACCTGTTTGTTTGTTTTTTGTTTTGTTTTTTGTTTTTTTTTTGGGTTTTTTTTTGTTTTTTTTTTGTTTTTTTTGTTTTTTTGTTTTTGCTTTTTACTAGCTCATTTTACAGCTCATTTACTAAGGAAGATACGTGAGATGACAGGTATCGAAACAGGGTTTCTCTATGTTGCTTTGGAGCCTATCTTAGAACTCGTTCTATACACCAGGCTGGCCTCGAACTCACAGAGATCCACCTGCCTCTGCCTGTGAAGGGCTGGGGTTAAAGGTGTGCACCAGCACCTCCTGGTCCCATAATCTAAATCTTCAACATCCACTGGCCTCACTGCCAACTTTGATCACAAAAGGTTACACTGTGTATCTCTGCCTCTTTCTATGGTCTCTTGGCACTTCATGCCTTCCAAGATTGGGTCTTTAGATCACATTCTCTCAGAGTAGTCCAGCTGTTTGTATTCTTTCTTTTCCATCCAATCAATCATTGTACAACTGGAGGACATTTTTAAAATGGACATAGTCAGTCTTATTGTCCAAACCAGAGTAGACAAACTAACAACAGGCTTCAAGGCAGATCACAATTAACTTGGATGTGACTTAGGGAAGAGGGATGCATTTTCAAAATAATAGGCCCCAAATTGTTAGTTTTCATTGTCTTCGTTCAGTTTACATAGCATAACTTATCCAAACATTGATTGTTTTTATTTTGTTATGAGAGAAACTTAGGGAAATGACATTAAAACTCTAACACTTGGAATTTTCAGCTCACTGTCATGTACATTCTTGAGCCTGACAATTTAAAAGTGAGAGAAAAAGAAAAATTACTGCTAGCATTATAACGTTGAATAAAGTTCATAATAGCTGTAATCCCCCATGAAAACAGTTGTTATCATAGTTAATGTCCATTTTGTCAGTGTGTTAACCTTCCCTGACTCTGCCTTGGGCCATTAAATGGCTAGCCATTTGTTAAATACCCCGCAGGAAGCAATTTCATGGAAAGTATTGCCAAGCTCATTTACTAAGGAAGGCACCTGAGATGACACTGATAAACTCAACACATGTTAACATACATACATGTATCCCTATATCTACTTCCCCAACTCCTTCCTTTAGCAACATCCTGAACTTTTATTCAAGGAAGCTTTTCCACCACTCAGTATCTTTTCTTACTCACCCAAGAGACCTTGATCTTGAACTCTGACTCTCAGACAACCTGCCCTGTCTCTCAATATTCTCTTTGTGTCTTAACTGACACCAGTGAATGAGATATTTATTAATTTCATCTGTGATACTCAAGAACACATTATTCTCTTAAAATACTGAAATCATATAACTAAAGAAATGAATAAAAATTATATCCATTGAAGGAAAGAATAAAAACTGAAATATAAGCATAATACACATCTAACTTTCCAAATAGTTATCCTTTTAAATAGTAACAACTTTGTAATACATAACTGCTATTGTTTGTTTTTTCAGTGTTTAACACATGCAGTGTTTTAGGCATATTTTAATCCTAACAACATCTCTACACTGTTAGTATAATAATTATCCCAATTGATAGAGAATAAGCAAAATCTGAGTTGAGCTTCTTTTGCTCTCTGAACTGACCCCATCACTACTATCACTACTATTACTACATCTATTGACCTCTATTTTAAGACCAGTAAAGCATCCTGAAAGTGACTGGATGTTATCTCACCGGCACTCCTTGTCAATTCTGTACCCGACAAGACGAGAGTTATCAATTTGATGGTGGCTGCCGATAATTGTTAAACCCACCTATTTAATTTCGCTCATGGCGGGTGAATCTTGTCTAACTCTGAGGTGATTTTCAAAGTTCAACAAAGCAGAGAGTCATACCTTGAATTCTGATCTAAGGCATTATAATGAACCAAAGAACTTTGCTTATTCTTTTGCATTAAAGATAATTTTATTCCACAAGTCCTCAACTGATCAGAAGAGTAAATTTCCAATTTTGGACAGGGTTTACCTGATATTACAGATACATCCGTCTTCAACTACTATCTACCTTCAGGGAAAAACTCTGACAAAGCAATCTAATTTCAGGGGAAAGTACAAGGATATTATGTAGGTTTTGACATAATTAATTATTTAATTAATGAAATAATTGACCCTCCTTAATCAAAGGTGGAAATCTTCCCTTAAAGCATGGCTTGAAGAATCAAATGGGCGTAACAGTAGGAGGCACAAAAATTGGTTCAGAAGAGACAGGAAAAAATTTAATGAGGAAGAGATCTTCTCTCATTAAGGTTCTAATTTGGTAAGGCTGTATGCTACTTTTAATTTTCTCTTCCCATCATCATTTGCACAGTAGTTAACATGGCAAACTGATAATAGCAGATGATCGCTGTACATAATACACAGAGGAAATGGCCAAAGGTGAGAAGAACCATGGATCATTTGCATGAATATAGTTAGTCCTTGTTTGCTTGTACTGACAGAGTGTAGCAAGTGCAGAGATAGTCTTCAGCTCTCCATTAGTTATTGCATCCAACTGTCTCAGCAACTTACTGTTTGCAGACTGATGGAACCCAGTTAGAAATCCAAAGTTGTAGCTAGAGTTTTCCTGCCTGGCCCACAGTCAGGACAAATCTCTGTCACCCGCCAGTCCCACAGCCGCTCAGACCCAACCAAGTAAACTCAGAGACTTATATTGCTTACAAACTGTGTGGCCATGGCAGGCTTCTTGCTAACTGTTCTTATATCTTGAATTAATCCATTTCTATAAATCTATACCTTGCCATGTGGCTTGTGGCTTACCGGCATCTTCATATGCTGCTTGTCATGATGGCTGCTGGCAGTGTCTCCCTTTCCCTTCCTGTTCCTTTAATTCTCCTTTCTGTTAGTCCCACCTATACTTCCTGTCTGGCCACTGGCCAATCAGTGTTTTATTTATTGACCAATCAGAGCAATAGATTTGACATACAGACCATCCCACAGCATGGAGGAATTATGATCCATTTCCTGCTCAAACATCTATAATTTAAAACAGGGATTTTTTTAAAAGTCGTTATAAACTTCAAACCCATACTTTCCTAAACATTTGCAAGCCAAGACTTGACGAAAGTGGGGAGTTTAGTTTATGCAGATCAACTATATTTTTTATGGGTGGCTTTTACCATCACTGCCACCCTAAGTTTTACTACTTGCTATTGTTATTGACATAAAACTGTTGAAGTCTAGATATTAACCACATTAGGCAAGCTTTCCTACGTTTTGTTATTAGTATTCTGTAAAACGAAGCTGTTAGAAAAAAAAGCTAGGAAAAGTTGTTCAGTGTGGTGGTTAAGTAGAACTGGGGCATGGACTTTCTAGACATATAGTAACATGAACTTGTAGAATAGACTTCTAAACAAATAAGTTATTGTTCATCCAAATTAAACCTGTAAGTTTCAAGATCAATTGTAAGAAGTTTACAAATAATATGGCCCAATATCAATTTGTGAAAGCTGCCAAAACATTCAGTAAATTAGGACACATACATAGAATAAATTCAAAGTAATTTGTATAATAAAGACAGTTTTATTCCTTTATGTTAAGATGAATTTTTCATGAGTAGGCAACTACAGATAGGCTTGTAATTAGTTAGTTCATAGAATTTTTGTTGTGCTTTTCCAAATTTGGCCCCTGTGGGAATGGCACATCATCTGTCATCCAGACTGAAGAATGTCAGGAATATTTACTTTACACAGGGTTCATGTACCATTGTATGGAAGGTAAGAACTTAGAGAACTTATAGTCCTCTGTCTGGGCTAAGGGCTTAAAGGGATCTGCGGGGCAATAGTAAGCCAGTCTGGGAGTTAAGTCACTGAGAAAGAAAAAGTAAGGAGTCAGGCTCCTCTCTTATCCCTCTCTTGCTTCTTTTTAGTAGCTGATCTGGTATATTAATCTTGAACAACGTTTTCATTTGAATGTTGTGGCAGTATAAATATAATGTGCAAAGTCTGATGTAAAACTCAGCTCCTGGCATATGCACACAAAAGTATTGCTATCTAAAGCCATCTTTTGCTGAAGGGAGGAGGTTTGACTCAGAGAGAAGAGAGCAGCATCCATTGGAAGCTTGATGAAGGCTATGATCGGCAGAAAATAGGTGGTATATAAGTCAAATGCTTCTGCTGTGGCCAACCACTAGCCTCAGTGAAGACAGGCTCAACATCAGCATTGGATGTGTTTATGTTACCTGTGTCTGCCTTCCCACAGTAGGCGAAGAGGGGTTGTAACTCTTCATCTCTGTGCTGGAGTTGGCAACAAAGGCTGTTTCAAAATCTGGTTTTGACTTGAGCATATGGACTCTGTCCTTTTGTTCCCTATTCCCCTTTGTAACAGTCCCAGCAGCTGGAGCTTTTCCATACCCTCTCCCTACCTCCTTCTGTTCAAAGACCTCAACCTGGATGTAGTCTCTACTTATGTCAAGCCTCCAATTGCACTTCATCTGGTATCAGGATGCTTGCTAACAGGACTCAGGAAAGATGAGAAGATTAAGTGTAATTTCATAAAATGCTCTTTAAAAAAACAACTATTGTGAACTGCATTTTTCCTTTTCTCTCTTATGCAGCACTCAGTTTAGAGTCACTTCTAGGAAAACCACATTGTAGTAACTACAACTATGGGGACCAGGCTTGCTTTTGCCCCAGAATGGCCAAGAGCTGCTGGGACATGCTGATGAGCTTCTTTCCAGTTGATTGATTATTTGGCATATAGACTGATTCTCATTTCAAATTTTCTTTCCTCTCAAGAGAAACACACACACACACACACACACACACACACACACACACACACTTTCTTTTGGAATCTGAAAGTCACAAATAAATGAAAAGATGACAGTACAACAAAGATACATGTTTTCAAAACATAATTAAACTGTGTGTGTGTCCATTTTTAAGCATCTGACATGAAAATAATAACCATGAGGAAATACAGTTTGATGTGATGTCAATGATGAGAACCAGCGGATTTCTTTTAGGTCTGTCTTAGAAAGTCTACCTAGACAACCCTGTCAGAACAGGAACCTGAAGCATTAGTAGAAAAGGCAGATGATGCCACTCCACAGCTCTGATCTAGCTTACCACAGCACCTCCAAACATGCATGGGACATGAGGGCTTTGTAAATATTAAGGAGAGTGAATCAGCTAATAAAAAATAAAGAATGGATGAATGCCAGTGTTACAGGAAAACAGAGGACATGGTGATGCTCTACTTTTAGCAGTTCTCACAGAAACTTGGCTACCTAATACATAAAACAGAACTCATGTCACCAACTTGGCCGGATTATGTATAAGATGAAGTGATAGGGCATAACGTGTAGCATGTGGCTTGGCACTTGTGTTTGCTTAGTCTTTAGGCAAATCCAAATCTGGAGTGAGTTCTGAGATGTGTTTCAGGTGTAGTTATGGCCTCAGGTGCATGACCAGGCAGGAGAGTAGTTGACAATGATTAAACCATTAATTTTTGAACAAACGTTTGGGATAAACTGACTATTTCTTCATTTTATGAAGTGTCTTCTTCCAATTCTTTTTCTTTTCTTGTTATTAGACTTTCCCCAATTTTCTTTCATTGCTGCTTTTGAGTTACCACTAGGTTTTGAGTGACAAAGCTCTTAAGAAAATCATTAGCAAGGTAGGTCCAAGTAAGATACATAAGTTTATGAAAACTTGACCATATCCTGAAGACACTGCAGAACAGTAAAGAGAGAGGATGAAAGAAATTCAGAAGTTGATCCAGTAAGAATTTATCAAGTTGATTTAAAGTAAGAAGAATCCTGCCAAGGTAATAGTAGTTGTCGTTGTAGTTATTAGATGAACACACACCTCACATACAATTGGACTTAAATAGTGGAGTAGAAAATAATAAGTAAGAGAAATACAAAAGCCAATTCAAAGAGATTCAGCAGCAAGTGTGAGCAATTAATAAGGCAGGAATAGACTAAAGCATTTATGTTAAAAACTCTGTTATATCATGGTTATACTAGTGGCTTTTGTAAATGTTGTCCTAGTTAGCTTCAACAGTCAACTTGGCACATTCTAGAATCCTCTAAGAAGGGAGTATATCAATTGAAAGTTTTTCTGGATCAGATTGATCTGTGGGCATGTTTGTGAGTGAATTTTCTTGATTGTTAATTTGTGTAGGAAGACCACATCCACTGTGGGCAACACCGTTCCTTAGGCAAGTTGTATAGTAAAGACTGCCTGTGAACCAGCAATCAGTACTCCTTTATATTTTTCCATTAAATTCCTGCCTGAGTTACAGCCATAATATCCCTCAAGGATGGACTGTAACCTGGAAGCTGAAATAAATCCCTTTTCTCTTAAGCTGCTTTGGGGCAGAGTGTCTTATCATAAAAGCAGAAGAGAAACTAAGACAGATGTGATAAATATTTTTTATATATACATAAATGTAAATTTTTTAAACTAATGACTACCTTGCTAATGATCACCTTCCTCATATATACACATGTACAAAGAAAGTGCACACACACATACTACCGAAGTTGTTCCTTTTTATACAGTGTATATATATATATATATATATATATTTAAATATATGATTACATGGTTTTATATATATATATATAAAATACAGAGAGATATTACATTTGTATGAGTATATACCCTTGTGCATGTATGTGTATTATTTGCATAATAAATTTGTACTTTGACATATTTACATTTTCATTTTTATTGATTTCTCAAATCAAAAGAAGGCAAATGGAATCTGACCTTTTATGTTTAGTATTTTTACCCTTAACATAAAATCATTTCAGGAAATAAACAAGTAGAACATAACATTAGACCTCAGTGGTTAGGAAAGCAGTAGGAATCTGAAAAAGTAAATCAATAAGTTAAAATGCCATCTCAACACAAATGAGTAGGTCTTTGATTTGAGGTGGCCAAACCCTAGAGCCTTACTTTCCATGGACCTCTACCCCATGGTCACTTACATATTGAGATGAAGGAGTTGATTTTTCCATATAGATTTATTGTTTATTTATGCAAAGAAATACAGGCAACTAAGGAATGCCAAGAGTACTAGAAATAGTTTTCTCCATGGGAGAGCACACCAATTGGTTCTCCATCACTGAAATGTCAGCCTTGAAAACACCCATACTAATACCATTATACAGACTGAGAAAATTGTATTTAGGAATAAATATGTATGTAAAACATATGCTTATATACATATAACAAAAATTAAAGATGAAAGAGGCCATGAATTTGAAAGAGAGCAAGGAGGGGTATATGTGAGAGTTTGGAGGAAAAAAAGAGAGGGGAGAAATGATATAATTATATATTATATTATAATTATATTATAATCTCAAAAATAAAAGAAAATCTATGTCCTTATGAAAATACCATTATCTTTCTTCATGATACATCTTGTACTTCTATGCCATAGATTTTAAAATAGGAAGTGTATATTTCCCTTTCCCTATGTTTATTAAAAAATTATTCCAGCATTATAAATCAGATATCTTAGCCATAGTTAATGTTAGTTTCATAATTTATCCTTCTAAACTCTCTATTTAAAACCCCTATTTAAAAAAATCACCAACTTAGGTGAAAAGTTGACAGACTAAAGTCCTATCTTGTTTGTTTTTAAATTCAGGAACATTGAAAGACATTGCAGGCAGGACTGCCTTCTCACTTCAAAGAACTTTGCTTAAGCAGGGCTTCATAAAGGTGCATCAGCACGTGCAAATGAACACTCTTCATATAATGTGCAGGCATCAAGGGAAAGCAGTAAAGCTGAGCATTTAGAGATGGCCTGAGGCTAAATATAATGTGGGTTTTATGTGGGCTTCAATGGGTAGTGATGCATTTATCATGGTTCTGTTATTTACTGTTCTCTCAGAAAAGATTCTTGTTTTTCATTAAAAACTACTAGATCTTGAGGTAGGTAGCTAGCAGAGTTCATTAGCATGATTTTTCCATATAAGAACACTCAGTGCAATCCTAATGAACGTATTAATGAGTTGTTTTTCAGTATCTTCGATTCATTTCTTTAACGTGGTATTTTAATGAATTAACACCTCAAACAACAACAAAAGAGTGAACACTTTGCATCTAGAAATTAGTATAGGAAAGTTGAACTTTAATGCATGTAGACCATTATGCTTTTCTTGTGAGGGAATTCAGAATATATGGGAAATTAAAGAGGCCTAGTCTGTTACAACAAAACATGGATAGATCTTTTGCATGGTCTTCCCAGTCTCAGGACCACTTACTCATCCACAGCAAGGATGACCATTTGTGGCAGAGTAAAAGCCTTTTAGTCACAGTCCCCAAACAAAGAAGTTGAAGTCATAGGGAAATAAATGGAAATTTATTCAACACAAATTCTTCTTTTTACCAATATGTTAATTAATGGAGAGATGTTTAAGAATGAAGATTGATACACAAACATATAGATATAGCCACAGACATTCTTCAGAATGCAGAGTCTGATGTATTGTGATGGTTCAGCATTGTTTTTCTCTTCAGGAGCTCATTCCCTATGTAATGATGTTTTTCACTAACATAGATGTGAAAACTGGAGCACCAGTTCCTTCTGCAGATCTCTGCAGATTTACTCCTGGAGACACATTAGCAACACTACTGTAATTGCTATTCTCTTACTTTCAGGTTAAAAATGCTGATAGCATAAAGTGAACTCAAGAACATTTATTAGATTTGTGTGTGTGTGTGTGTGTGTGTGTGTGTGTGTGTGTGTGTGTGATGTGTGATGTGTACACCACAAACACAAATCTAATTGCATCAAGCCGCTTACTGACTTCTAATTCTCTTCTCTACCATTGGAAAGTTAGAATAAATTTGATGGCCAAGGTTATGCAACCAATACAAATAAAGCAAGAAATGACTACTAGACAGGCCATTTCTTAAAGGATCTGTGTCCTCTCTTCAAGATTTAGTCAGTTGTATTTATTCTATTAATTAGTATTTATTTGGATGAGGTGAACAAATTTCCCCATCTCTGTTCTCTCATGCCACCTTTTATGTAAAATTCTTTCTTTGTACTTAGTAAATAACATGGGCACTTTTTTCAATACCCATCTATCTTATATAAACTCTTACAAGATTGAGGAGAATAATCAAGTTTTTTTCAATTGTCTTTCTAGAGACAATTGTAATGCCTGCATTGAAATGACCCTTTGTTAATTTAAAAAAAAAAAACTACCAAATTAATCAGAATATTTTTACAATATTTATTTATTTATTTATTTATTTATTTATTTATTTATTTATTTATTTTACATCACAACTTTAGTTTCCTTTAGTCCCAGCACTTGAGAGGCAGAGGCAGGCAGATCTCTATGAATTAGTTAGAGACCAGTCTGATCTACAAAGTGAGTTTCAGGATAGCCAGGACTGTTTGTTATACAGAGAAACCCTGTCTCAAAAAACAAACAAACAAACAAAAAAAATTGGAATAATTTTAAATAGTCAACTTTCAATGTTCATTTGTTTGTTATTTGATAAATTTAAAATTACCTACTTAAAATTATCAAGGGCAGATTATTTAGAGCAGTGGTCTCAACCTTCCTAATGCTGTGACCCTTTAATGATGTGGTGACCCTCAACCATAAAATTATTTCATTGCTACTTCATAGCTGCAAATTTCCTACAATTATGAATCATAATGTAAATATCTGATATGCAGAATACCTGATATGTGACCCCCAAAGAGGTCAGAACCCACAGGTTGAGAATCTATGATTTAAAGTTAAACATAGTATTAATGTATTTCTATAAGAGCCCAAACACTGATAAGATGTTAATTTCTTTGGTGTAAAATAAGCATTTTATTGGTATGGTTTTATTTTCAACAATTTTATAAGTAATAATGACTGAGCCTAAGTGATGAGTATCCCTAAAATCCAGCATAAAAGGGACAATAAGTAATGCCTTGAAAGAGGTATGCTGTTCAATTTTAGACTATCTATCACAGTCAGCTAGAAACAGGGTGTCATTAGATTGAGTAGAATAGACAGGTAAGGGTACATCTACTGAGGCAGCATCCACAGACAAATCTGAAAGTGTTCTTGATCTCAGATCGTCTCTTACATGACTGACCACTGTCTCCAAACTCCCCCTTTAAAACAAATGACCTTCCTCCACTAAGTGTACTAACAAACTTCAAAGCTTAGACTCCATTTGACTTCTCCTCCATGTCATTTATACTTTCTAAAGTCCAACCAAATTGATTTGTTAAGACTTGCCTACATCCTCAAACCAGTGACATTTTTATGTCTTGGACATTGGCACTTAACAATATCAATGGACATAAACATGCCTGGACTGTTTCAGTAAGGGCAGGTCTTAGAGGTTACTTTGTGTTATGTTAAAAAGGAATGTGAACTTTATTTGGATTAGAGACAAAACAGCACAAACCACCTCCCATATCAAGCAAAATTATCTATGAATTCTGAGATAAGATAAAAAAATAATCCTTTTCAGTTTAATGAATTAGAGACAAGGACTGATTCATTATGATGAAGCTATGAGCATCTCCATTCCATTCATAATTCATTGCTACTGTCTATAGATTCCATAGTTCCTTCTATAGTTAACTATTTTATAATTATTTATTCTATTTGATGTGTATGACTGTTTTTCTTCCATGTATATATGTCCATCATGTGTGTGCTCTGTGCTTCAGAGGTCAGAAAACAGCATAGGATTTCCTGTAACTGTCAATATAGATAGTTGTAAGCCACCATGTGGTTGCTGGGAACCCAATCTGGGTTCTCTACCTTAGGAACAAGCAATTTTTTTCTGCTGAGACATCTACTTGCATGTTGTTTATTGAAACAAATGCATACTCACAGATTAAATATCAGATTTGTCTCTCTAGACAGCAGTAGTATTAAGTTTTATTACTCAGTTGCCATTTGTGTATTGAATTGTTTTTATTTCCACAACTGACATTTGGACATAACATGATCCTGCCCTCTTATGTTCTTAGATTGATTGTCAAAGTACTGATCACACTCAATATGAAATCATACAGACTCTTAATGTGACAACTTTAGAGGCTGTGGGGAAGCCAGGGAGATGTGGACTTGCCATTCAGATAGCTTGTAAAACTTCCCTTTTTATGTAAATGGTTACATTTCTGATGAGAGGCTCTGAGGAGCTCTTCTCTTAGGAGTCTCAGCAACAGCAGGATCTCCATAAAACATCAAACTCAGAGCTTTATTTTGTTTGTGTGTTATCACAACAGCAATGCAACGGAAGGCCATGAATAAGACCTTGAATGTTCCACCTTGTGCTTTGCAGAATGAATGAAATAATATGTGCAATGTCCTTACTTCTGTATAAATAATGAAACTCAAGAAATGCAATAATGTGTGTCATAGTTATACAGGGCCAGGCACTCTGCAGTTTAATATAACCATGTAAACTGAGAACCTGCAAGCAGAGGGAATGGAGTTAGCCCCTTAGATCTGAAAATACAAGACTACATTTTGCAAGATTTCTTATAACTGACTGTAACTTTGACATTATACTACAAACATGACCACACAAATGTTTCTCAGACTCCAAGACAATACTTGAAACAATAATTGGATGGTAATAATTAGATAATAATCTGCTATTGATACCTTATTTTTAGAATCACTTATTAGACATCACAACAGAATTTTTTTTCACCTTGGACTTTCCTCCACAGTTACAAAGTAAAACACTTCCTTCTATATAGTAACTTCACCAAGCGCCTGGCAGATTGTAGATATACTAATAGCATTGGATATTGTATCATTAATTAAAATTTGCATAGAAGCTTTGTGGAAACTTTGCATCCTTATATTCAACAACAGCGCTGGTCACAGAAATCTTCAGCTGGTGGAAGACCCTGGGACAAAGCCTTGGTTTTTTTTTTTTTTTTTCAAAACAAGCAAGCAATGACTAGTGAACAATTAAGGCCATGTCATCTCCCTGACTGAAGAAGTTAAGCATTTCAGAGTGTGATTCTACTAGAAGAAAAGCAACCTGAAGGAGTGGAAGCATGCAGGGAACAATAATAATTTAAAAGTATTTGTTGGTTTAATGTAAGCTAACACATTGCTTTAAAAAATGAAACAATGTTTGTCCTTTTGCACATGGCTTCCAGCTGGTTTCTACACTCAGCTATGAGTCTTAGTCTAAATCACTCTACGATAGAAATATTTTCTTTATGTTTTTCCATCTATTCACACCTAGTTGTGATATATTTCCCAGTTGTGTTTCTATTCATCTTCACCCCAGCAGGGTGTCTACACTTTACTAGTGTTGTTAAGCTTGTTTCACTTATTGAACTCTTCAGGACAAACTTGCCATGTTTCTGACAGCTTACAAGAGAGGAGGGACCATAGAGGACGCGAATGCACTTCTGACAGCAGTCCAGTCTCTGAAGAGATAAAATTAAAGAAATCATTTGAGAATAAAACCCACACTATCTAAGAGGCACAGTACATCTCCAGCATCTGTCCCTGCCCCCATCACCATCCCTGGGCTGCCTTCTTGTACCTGTCTCCCAAAGCTCATGCCTCTCTTGGCTTGCTCTTCCATTTCCCCAAGACGAACTCTGCTTTTGCCCAGAACTTCTTATTCCATGAATTTCTTATCCCATGATTTGCAGATAGTTTGCTTGTTGTTTGTCTACACACAATTACACTTCTAGGGGATGTTGGGGAGGTGAAAGTAGAGAATATTTTATTTGTAACAGGTATAAGTCTATGGACAAAGGAACTCCCTGGATGTTTGTTCTTTGTCTTTAAGACTCAGCTGAAAAGATTTTGGTTTTCTCAAGCTGGTCAGCTTCTCCTTAGTTATTCCATACATCTATCTGATCCATTCTTTTTGCATTCTGTTATAACAAATGAAATGCAGAATCTTATATTCTTCACAGTGGGGCCTGGTCATTGAGTATTTAGTGCTTAGCATGATCTGGTGCACGGCAAGTGTTTATGAAAGATGTCTCAGATTGCACAGGGTTCCCAGGGGCACAGTGTCCAACAGTGATCCTCCAACCTTTTCTTACAGCCCTTTCCATACCCATGACAAGGGATATGAAGGCCCAGAGTTCTTGTCAGTCTTTTGAAATGGCTTCAGTTGCTAAGGTTTCCTTCATCTATGCCATTTGGAAAGAGAAAATATGAGAGGTGATGAGATGCAGAAGGACAGGTGGGCTGAATCACATAAAAGAGAAAATATAGCAAATAAAAAAATTCAAACTATCAAACTAGCTGCTGCTTTCTATCTTAGTTTTTTATGTTACCTTATGTTATATTATGTTATGTTACGTTACATTACTTTACATTATGTCACATCATGTTATGTTATGTTTGTTTGTTTTAAATCTAATAATCCTCTCTGACCCATGCTTTGTCTGTTGTGCCTGCCTTTGCTGGCTCTGACTAACGCTGTGCTCTATCCTGTGGACACTTCTGGACCAGTTTAGTTTTTCCTAGCAGATAAAAGGCTCCCTGAGGTTGAATATAGGAAATTGGTTCTCACTTACAATTGGGTGAAAAGAGAGGAAAAACAAGTCTTGCCAATGACTTCTATCTGCAGGGGAGAACAAATGTTCACTGAAGAAGAATAAGATCCTAGGCCGTGGTTCATTACCACATCCCATCAATTACATGTGGGAAAAAGAATGGTGTTTCATATTGTATTATAGATTTCTTTGCTGGAGGGCACCTTAGATATCATCCAATACATTTCCCTTATTTTAAATGAGGAAACTGAGTTAGAAGCGGTTAAGTGGCATTCACAGGCGGCTGGGAAAGAGCAGGCAGGCTAGACCCCACTCTCCCTAAGGACCACTCCAGTCTCCTTTATGCAACCTGGAGAAGAAACTCACTTAACCTCTCTCTTCAAAATGCTTTATGCACTCCCTCCTGTCTCTATGAACTGTTAGGTTATGATAAAGCCGTAATTCTGTCTTCACCTTTTAAAACTCAGTTTTGTAAAATGATTGGCATCATAATTATATGTAACTATTAAGCCTTAGCATTAGAACATGTTTCAGACAAGACTTATAAAGGAGTGTATTCATTAGTTTGTTGTGTTTTGTTTGTGACAAGGTCTTGTTAAGTAGACTCAGCTAGAAGGGAATTCACTCTGTGGCACAGGTTGGCCTCCAACTTATGATCCTTTGTCTCTACTTTCTGAGTGCTTGGAAGACAGACTGTGTCACCACACCCAACAAGTTCTTGAAACGCAGAAATTAATAGAGAAAAGTTATGTGGTGATATTTTATTTATGCACCCCAATAAAGCTTATCTGGGGACTGGAGGGAAAAATTTGTCACTATATTAAACATAGAGGTCAGGCAGTGGTAGAACACGCCTTTAATCCTACCATTCAGAAGGCAAAGATCCATCTGGATCTCTGTGAGTTCAAGACCACACTGAGAACAGATCCAGGCATGGTGACACACTCTAATTCCAGCACTAGTTAACCACAGAGGTCTGGAGGTCTATACATACAGACAGGAAGTAATAGAGCTGGGCAGAAAGAGGAAGTGATGTAGCTGGGCAGAGAGAAGAAGTAAGATGGCAGGGCACAGAAAGATATACAGGCATGAGTACACAGGAAGTAGTTCTCTTTGGAGGCTGAGGAGTTGGTAAGGTGAGGTTGGCTGTGGCTTGTTCTATCACTCTGATCTTTCAGCTTTCACCCCAATATCTGGCTCCAGGTTATTTTTATTAATAAGACCATTAGCAGTTCGTGTTAGAAAGTTATTCTCTATAATATGCAAGCCTTACTAACTTCCTTCTTCTAAAAGTAAAATATTTGCATAAAATTAAAATTTCAAAAAAAAAGATAAACTACAAAGTGTAATTCTCCATTTCCCATGGCCACTGTTTCTAGTGGATGTTACCACTATTAGGTTTTATCTTTATTCAGAAAAATATGTTACACATATAGATACCAAAAATGTGTATATAGGTCAGTGGTGAGTAGGTAGATGATAGCTATAGATTTTGACAAGCGTTCAGCTAATATAAATGTTGCCATTCAACAATATAACATAGAGACTTTTGAAAATCACCATCCATATACCTAGCCCATTTTGAAAAAAAAAATTAACTGCATACTTTTCATCTCTGTGCATTTACAATAATTTATATAAAAATGTAAATAATCCATTAAGATTTTCCAGAATTTGCTGTTATAAGTTAGTATAATTAAGCTTGTGTGCATACATTTGTAAACACACACACACACACATACAAGGGAATCTGTGTTGCGGCTGAATTGAGATAATTAACCATCTGTCATTTTAATAGACGTTCTGAATAAGGCATTTAGGTGTAAGAAGTTTTCAGTCACTCTGAGAAGAGTGAGGAGAGGTATAACCTGGACAATGGGGGGACTGCACAGCAGAGAAACCACTTCTACTGTTCAGATCCAGAGGACCCAAGCTTTATTCTCACCTCGGCTGTATGTGGGAGCTAGGATGCTAACTTGACTGACTTCAATATGAAGAGATGCTGAAGTTTTCTAGTATCTGTTATGTGAGATTTTTTCAACCTCAATATTCTCACACAGAGTAAAAGTAACGTATCTGCATCAAATGTTAGAATTTGGTATAATGAGGACAGGTTTGTAGGTCTGTACAGATTTTCCATGAAAGGAGGAAGTGCAGATTTTCTGTTGTACACTAAGGTGGTAACAATTAATGAGCAGCTACTGTGTATCTAAGAAATAGCTTAACGAGAAGCTATTTAGGCATCTGTATATGGTGAGAGCATTACAAATCCATATACCAATATACTATGCTCACATAAATCTGCATAATTTTTTTCATTAAACAAAAATAAAATTAAAATTCTAAAACTTTAATATGTTTATAATATGAACAGATATTATAATATCATTATAAGAGAATATAACATATATATTCCTCAGAAGATATTTATAATATAAATATATATAATGATATATATAATTATATATATATATATATATACATATATATTGTGAACAAGGGATACAGCTCAATGCTATGACAGTTGTGTAGTATGGACAAGCCCTAGGTTCAATCCCCAGCACTCTAAAAAATGATGGTAAACAGACAAAACTAACATGGCTTATTTTGGTTTTCTATGAAATATTTGGCAAAAATCTTGCCCATTCCTGTATTATGGAGAACAGTCCTCCCTGTAGGATACTCTCATTGTCTTCATCCTAGCAGGGCTTCCCAGGCTATGGTATGGAATACCTGGTCTCTGCAGAGTAAGGTGGCTGATCTAAGAAGAGATGGGCTTATATCAGGAAAGCTATGGTCATTACTTAAAACCTCCAGAATGGAGGCAGCGGGATTGTCATCTACTGGCTTTTAAAACGGAGGCAGACTCTTTACTCTTCTCTTGCTAGCTTATTAGTTAGTCGTGCAGAACCAGCAAGCTAAGAGCAGCAGCCAAAATGTGATCAATAATGTATCCCTCTGTACGTGAATCAAAGGCTCAGTGGTAAGGAAAGGAAAACACAGAGTACCTTAAATCACAGTGTGCAGCAGCAGGAGCCAGACAGCTCAGAGGAGCCAGAGACAGAGCAGAGAAGAGTATGTCTGGGCAGGAGGCCTGAAGCTGGGGAGAAAGATCCAGTCGTGAAAAACAATACAGCTCTTATTTTGAAAGGTTGAAGCTTCAAAGGACAAAGGAGACTCAAAGCTTTGGGTAGATGGGAATCGTATATATGTGTATATAGATCATGTATAATAATACTATCTGTCTGCTTTAGAAGTACAAGGTCAAAGGAAGCAAAAGCCCCATGCAGATTTTTTTTCTTTTTGATATTTCAGACAGAATCCCTGCATATCCTGGAATTTTTCACTGTTTCTTTAGTTTTTTACTTTTCTTGATAATGTCCAGCCTCTATGTGAGAGTCCAGGATTCAGGGTTTGTATCACTGTATCTGACCTCTGGCTCCTGTAAAATGTGCAGAATACCACCTGAGCACTCTATTTGAGTCACACGTGTGGTTTTCTCTCCCCCCCACCTCAAACTTACAGAATGTTTAAGTCTGGAAATTGGAAATTGGATGAACCTTCCAGATCAATTGGTCAAAACATATAATCTGTGAGGAAAGAAACGCTGAACAGTGTCCTAGGTAACATATCTAATCAGTAGAGCTAAATCTCAGACTTCGTGGAGGGTCATGTTTGTTACCACTAGGCACCATTTCTATGTTACATACACACACACACACACACACACACACACACACACACACACACACACAGTGTTGTAAAGCATGAGCTGAGATGGAAAAAAAGCAAGATAAAAAATTTAAAGGTTAAGTTGTTTGGTATAATCATCAGCTTTAATCTTTTAACACCAAACTAAAACACCTGAGATTCAGTTTTCATATATAAACTTAATGCCTCTATTTGTGTTATGTATATATTGTGTCTCACATTACAATATAAGAGCATAGCACACACTTTCTTTATACTAATTATGGTAGCATTGGGTGGTACAATATAAGTTTACTGTTAGCTCAAGTCCACAATCAGTGTACTCTATAACTGTTGTGCCACTTTCTACCATATGGGTCCTCAACCTTACATATAGTTTCCAAGGTCAATCTGGTACAGCAAATCATGAAGAATCACTGATGGCAGGTGCAGGCTAACACTTCTTCCACAGATCATCGGTCAACACTGTCACATAGCTACACCTCACCATAAAGACAGCTGGGAAATTTAGACTAGTAGTGTCCCCAAGAGGTCTTCTCGTGGCATTTGCCACACTACCAGGGTTGATGTCACGCTGAAGATGGCACTTTGCATGTTAAGTATTTATAAGTTGAAGGACTTTGAGAAGCATAATATACAAGAAGATTACCCTGGCATTTCTTTCCCAGGCAAATCACATACCCTAAGAATTTCTGACCTTCCCTAGTGCAGGTCATCAAAGGCTCTTGTGCAGTTGCCTCACTGACCTCAGAAGAAAAACCTGATTTCTAAAGCAGAAGTGAGACTGAAGAATCTGAACAGACAGGCTTTGCTCAGTTCCTCTAGTCCATTGCCATTTCATCATAATCCTGTCTGAAGTATATTTTACCAAGACTATCCATTCTTTATCAAACAGCATAAAAACTCACATGATTAGCATTTTATCTGGTTCTGTGTTTCCTTATGAAGACTTCTATACCATATACAACTTACATTAAATAACCATAAATATGTTTTTCTTGTGCCTTTTAGGAGTCCCAACCACGAACCTAGGATAGGTAAAGGAAAACAATTATTGTTCCTTCTTTACACCAGGGTAGAGTTTGGTACAAAGTAGAAAAGTTATATGGTGAAAAGTAAGAACTTACTGGAGAGAAGAATTTCAACAGAGGCAGAAGTAGGATATGAGAGGGTCAAATTGATTAAAACTTGTCATAGACATTTATGACACTGTCAAAGAATAACACCCAGAAGGATAAGAGAGTAATCAGTAGAAACATTAATATTAATATAAACACAGTGCGTGTCATAATGCATGAAAATTTCATAAAGACATCTGTTAATAAACAGACAAACATTTGAAAGCACAACACAAAAAAGTTGAGGAGGAATTTTTAGATTTAAGTCTTTTATAATCCTATAAATTAAGAGGAGAATTTTACCCAAATAGAAGTGAGAATGTGATAGACTGATCCACAATCTATCTAGAACCTGTGGTCAGTGCATTGCTCAGATCTCATCAGAGAAGGGTGTTTTTGCAGTAGGTGCTAATTAACATAGACTCACAAATGAACAATGTGCAGAGAGTGAGAATCTTTGGATCACTGGGCCTAAATGAAGTTTCTTTATCACACCCTTCCCCTTAAGATTCAGAGGTCTGTGTGGAAGAGGAGGTAGAAAGATTTTAAGAGCCAGAGGGGTAGAAGACTCCAAGGAAACAGCAATTTCCAGATATAATGGGGCTAGTGCATGATGAACTCACAGAGACTCTGACAACATGGATAAGACATGCAGAAGTTCAAGCCAGACAAAAGCCCAGTACAGAGAAGGGCAGGTGGCCACAAATGCCCACCTCAAGGAGCTATTTAGGAATGAGGAAATTACATTTCTTCAGTGGTGTAATATGGGTGTATCAACCCCATTCCAGGGCAAGCCTGAATCTCAGGAGCAGTTGGCCAACATAAAAAGGACTGGACTCGAGGTTTTGTTTGCTTTTCTGCATTTTGTGTGTGTGTGTGTGTGTGTGTGTGTGTGTGTGTGTGTGTGTGTGTGTGTTTCCATGTGTGCACACGTGTGTGTGTGTGAGCATATGCACACACTTTTTGGTTTGGTTTTAAGAGAGTGAAATAACATGAATTTGAGTTGGGAAATCTTGGAAGAGTTGAGGGAGGGAAAAATAATATGATCCAAATACATTTATGAAAATTTTGAAAAAGGAAGTGAAAATATACTATCTTAGTGTGCTATCTTAGTGCTCTATCAGCTCATTTGGCTTCTCTTTCCTTTCAGTAATGAACTTTAGATGAAAATGACTTGATTTTCTTCATTATTCACTTTTCATGAAGCTAAATTTTATTAAAACTTCCTGATACCCTTTTGCTGTTCTTCTAAGATGTCATAAAGGTTGACCTTACTGGGGTCCTGATAAAGACTCTTCTCACTGTACCATGTGAGTAGACTGTACTCCACTCCAAAAGAATGAAGTTTTCAGTATCTTGTGTATACAGTTTGGAATATGGTCATCATTTACATAAAACATATGCCAGGAGATACTCAGGGATTGTGGAAGTCAGCTAAAAAGCCCTGACACTGTCCAAATTTTCCAGATCAGGACATGGGACAAAGCCTCTGATGCTTAACCAGCCCCATTTTCAAGAATTTCTTCAGCTTCTTTTCACCTGTTCTTCAGTCTACATGTCAGCTTCAACCCTTTGCTTTTTATCTTTAGCATCAGGGCCATAACAGCAGGTGAATGTCCCTAGAATAACAACTGTGTGGTACAACCGCTGCCTGGGGCCTGGTTCCTGCCTTCATTAACACCTTACAGGTTGTGGGTTGCAGCTAGAGCTTTGATACCCAGTCCTTTTCAAGCCAACTGCCCTCTTCCCGCCTTGTCCTTGTTAGTCCCCACTGTGTCAGCCTGAAGTCGGCAGCAGAGGCACATGGCAGTGGGCAGATTATACATATTTTTCTTTCTTTTTACACATCTTTCTTCACACTGACTTGCATCTGTAACACGAGGCAAATGGCCTGACGCTTCCCAGTTTGTTTTCTCAATAATAAATATGTGTTGGTGAGAATTAGACTTAAATTATGGAAAGTGCTTGGCATATAATGAGTCCTTAATGAATGGATCCATATTATTTTACATGACAATTATTAATGTATAGTGCTAATGAATGTACTGGGACTATGGAGGCTGGGACCAAAGTAGAGAAGCAGATGCTAGGAAGTTGTAAATTCCACCAACCTTTAATAAAATACTGTCTGTACTTTTTGCACCTCAACTCTATCATCACTGTTTTCATTAGTCTATTATTGTTGAGTCTTACTTTCAATAGCTGTTCATTAAAATATTTATTAAATGCTGAACATGCCAGCGAGACATATGGTAGTTTAAAAATGTTTTAACTCTAAAGGTGAAAATAACTTTCAGTCTATGTTGTATTTAAAATTAAGCATAGGAGGCAACTAGTCTTATCGTTTTAAAAGAAAAACATTATACAGAAACTCAGCCAATATGGGGATTTTTCACATCTGTCATACTCAGACATGAGAATGATGTGACAGTCATCAAAATCAGTATGGCTGTATCTCAAGAAATGGAGAGTAATGAAGGGCAAGGGTCGAGGGAAAGAGAGCTTGGGGGAGCGGGAGATCCCAGCTGGATCAAGAACAGAGAGGGAGAACAAGGAATAGGAGACCATGGTAAATGAAGACCACATGAGAATAGGAAGAAGCAAAGTGCTAGAAAGGCCCACAGAAATCCACAAAGATATCCCCACAATAGACTGCTGGCAATGTTTGAGAGACAGCCCGAACTGACCTAGTCTGGTGATGGGATGGCCAAACACCCTAATTGTCTTGCTAGAAACCCCATCCATCGACTGAGGGATCTGGATGCAGAGATCCACGGCTAGGCCCCGGGTGGAGCTCCGGGAGTCCAATTAGCGAGAAAGAGGAGGGTTTATATGAGCAAGAATTGTTGAGGCCAAGGTTGGATAAAGCACAGGGACAAAGAGCCAAACGAATGGAAACACATGAACTATGAACCAATGGCTGAGGGGTCACCAACTGGATCAGGCCCTCTGAATGGGTGAGACAGTTGATTGGCTTGATCTGTTTGGAAGGCATCCAGGCAGTGGGACCTGGTCCTGTGCTCATTGTATGAGTTGGCTGTTTGAAACCTGGGGCTTATACAGGGTTGCTTGGCTCGGCCTGGGAGGAGGGGATTGGACCTGCCTGGACTGAGTCTACCAGGTTGATCTCAGTCCTCAGGGGCGGCTTTGTCCTGGAGGAGGTGGGAATGGGGGGTGGGCTGGGGGGAAGGGGAGAGGTGCTGGAGGGGGGAGAACAAGGGAATCCGTGGCTGATATGTAGAACTGAATTGTATTGTAAAATAAAAAAGAAATGGAGAGTAACTATCATGAAGAAGAGAGGGAATGTCTTTATTAATTCTGGAAAGATTAGGAAGTTTTTATTCTTAACTGTAGTAGGACCCTTTTAGATGGCTATACAAATGTTCCTTTACTCAACAGAGTAGACTATTGTTTAAGATTCCTCTGTGTATTAAGTTTTCAGTGGAGGAAACAAGGAGGACCCCTGAGTGACTCAAATAAGTAAAAAATAATAATAATTAATTAATTAATTAATAAACCTTACTTAGCATCCCTGCTGAGGATCTGGAATCCTGGGTACTCATAGAGTGTTCAGGTAATGCACCCCATAGGAAGCAATGCAAATGCAATGCAAACATGATTTTAAAGCGTCACTGTGTCTGTTTTGCCATTCAAACATCTTCTATCTTCCTCACTTGAGAAAAAGTAGGTGATTTATAAACTAGTGGGCCTAGTTCAACGATGTAAAATTTCTTAGTTTGAGACCATATATGATTCTTCAAGGACACATACAATACACATGGGACAAAGAGAAGCCCAATTCAACAGAGTCTCATATGTGAAAGCCCTTGAGATATAATGTTTTGAATTCCTTTAAACAACCAGCAAAGACTCCGATAGACCACTAACATTGCCTCTGCCACATAGCAACGTGGAGACAGTTAATAAGTGGGTTATAAAACTGTGTCTACCTAAAAAACAGATCTAAGGCCAGCAGTTTGGGTGGAGTTTTCCTGATGATTGAAGTCTTCTTTCTCACCAAAGGTCCACATAAATTTTGATGTCTCTTTGAAGCTTGTCACTCCTTTTCTGGCCACATAGTTGTCACTCTGTTAGCTACTACAGCATTTTATGCTGACGCCCTCTTTCGGGCTCTGTAAAGGATTGCATGTGTGTTTGTTTCTGCATATGGATTCAGGAGTTCAAGTGAAGTCTCTCTCTCTCTCTCTCTCTCTCTCTCTCTGGTTTGTCTTTTATTCTAGGCACTGCTAACCATGTTCAGGGTAGAATGGATATTTACCCAGTATTTAAATTGCAGATTTTTTTCCCCTGAAAGCCAAGGCCAATAGAAATATTCTAGTATTTGAAGGCACTTATTCTTCTAACAATGATTTACACCAATATCAAGTGACTTCTACTCTTCATTCTGCCTCCTACCAGGGCGCTACATGCCCTCGCTTGTTTAAAACAACCTGGAATCATGGTTTCAGTGTCTGAGAATCACTGAGAATCACCTACCTCTGGATGAGAATGCAGAGTTGAAACACAAGGGCTGCTTTGAACAGTGGTTGTACCAATTCATCGATACACTCATCATATTTCTCTCAGAGAATTGTCTTTCACCACATATCCTCACAAGAGCAAATTTAAAAATTGACAGATCTTTATCCACTGCTTACTGAGCAAAGAACATATTGTATAATTTGTGTTATTTTTTTCTTTAGTCAATATTAAGTAGAACATTTTTTACTTTATTTTTAGAAAAACCGAACTCTCTCTCTCTCTCCATAGTCTTCTTTAAAGTCGTTTGAAAAAATTAAAGGTCCTTTCAGTTGAAGAACACATGGCAAATTTATTTAGACTAGGGTGTCTGTTCAGTTACTTCTGCATAGAATAATTTGGATCTTATTTTTGTACTATAGCTGTGCTTCCCTGCATTTAAAATTTTTATTCCGTTTATTTGTGTGTTTCTCCTTCCTTCATACATCTTTACTGTTTTATCATCTTATGTGTCTTCAGCCCATGGCTTAGAATGCTATGCCATCCATATGATATATTTTGTAGACATAGGAAAGGGCTCAGTAATCCTCCCACTATTTTTTTCAAGTATCTTATTGATGCGTGAAATGGCAGAATGGGAGATTTGTTCCTCTGGCTTAAGACTTGGGCTCTTATTAAAAGAGACTCAAAAGAAGTAAAACATTTCTTGTTTAAAATATCTATTAAAGGTTGAACATGACAGCACGACATAACACTATTTAAAAATATAATTCTAGTGGTAAAATAACGCTTTCAGGACATGTTTTATTTGTAATTCCTCAAATATAGCAGATGGTATGTGTCACTCATAGCACCTACCATTTCCTTTTAAATATATTTGTGTACTTGTCCTAAATCCCTACTGTTAGCTTCTTAAAGACCAGAGCTATTCCTTTATCATCTAAGTCCTACAAATCCCACCTACCTTTTTCAGTTGGAAAGAAATAGTTGTAAACAATGACATGCATAAATGTATTGGGTCATATTTCTTATTTCTTGGCCCCAAATCCTGGACCAGTTATAACATATCTAACAGGTGACGAGGTTGCAGCTGATACTGGGGTCATAATGTTTTGAAGAACCTGGTCCAGTGAATGTCTTGCTACATCACAGTATTTTGAGTTTTGGTGGCTTTGATAATAACTATGTAGAATCAATGCAATGATGATCATCACATAGAATCAGTGTAAATTATCTCTTTATTGGGATTTCCATTGACTTAGATGCTGACATTTCTTATACTACCTGTGGAATGAAGTCACATCCATATGTAGGAGGACAATCAAGTCAAGACCCATCAATCTGAGCTGTGTGTACACTCTTACTTTTTGCTATGTACCTACTACCAAGAGGCCTTATCTCTATACACTGGTATAATTTCTTGGACCTAGCTGTCACTCCAAAAATATGTGTGTATCTTTTCCATCTGCTCATGCTCACCTGCATGACATAGATGCATGGAAGAGGAACTAAGAAATAGACACTGTTTATTCCCATGGGGCGGAGGGAAAGATGTATCTTAGGAAGACCAAGAGGAAGCATAGCAAGTAGAGGAAGCAGGTTCTTCTGACCTAGTGTGCTCTACCAACAAAGCCTGAGAATTCTCCAACTCACCATACATTTACATTACTCATGCATCTAATAATAAACGTCATCTATTCTGTATATATTTTAAAAAGCCTATCCACATATTTTCTATTCTCCCTTGCATTTAGACTTAGTCTAGCTTTTTATTCCAGTTCTTTCCTCAGTCTTAACATTTTGTTTTCCCTTTCCTCCTCCTGCTCATTCATCTCTTCCCTTTTGCACATTCTTTATCTCTTATCCATTCTCTCTCTCCAATTCCATTAATGAAAGTAGATAATAACTTGTGAATTCAAGTGGAACTTCATTTCTGAAACTGCACACTCATGCTGGAACCCATTAAGCTCGATAGCGAGAAATGAGAGAAATCATAATTATCAGGCCACTAAAATACATGAAACATAAAATTTGTCAGGGAAAGTAATTGAAATTATTGGAGCAGTTGGGTCTGGTGCTGAGCAGACCCTCAGTGATAATGGAAAGGTTACAGGCGATGTTTAGCAATGCTGATGAGGTCCAAGGTGACTCAGTGCCACCACTGTCAGCAAATTCATGCTCTGCTTGTATTAATTTGCTAATCCATCTCAGGAAATTAGGTATTTGGGGAACCCCCTTGACTGTCCAAAACAACACTACTAAAGTTTTGGTTTTTTTTCACCTGTATGAATTTCTTTCCTCTTATATTCATTTGATCTTTGGTCTCTGCTTTTTTTGGGGGGATGATGGCAAGGAGTGATGTTCTGTCTTTTCCTTGGAACTTTCTTATCTTCTCCTTTTATTCTATTATTCTTTTTCCTCTTGGTTATTCTTTTCCTTTCCTTACCATTTATCCCCAATACTGCATGAGACACAAAATTCCACCCATAAGAATAGTATTACTGAGACAGATGTTGTTTCTATACATGCTTAGCTGACAATGTACTGAGCAGAGTGATAATATGTAGAAAAAAAATCACACTAATGATCTTAAAATACCTAATGGTCCCTTACTTCATCAACTTCAGAATTTTCAGTAGTTAGGGCTGCATATGTAGTGTGCTTTGGGCATGATGATTGAGGCACAGAAAATATCATTCAAGTAGAGGTTATAGTTCATGTGAAATAAACCTATGTTTTTAACATTCAATTGGGGTAGTTTTTCTTATATAGATATTTGAATCATTCCCAAAATTAGCTAAGTCCATCAGTTTTGGAGTACATATAGAATTGTCTACCTTAGTTGGATGATTATCTCATAACTTTACATATCTTTTATTTTTTTTAGTGATAGTATTTCATAACACATTTACACTTTCAAATTCCTACTTTGGTATCTGCATAATGAATGCAGAGAATCTTTCATTACTCTCATGCATAACTAAAGAAATTTAAGCAATGAAAACCTAAACGACATATCCATGATGTCAAGACTGCTGAATTTCCTATCATTTTATTTGGTGTACTTTCCATTACATCAATATACCTCAGTGCATGCTAGCCACAGTGAGCCAAAGCAGCTTCCCGGTTGAGAATTTACTATCCAGTTCTCAGATTTCTCACAAGAGTTAGCTAGTGTCTCATTAAACATTTTTACAAAGGAGTGACTGTAGAGCTAGCTCATCTCATTGGGGGGGGGGGTAATAGCTCTACAGGTTTATAATTTTGTTCTTTTTTTTCCTGTGGGGGAAAAAAGCCAGAGCTATTTAATGTGACTTTATACGTTTTAAGTCAATCAAAAAAAACAAAAAACAAAAAAACAAAAAACCTCGGACAAGCAGTTGAGTTCATAATATGAGATAGCACGTTGCTCAGGTATAGGAGCTAAGTTCTTCTGTAGTGGCTGTCTAGGTACCTTTTGGGTCCCATTACTTGGGAACATGGGCTGTCCTCTTAGACTTTCTTGTGTCAAGGGCGCCAAGATTTTTCAACTTCTCTTCGCTTCACATTTTCATAGGTAAATGAAGAATCCTGCCATATTAGGTTTCTATGTTTCCAGGCTTTTATGATATTTAGCAGAGGAAAGATTTGAACCATAGTATGGCTCTTACCAACCAATACTGGCCAGGAAAGATTAGCTATTGTTATGTTAAAGAAAATAGCTGAAGATAGCTAAATTCCTCATTTATACCAACTGGTGTTCTCTACTCTAGATTAAAACTAAATGCATTCATTTGGATCATCCACTTATTTATTCATTATCCAAAACTTCAACGGCTCCCTATTAAGGGCTGCCTATATCTGGAAATGAGAAGTTAACAGTCTGGGACATGCAGACAATCACACAGACCACTGCAATTCAGGAAAACAAGAACTTTGATTTTCATACGTGCAAGAGGAAACATAGAAGAAACACATATCTTTACTATCTAGAGCTTGTGATAGATTTTGAATGAGACATAGATATTAAAGGGAAAAGCACCAGGGGCCAGCAATATGGTTCAGTTGGCAGGGGCACTTGCTGCCAAGCCTGAAGACATGAGTTCAATTTCTGATACCCACTTAGTGAAAAGAGAAAACAAAGAATAAGTGCTGCAAGTTGACCTCTAACCTCTGTGGGCACCATGGCACCTGTGTGATACCTGTCACTGATCCACCAAATACAAACTAAGTAAGTGGAATTAAAAAAAAAATTAAAAGAAGAGAAGCCTTGAGTCAAATCTTGGTGGTCAAATTAAAATAGTTGGAGAGAAAAATGAGACAGAAGGGGAAATTCGGATTTCAAACCATTTACAAATACATACAAAGGAGCATCTGATGACTCAGACCTTAGGGATTCTTAGGAGTAAAAAGCAATTGGGAGAGGGCTCACAAAAATTCTTTCATCACCTTCTGTATGCCTGGTGGCTATTACAGAGTCATTATCATTAGTACTTCTTGGGTGTCACTTAAGGACAGTCTATAATCACTTTTCTAGAACTTTCTATAATGTCATGTCAGTCATTGTAATAGAAAATGATTATTATAATTTCATTGAAAATAAAATTTTTCTCTGAAACACTGGTAATCAGCTACTAGATATAACAGCACTGAAAATAGAGAGGTTTTATTTTCTAATAGGTTGTCAAAATAAAATTAGATGGAGCTATACAAATCCTTTACATTCTGGGAACTGCATGTACATCCAAATACGACAGACCAAACACAAAATTTAATTCTAGGCTTCAGGCTTTGAATTGTCATCCAGTGGTCCCTAATTGCCAAGTGATGGTATTATTTCAAACCTGAAATTATCTAATTAAAATATCTGCTGAGCTGTTGTTGTTTAATAGTTTCTCTTGTGTTTATTTTACTGTCTTCCAATTAAGTTTCATGCATTCCAGACACTTGTTGCCCTGGTTACTTTGCTATGCATCTTGATACAAGCCACAGCCATATAAGAGAAGAGAACCTCGGATGAGACAATTCCCCCATAAGATCAGGCTACAGGAAAGCCTGAGGTCATTTTCTTAATTAGAAAATGATATGGGAGGACCAGTAAATTGTGGGTGGGGCCACCCATGATCTGGTGTCCCTGGGTTCTATAAGAAAATAGGCTGAACAAGCCAGTAAGTACCACTTCTCCATAGCCTCTGAATCAGCTCCTGCCTCCATGTCTATGCCCTGTTTGAGTTCCTGCATTAGTTTCCATTAATGGATGGTGATACGTAAGTCAAAGAAAGCCTTCCCTGCTCAAGATGATTTGATCATGGGGTTTCATCACTGCAATAAAAACCTTAACTAAGACACTTGTCCTGAATTACCTCAATGATAGCTAATGTGCAAAGTTGGGCACTGTGCTTGGTAGTGATGGAGTATATCTAAGACTCATTTCTGTTTGTGAATATGTAAAGAAGCACTTGCATAAATGACTTGACTGCGTGATACCAAACAGCATAAGTACCATATTGCTCACGAACAAGTTGGAAAAAGTGTCTTTGTCTACATGTTAGAAAACAACGCGCAGTTTTCTGCAGTAGCATATCTACAGAAACTTTAAGTACAGTATAATTTTTCTCTTTGTCCCATTTTATGCCAAAAGAGAAGTACCTGAGATAGAAGGAATTTTTTGAAACATTCATTGTAACTTTTTATTCAGCAAGTGCTAAATATGTTCCCCCACAAAGATAACTAACTTCCCACTCAGTGCTATTACTATTGCTTTTAGTCCAGCCCCAGCCCATAATTCTTTCCTCTTTCTATTTCTATTGTTTTCCTGATTTTTGCTGTTTGTTTCTAAAAGGTTTTCCTTTAATAGTTTTGGTGATTGTTAACATTTTTCTTCAAGTGTGCTTTGGCTTATCCTCTGCCACCTAATATTAAGGGTAATAAAATGTATCCTTATGTGTTTTTTAAAATTTATTTATCTTTATTTTATGCACACTGGTGTTTTGCCATGGGTATCAAGTCCCCTGGAACTGGAATTAGACTGTTGTGAGCTGCCATGTTGGTGGTGGGTATTGAACCCAGGTCCTCTGTAAGAGCAGTCAGTGCTCTTAACAACTGAGCTGTCTCTCTAGCCCCCTTATACATGATTTTAAATTTGCTTCGTTAGAAAAAATCATTTTATTTAAAAGCATACTACAAATAATATTATGTGTTGTCCATTCACCAATACAAAACACGTACCTTGTTAGTGCTCCCACACTGACAGTATCTTATAAGTAGTCGGGAGAAAGAACATTTTAGTGGAATTACTAAAATCTAATGCTTCTTGGTGACTGTGATTTAACATGAGTGTGTAGTTCTGAGCTGATGATTTGAGCACTGGAGGCCCTTTTACATTTGGATGCTACTGGATAAACTGCTTTTGGACAAAGCAGCTCTAAAGCATTTGAACAACAATGAAATTTCACAGGATGAAGGTTAGAACTGAGAGCACCAGAAAACTAATTGCTTAGAGAGGTGCTTTTGTACACACACAGACTGTAGTAAGTCATAGTGCTACCATTTAGAAACAGAATCAACAGTTCTGTTCTATACACACTGTGTCCTCTAGCATAGTGGAGAATAAAGGGTTTCCCATGGCTCAGTGATTTTCTCAAAGGCACAAGTGTGTATCCTTCACTGAAATTATGTGGGCAGTCTATCCTGGGGAAGAGGGGCTTTATAATACCCAGAAGTCCATCATTCTTTTAACCCAATGAGCTTCACAGGTGTGACCAAGACAGCTTATTCTTTTAAACTTTTTTCCTGACACAGTTTCATTGGAATATAATAAGCCTTAAGTAAAGTGTGCATTTTAAAAATTAATAATCGTATTAATTTTAATCATTTTCACACTTGTAAACCATGGCAAAATCAAGTTAATAAATGTCACCACCATGTGAGTTTCCTTATCACTTTCTGATTTCCTCTCTCCTTCCTTTCTCTGTCTCCAATCTCCTGGCACGCTTTCCATCAGCAGATTAATCTGAACTTTCTATAATTTCAATTACTTAGGTCCCACAGAATTTAGTCTGATTTGGTTTTGTTTGTATTGGTCAGGTTTCTTTCACTCATTTTTTATGAGATTCATCCATATTGGGTCAGGTATCAGGGACCATTCTTTGTATTGCTGGGATATTTCAATTCTGTGGATACAGCACATACTCTTCACCACTTCATATATTAACAGAAACCAGTATTGTTTCCAGTCTAGGCTATCATAAATAAAGTTTATATGAACATTCATATGTAAGCATTTACGTAGATAAATCCTGTTTTTGCCATTTTCCGTATTGGATGAATTTTTATAAAAAGAAGGAATTAACTGAGTGTGGCAGTGCACAGCTTCAATCCAGCATTTAGTAGGCAGAAGCACACAGATCTCTGTGTGTTCTGAATCTGCCTATTCTCCGTAGCAGCCTCAGGCCAGCCACAACTACGTAGTGAGATCCTGTTGTAAGAGGGAGATATGGGAGGGGCCATCATAGCTTGGGCTTATGCTGCCATTAGATTTCTTAGTCTTTGGGACTAAGAAGGAACAGTGATGCTGGGTCAATAAATGTTCTGGAGAAGGTTGGTCTCAAACTGTTAGGCTCAAATCCTATTGTTCTCAGCTGTTTTTCTATTTGGTTACGATTTTCATAAAACTAAAAAACATTCACTGGATCTCCCCAGTATAGGAAACACATATCTAAGCAAAGAGTTTAAATATTTTTCAGAAGAGTCCAGGGTGTACTGGGTGTGCCCTCTGGACATAGGTAGCACATATTGAAGCAAAGAGTTAAAACAATTTTCAGAAGAGTGCTAGGTGTACCGATGCCTTTCCGCAGACTGTTGACTGCTCTAGAGATGTCATAAAAAATTAATATTGAGGGAACTACAGCTGCTTCTCATTAAGGATAGATGACAAAACTGGATAGTTTGACCAAAGTTCATAATAATTATAAATATTAAAACCACATGTTGGTACCAAGATAAATAAATCTCGAGAGTTTATTCATATACCTGTTAGTTATTAATCTCATGATAACCTTGCTAGGAAGTCAGAAAACTTTTCATGTACACTACTTTTACAGTTATAAAATGTAGCGTTTAGAATGACATCATAGTCTAGTAGATGGAGTTCTTTGGCTGTGATCAGAGTGGAGTTCCTATCCTGTGTCTGTCATTGGTTACGAAGAGACTGAGCATATCCTCTAAGCTCTTAGACCAGTTTCTTAACCATTTTACGGTATGTTCTCAGAAATATGTTCTTTCAAGGTTTTCAATTAAAGAAAATTATCTGGTCAAAAATGATTGGAAACAGGCTATATCAAATTTCCAGAAAACCACTAAAACCATACCAAAGGCTCTGAGTGTTGGTTAAGTTTGGGGCATAGGTATCTCCAAAACTGTTTGTTCCAAAATTCATTTCAGATAGATTTGTAGAATAAATAGGAAGGATGAAAGAAACAAAAATAGGGATGAAAAGAAGAAAGCAGAGAGAAGGGGGAGAGAATGAGGAAGAAAGAATAGGAAGCAGAAACAAAGGAAGGTCTGGAAGAGGGAATGAGAGAAAAGAGTGAAAGAAGATGGAAGGAAAGAAAACGAATCCATGTGAAGCTACAAAGCAAATTCCTGGCAATCCCAACAGGGTGTTTGCTCTGAAAAAAAAAAAAAACTGTTCTGCATTTGCAAAGAAAAGTCATAGAAGACTGGAAAAGAGGAGCTACATCTTATAGTTTCTCTCATGCCTCACTTCCTTCTGACAGAACCCTTCAGCACTTTCCAGGCACTGCTTTATGATAGGGAGTCTCAAGTCATTACTACTGGCTGAGAGCCAGAAGCATCCATGACAGTTAAGTCCCTGGCCTACTTCTGATCAGACAAGAATGTACCAGCATTTATTGCTGCTCCCAGTTACATTCTTCCTGGGCAGTGCTCACGGAGCTGAAGGTCCCACAGTAATTCTGAATTATCTAGTTAAGGCTGTTACAGGAAAGTACATCATTCTTCCCAGTGAGGTGTGTTTCTACTGAAAACTCTATTTGGAAATAGTGAGGTTTCTTCACACAGACAAAATAAAACTCAGGGACTTTTGAGTTATCAGGCAGTTTCCTTCTGAGTCTTTGTTTCAGGCCAAGAAGATTCTGTTCTCCACATCATCAGGTGGAAAGATGACTCTTGTGAAGTCAGCCTCGGACTGTCATTGAGACATGTCCATGGCATAGGAAAACAGTGTCTAGAGAGTTTCACAGGACAAAGGAGAGGAAATGAGCCCTCTGCCCCTCACCCCTCTTATGTCACTCTTACAGCAGGGGCCTTGTGTCACTCAGAGGGATGCTCTCAACTCCATTTTAGAGTGAAAGCAAAGGATATTTTTTCACTGATATTTTGAGTTTTACGTTTAATTTCTCCAGCACGATATACACAATGACATTCAAAAAATACAAAGATTAAACACTTTTCCCAAGAATTTATATTGTATTATAGGACTAAAGAAGAATGAAATATTACTACAGAATTTCAAGAAATATACTCTCAACTGGGCATAGTATCTCAGGCTCGTAATCACAACACTCTGGAAGCTGAGACAGGAGCACCACTATAAGTTCAGGGCAAGCTTGGACTGTCTAGTGAGTTCCAGGCTGTGTGGAGTGAGACCCTATCTCTGAGACAATTAAACTCAAATTTCTACCTGAAATGCAACTGTTCTTTAAATTATTTTATATTAAATTTAAACAGGAAAATGCAAGTATATAGAATACAGAGCTCTGCATATTAGTAGAATTAAAAATCAACTCACTGGGATGGTTGAGCCTAATGCCTTCACCACCTGAAATGTCTCAAGATCCACCCTGTTGTAAATTTGCGTCCTTTCTCCAGTCCTAAACAAGATGGCCAGCTAAGATGCACATGTTGACCAGTATTTGCTATAACTAAGAATGAGAACTGAAATTGAAAGAGCTGGACTAAGTTTCATATTATTATCATCAATTTCTCCTTTCTGAAGGTGTGGGGCATATATCTATTTGTTTTCCGAATGCATCCTAAAGGACTTTTAATAATAAATGACTTGAAATAATTGGTACCATTTCATAATCCTCTTGAATGAAAGTGAAATTCTTCCACCAATGATTCTAATTTTGCTCACAATAATGGAAAACAGAATAAGTAGGAAAGTGGAGTGGAGGTAGGATATGCTATTATCTTTTTTTTATGTTCAAGGCTATTTTCAACTATTAAACTTGCATGTATTTTATTTAATGCAAAATAAATAATAACACTTCTTCACTTTTTTTTTTATCTTGAAAAGCTCTTGTTTCTGGTTTCCATGGTGATGGTACCACATTATGGTATTTTTTTTTAAAGTGGAACACTTTCATCTCACTGACTTAAAGATGAGGACCAGAAGAGCTAGAAATAATAACTTGCAAAGTAGCCTGCTAGGTAAAATAAAGGCCCTTGTTCTGTGGCCAAAGAACTGAAGCCTAGAAAAGAGAAATTGTCCTAATGAGACTAATGACGGGGATCAAAGTCTCTAACTGTGAGGTTTATTTCATTTTCTCTTTTCATTGTGCCTCATTTTCTGTTTTGTTTTTGGAAAAGACAATGTCCAGAGTAAAGGCACAGTGTTTTAAACTGAAGTCATTTGAAGAAGTGAAAAGGGATCTATGGAAATGAGAAAGGCAGGAGACTGTTCAGAGAAAGAAAGAAGAAAAACAGCAAGCTTGTGTAAAAGGGAGGAAGGGCAGCAGTCATTAGTGAGGAGGTGTTTTCCAAGTTGCACGTAGCCTTGCAGAATGGCATCAAAACTTAAGTATTAGTTACTTTTCTTCTTGCTGTGACACAATCCCTACTGAAAGGGGTAACGTGAAAGGAAGGGTTAGGTTTGACTCACAGACTGAGGGTGGGTAATAGCAGCAGGAACATGAAGACTCTGACATCATTGCACCTGCAGTTGGGAGGCAGAATGTGGTAAATGCTGGGACCCAATTCACTTTCTCCCTTCTATACAGTCTAGGATCATAGCCCGCAGGATGGTGCCACTCACATTTTAGGGTATATTTTCCCACCTTAGTTACCTCAGTCTGGAAACACCCTCACAACTTGCTGGATATTTATCTCCAAGATGATTCTAGATCTTGTCTAATTAATAATCATAATAGACTCTCACACTGGTTTTGAATCTGTAGTTACAGCAAATTTTATGACATCTTTGTACAGAAAAACTTCACACAGTGCAGTTGCCATGCAACTTAACATTCACTTGGACCCAATTCACAGGCATGTGAACTCATGGATGTGGGAAAACCTCTTTTGATGAACTTCTATTCATAACAATAGTTTCTTTTAATACCCAAGTGTATGTAATTCTATTTATTTGTTTGTTTATTTATTATTTACAAAATAAGGAAATTAATAAAGATGTTAAGGTCTTTGACCTATATATATAGCCTGTGACTGTTTATCTACTGTACCTAGGGGAAAATACAAGACAGTGGCCTACCCTTCTAACTTAGAGTACAAATTAGGTCAGCATTTGATTGCTGGAAAGAAGTGAATTGAGATTTGGACTTCTTCATCTGATCAGATGTGTCCACCTGGCTTCCATAAGCTTTCCAAGGGTTTTGTTTGATTTTATTTTCTGCTTCATGAGGTTTTATTTTAGCAAGCAATGAAAGAAATACTTGTCACACAAACTTAAAAGAAACAAAAACTTTGGGTAGAAAAAGGAGGATATTTTGAAATCTATTCTTCGTCTGGTGCCAGAAGCAGATGTAAGAGGTGATAAACCATGAGTGTGATAGAAATTATTTGATTCCCAACTATCCCCCTCTTCTCAGACCTTTCATTGTGTCTTTATTTCTTTTTATCTCGATGTACCAGGAAGGTCATTCCTGCCTGTTGGTTTTAGCTGTATGTTCTTCATGGCTACTTTCCCTTTACAAATGAAAAACTGAGACAGCCAAAGTTGAATAAACACACTTCATGACTGAAAGATACTTTTCATCCTGATGTTCACATCTGTGGGCTAGGAGCAGCCTGCTCTTTGCATTTTCCTTCTACACTCATCTCCCTTTCAGACTCATGAAGGATACCTACAGAATGTGGTCTCTGGACCACCTTTGCTCCTGCTTTCTTCAAAGACAAGGAGCATCTCATGTAACCATTCACACTGTACACTTCAAAGATACTAGTCAAAGAGCATGCGATTTTAATGTAATAAAGGAGTACCAGCACAATATTCCAAGGAGAAAAGCACCAGGGAAAGGTGAGATTTGACTGATCTATAGGTGTTAACTGCAACAAGTAAGGAATGCTAATACCTTCTCTCTCTCTCTCTCTCTCTCTCTCTCTCTCTCTCTCTCTCTCTCTCTCTCTCGGTGTTCTAAGAAATCTACATATAAATTGTATCTTCAAAGATTGTTTTAGAATTTTTTTACTGGTATAGTATTAGAAATTGGACAGCATACACTTCCTGTGCAAACTATAGTTGAAATAGGAATCAAGCCCATCTGCAGTCTCATTTTTGAAAACACAGTTTTTAACATTTAAAGGTAAAAATCATTAACCAATTTTTAAGAATATAATGTCAGCATGATAGTTTGTCATTAAAAGGAAACCAAATACCTTCTTTGCCAATGATTTTCAAGTATTTTTTTTGACCAAGACCTAAAGTACTATTATATACTTAATAGAAATATACATAGTTACATATATATGTTCTTGTTATACATACATTTTTAGGCTTCACAAAGCAGTATGTATCCTTGGTTGTGTGATATAATTTACTTCTTTCTGACTGATTAAAAAGTATGAAACTCTTTCTGACTGATTAAAAAGTATGAAACTCAGTAAATTGATTTTATAGTAAACTAATACATCACAGTAGTTGGTTTGGAGAACTGAGCTATAGGAAAGGAAAGTCAAGTTATAGCATGAACCCATTGTACAAATAACCAAGAGAAGTTTGACCTGAAATATCAGTGCTTCAAGATAGACTCATTCAAGGAAATACAGAAGTTTAGAATATTTTCCATTAGAGAAAAGAGAGAAGAGTACATGATGTCCCATGGGCTTTCTCTGTAAGATAACTCCGCTTGGTCTCTGTCAGATAACTAGGTTTGGTCTACTGTTTGAACGAGAACACTTACTGAAAGACTGCATGTTGCCTTTTACCTGAAGCCTGAGGACGCCACATCTTTAGGCAGCATTGCTAACCATATTGATTTTCCCTGTGACAAGTTTTGGAAGCAACCCTAGTAAGGACAATAAAGAAAAGTCTCAGGTATTGAAGGGAAACATAGGTATGAAGCTTATGTGGATGTTCCCATTGATTTAAACTCATAGAAAGATGATTTTCTAACTAGAGATAAAAACCCAGATACTGAAGAAAGAAGATGCTCTGATTTAAGCATGAAGAGTGCTTGATTAAAGGCTAGACTGATCAGTAGTGCTCAGAGGTGACTGGATCACGAAAACTGTTAACTTCATTAATAATGTCAATTGATTCACAGCTTAGTAAGTGATTAGGAGATGGTAGAAACTATAGGAGGAGGGCCTAGTTGTAAAAAGTAGGTAACTATGGAATGACCTAGAAGGGCAAATCATTTGTCTGGGTCCCTTCCTTGCTCATTTTCTCTGCATACTTCCCACCACGAGGTAAGATTTTTTGGTATACAAAATAATCCCTGCCATATATTCAGGCCTACTGAAGGCCAAGAACAATGAAACCAAGTGACCGTGGACTGAATCAATGAAACTAGAGGCCAAAATAAGCTTTGCTTCCTTTAACCTCTTTCTCTGATAGCTTGCCACAGGATTAGCAACCTTATT
Source organism: Peromyscus eremicus (assembly GCF_949786415.1). Classification (NCBI taxonomy): domain Eukaryota; kingdom Metazoa; phylum Chordata; class Mammalia; order Rodentia; family Cricetidae; genus Peromyscus; species Peromyscus eremicus. The sequence continues at coordinate 53,812,771 of NC_081428.1, read as the reverse complement.
AACATAGAGGGGCCAGGCCAGTCTCTGGAAGATCAAAGTCTAGAAAGAAAGGAGAGGGTGGTAGAGGTAGAGATGCTAGACAAAGGAGGGCGGGAAGATACCCAGAGAGTTAAGGTAGAAGAAAATCAAACTGCAGATAGAAATTTTGATCCAAGAATAAAAGAAGGTTTAACCCTGTACTACCAGCACTCAAGAGGGTGAGACAGGAAGATGGAGAAATTGAAGCAGAGCCTAGGTCACATAGTGAGATTTAACCTTGTGATAGAAGAAATAGTATTTTGTTTACATTTCCAACATAATAAATAATAATAAGAATTAATAATAATAATAAACTGAACCTGTTGCTAGGCTTTCTCCACTGACACTGGAACTCTTCCTGTAGCTGAAAGTTTTCCTGTGTCCCAGCTGGCTGGCAGTCGGGACAAATCTCTCCCACTTGCGTCCCCTAAGTAAGCACACAGAGGTTTTTATTAATTAAAACTAACTCCCTAGCCATTAACTCAGGCTTACTACTGACTAGCTCTTACACTTAAACTCAGCCCATTTCTGTTAATCTACATGTTGCACGTTTTCTGTAGCTTTACCTGTGTGCCATGACATACTGCTCCCTGGATGCTGGGCTGGTGTCTCCTGACTCAGCCTTTCTCTTCCCAGAATTCTCCTTGTCTGCTTATACCACCTATACTTTCTACCTGGCTACTGGACAATCAGTGTTTTATTAAATTAGTGTACAAAAGCATTATCCCACAGCAATTTCCCTTTTCTGTTTAATTAAAAAGGAAGGTTTTAACTTTAACATAGGAAAATTACATATAACAAACAAGAATTGCAGTTACAACATCTAGTCTATTTATATTTTGTAAAATTAAAGAAAATATTCTATCTATCCTTTATTTGTGAGTCTGAAGTTTCATATCTGCCTCATCTCTCATAACCAAGGAAAAACATAATTGTAGCTATCTAGTCTTCAACTACATCAAAGACCTCAGAAGGATACAATATTACCTAAGTAAATGGGAAATGCGTTGTAAGCAACTTCCAAAAATCTAGAATGACAGAGACAGCTGCTGCCTGGACAGTCACTTAAAGTTCCTCTGCAACATTAGGATATGCATCTTCAGTCCATAGGCCTAGACTCTCAGTCATTTTTTTCTCTGTGTCCTACAGAATGTCTGGCAGTTTCTTCTGTGACGCAGGAACTTGAAGGACCATTTCCCCTTGCAAAGTTCAGTGGTCATCTTCCTATGGGTCCTGCATGTCCAGTCAATACAACATATTATCAAGCAGTTGATGCAAGAGCACTTTTTTGCCCAGTGGCTACCTTTTGCCACAAAGAAAGCAAACTCCATAATGAGTTTCTTTAATGTCCATCATCTTCTCTGAAGTAGATTGGTATTGCCAGGAGCAGACATGTCTCAATGTCCAGAAAGTCTAAGTTTTTAAAACATTTTAAATGCCATATTCTGTAGGTCTTTGAAGTGTTTGAAGATTACCTATCTATCTGAAATATATCTATATCTAGAAAACTCAACTAACATGACTGTAAGTTTGATTATCATAGATGACTCATCTATTTCTTAATTATACATTACAATTTCAAATTAGGTGCACAAACCTTAAACATACCTTAAACAAGAGTAGAAATACATATATAGCATAACAAAATTAACATTTGTATCAATAAACTAAAATCCATAGCAATGTAAAATATTTTAAGCAAGTTGTTGCTCTTTAAAAGGAAATTCAATAATCTACCCTTTTATCTTATCATATCTACATCCTATATATCTATAGCATATCCCCCTTTCTTCTTTGAGAAAGAGATTGACTATGACCAATAACAATTTGTAACCAACAACCTAAACAAAGACAAACATCCATAATCCATTTTTTGAGAATGTGGGTATTTTCTAGGCTACTTACTGGTGATAAAGAGTGCTGTATTCTTACAGGCATCCTGAGAAAATTAAGAATTATGATCAAGTCCTAACTGGAATAGTCTATGAGGCTGCATTATCTGAGCCAGTTGCCCTGAAACCATTGTGGATATTGGATCATCCTGGCCATTGTGTCATCAGAAACGTTGATCAAACCATATTAGCCTGGAAGCAATCCACAGGCCCTCATCTTCTGTGGAAACAAAAGCAGAACCTCCTTTCCAAAGCAACATAACCTTAGATCCAAGTTTTGAAGTCAAGATACCTTTAAAATACACATATTGTTTCAATTGAGTAGCCTTTTCAATCAAATGTCTCTCTGCAGTTAAAAATCTCAAAGACAAGACAATCCAGACTGTGTGTGATATCCATCTTTGCATGGCCTATTTTTTATATTACTTTTACTTTTTCTTTAAAAACTTGAGGTTTTCAGGCAAATGGATAGATCTAGAAAAATCATCCTGAGTGAGGTAACCCAGACTCAGAAAGACAAACATGGTATGTACTCACTCATAGGAGGATACTAGATGTAGAACAAGGATGACTGGACTGCTACTCACATCACCAGGGAGGCTACCTAGAAAACAGGACCCCAAGAAAGACACAGGGATCACCCAATGACGGAGAAATGGATGAGATCTACATGAACAGCCTGGACAAGAGTGGGGGTAATGAAGGGCGAGGGTCGAGGGAAAGAGAGCTTGGGGGAGCAAGAGATCCCAGCTGGATCAAGAACAGAGAGGGAGAACAAGGAATAGGAGACCATGGTAAATGAAGACCACATGAGAATAGGAAGAAGCAAAGTGCTAGAGAGGCCCACAGAAATCCACAAAGATATCCCCACAATAGACTGCTGGCAATGGTCGAGAGACAGCCCGAACTGACCTAATCTGGTGATGGGATGGCCAAACACCCTAATTGTCTTGCTAGAAACCCCATCCAATGACTGAGGGAACTAGATGTAGAGATCCACGGCTAGGCGTCAGGTGGAGCTCCGGGAGTCCAATTAGCGAGAAAGAGGAGGGTTTATATGAGCAAGAATTGTTGAGGCCAATGTTGGATAAAGCACAGGGACAAAGAGCCAAACGAATGGAAACACATGAACTATGAACCAATGGCTGAGGGGTCACCAACTGGATCAGGCCCTCTGAATGGGTGAGATAGTCGATTGGCTTGATCTGTTTGGGAGGCATCCAGGCAGTGGGACCTGGTCCTGTGCTCATTGCATGAGTTGGCTGTTTGAAACCTGGGGCTTATACAGAGTTGCTTGGCTCAGGCCTGGGAGGAGGGGGCTGGACCTGCCTGGACTGAGTCTACCAGGTTGATCTCAGTCCTTGGGGGAGGCTTTGCCCTGGAGGAGGTGGGAATGAGGAGTAGGCTGGGGGGAAGGGGAGGGGAGCGGGAGGGGGGAGAACAAAGGAATCCGTGGCTGATATGTAGACCTGAATTGTATTGTAAAATAAAATAATATTTTAAAAAAAACTTTATTTTTAAAACTTTCTATTTCTTTATATAACTGTCTATATTCCTTTTCCTCTCTCTTCCAAGCATACATATATTTTACACACATTGTAAATTATTTAGGGATTATCTCATCTGAATCTGTTTTATTGTGAATCTATTGCTTTAAACTATAGTGGTCATTACTGAAGCAGCAGCCTTGGTTGCTGACTCCGCCCATCTCAGCTTTTCAACATGGTGGAGATAATTCACTGCCACTTCTGGGAGCCATGCTGTCCCCTGACTCTTTGAGGCAGTTGGTCTATGCTTCTATCCAGCTGCATGTAGCCCAGAAACCTCTTTTTTTCTTTTCTGTACTAGCAAAAGCTAAATGTGTCATGACACAGTGCATTGTGCAGCTTGGAGATGCCACTGTGTATGCAGTGTAAATCTGCCATGCTGCACTCAAGCCCATGCACTGCTACAAACCCTTCATTCTGTAGCTTCCTGCCTGGCTAATGGCCAATCAGCCTTTTTATTAAACCAGTGTACAAAAGCATTTTTCTTTTGTACATCAGCTTTCTCAGAATTTTCCTGAGCACAAGGTCCATGCTGCTAGGGAGAACTACACATGTGTCTAAGGGAAAATGAGGAGAGGTAAAATCATCCTTTCCCATGTGAGTTTTCTCAAAGACTGAGAAAGCAGACTCATCTCTGCATGGTGTGTTTAGTATTTCACAAAAGGTGTCAGAAACTAAAATTTGGACGACATGACTCATACCAGCAGATTTTTTTGCTCATAAGGTCCAGCAGAGCATATTGTTTAAGCTATAAATCCTGGCACTTCTTTTCTTGTAGACATGTTTAAAGCATGTTTAACTTAGAGGATCTGTAATGGGAATCAACTAAGATGTCACCATGATGAAGGATTTCATTTCTTTGTTTATTCGCCAAGCATTAATTGAGCACCTATGATTTTACTGAGGGTGCTGTATTAGACTTGAGGCCAGGAAGATGAATAATAATGAGCCTATGTCTTCACAGATTTCATGGTCTGGTAGGAGAAATAGACGTATAAATAGATAAATTGCAATGCAATATGATAAGTGCTTTAATAGAGATAAGAAATGATTAATATAAATGAAAATCAAATTAAGCACATTAAGCTCTTCTCAAAAGAGAAAAAATTTGTTCATGTAAAATATTATTATTAAAATGTATTATTCCTCAATTCCCTAAATGATATTTGAAGATAATGTCATGCTCTTTTCTCTCCTAGCCCCATTAGTTTTCATTTTTTCTCCACTGGGGTAGGTGTGTGAATCCAGTTCATGTACTGATGGACTTTTTTCTACCATTTGCTGCTAATTCCTATGAAAACAAAATCAAGAGAATCCAATCTTAAGTGTAAATCATGTTCTGTATTTTCCATTACCTACTCTAGTCTTTTTCCAGACAATTAGAAATATTCATGGGTAAAGAAAACACAGTAATAAAAAGAAATCTGGAAGGAAGGAATAAGAACGATGCAAGCAATGACCACTCACTTTCACTGAAACTTTATTAAAGGGTGGAAACTGCTCTACGTCCTTTGCATGTTTTAATACCTTAAGCCCTGAGGACAACCCCATGAGGTAAATCTATTATTTCCTTTTTATTGATCAGAAAGTTGAAGCACACAGAGGTTAATTAACTTGCTGTGGGGGGGTCACAGAGTCAGGAAATGCCGAGTCACAAGCTGAGCTCAGGCCACCAGACTCCAGGTACTTCCACATTAGTGATAGTCGTATTAAATATATATTAATAAAATGGAATAAGACTATCAGGAGGAAATGGAAGAAAGGGCTCTGTAACATCTTTCTTTCTCCTTGGTAATTTCTCTTTGTTACTTTATCTTGAAGGCGGCATTAAATTTGACTATGGGGTTTTCTGTAGCAGTAAATTTCTGCTTGATATCTCTGACACTCCTCGGTAAAAAACAAATCCTATCCTCAAACTCAAGCCAAATACAGGTGGGGAAATGGCTTCCTACTTTTATATTCCAGAACAATACAATTAACCGAGAGTGAGGTCACCTTTAAAAATATGCCCATAATTCTAATTATATGTCACTCTGTTCAAATTCATTGGCTCCAGAGTCACAAATATTAATTAAGGAGCTACATGAGTCTGACTTTATTCCTGGAGAAACTGAGGAAACAGGCAGTAAAAGGCTATTCCTTGGAGGTAGCTGTCAGTTCGATATGGAATAATGAAATACATGAGGCTTAACTAATTTCTTATTGCTCATTTGAGGGATGTTTTTCTCTCTCACCAGTCATCAAGAGTCCAGAATACTGGCACACATGACTCTGGCGGTTCCTCCATCCCGTATTACCAGCTGCTTCTCCTGTTATTAGCCTTTTGTCCAGATGTGAAAATACCCCAACACTCCAGGGACTGTTGATCTCTTTATTTTTAATTCCAAGTGGCTTCCCTAGAACCACAAAACTACCATTACCTGTCACCCGACCTTAACAGGAACTATCTTTTAAAACTGGAAAAAAAAGCTTTAGAGGTGGTCTGGTGACTTCTCCATCTTAGCAATGAATGGTTGAAGTCACAGAATCTGCCTTCTTAATGTGCCCTTTTCCTGGATGTCCTCAAGTGCTCATAGTGCTTATCAGAAAAGACTGATACTACTTGGAGGCCTCTGGAATCGCCCTTTATCCTTGCATATTTTTCTCTAAGACCAAATGATATGAAGGTGTCTCCTAACTGGAGGATCCTGCAAATGAAAACATTCCATCTGCTAAAGACAGTGATTTTTCTCTGTGGAAGAGCACTGGACTTGAGTCCAAAGATTGTGATTCAATCCTACTTTGTGGTTGTGTGCCCTTGAGTCTCTGGTTAATCTCTATGATTTTCAATGTCCACATCTGTAGAGTAGGAATGGTCTTGATTGACCACATCAACACACACATAAATGTTCATTAAATGTGAGCACTTTTTGACATGGTAGCAACAAAGACAATGGTACTTTTATTTGCTCAAAGCCTTTATATTCCACTGCCCTTATATTTCAAGCCCTTCATATGGCCTTCAAGATTTTTCATGGCCTTTCTCATCTGCTTTGTCCTTTTTCTTCTAATTCTAAATGTCTGAGTCCTATTCTTGTCTTGGAATCTGTTGTTTCCTTGGCCTGATCCTCTCCAGACAACCCAGCTAACTTTGATAGCAGTATAAACAAGCATGTGATTCATTGCCTAGACCAAAATTGATTGAGTAGCTTGCTTATATCAACAAGGCCTTGTTCCATTTTTCATGGTGTCCATCATTTTCATGGCCATGGGTTTAACTCCCTTCCTAAATTTTAAGAACTATGAAATTGCAATTCATGCATATCTTCTCATATTCAATATCATTTTATCACCTGTTACTAAATGTCAGGATATCTGTCGGTATTTTAATTAAATATCTATATCTATATATTTATATATATATATAACTATATATATATATTTATATGAAATTTATATACAGAGAGGAAAAAACTATATAATTATACATGGATCTTCTTCATTAAGTATCAAGTGTATGGGAATAGCTACAGAGTGAAGCTGGATAAGTAGGTATGCCTCAGTTAAATAATTGCTGATCTTGTCAGATTGCTATTAGTAACTACTCTGCTGGCTGAAGCAACCATAAAACATACAAAGCATCATTATATTAACCTCTCTACTTCAAGCAAATTAATCATAGCTCAGACTCCTCAGACATTCATTTTCTCAGGCCTTTGCACTAATGAGTTGGGTCCATTCTGCTACAACTCCTAAATACACACTATCTTCATCCCATCTTCCTGTTCAAGCCACTGCACATGACCACATCAACTTCTATCTCCCTTAAATTGGTAGTTGAAAAAGAAGGAGAGGGAGGAAGAAAAGAAGAAGCAGAGGATGTCAATGGAAGCCCAAATCATTGTAAACTATGTTCTTGCAATTTTATCTTTTAAATTTATATAGATTTGATAATGTTGACAGCATTCTGCAGCATAGTGGGTCATTATGCATGAAGTCATTCATTAACACTAATTTTAATGTACAATATAGAAGAGTGAGACTCCCCTGCCCCATTCCTCTACTAGCCTTATTTAATTATCTGTGTATCTTTTATCTTCTTGAGAGATGAATTTCATCTGATGGAATAATAAAGTCTAGTAGTAAATATTAGATATGTATATAAATTTTTCACTTATCTACAGTCATTTACTTGGTCTAAGTATGATTCTGCTTTTCTTCTGTTTTACACAATTTTGGCAGAAACTGATGATTTGTATTCCATTTCCCACTCACACATGTGAATTGCAGATAAAAGTAGTTTATTTACAGAGCCTGGATTATTTCTATGCCAGGAGGTTCATATGAGCTAACTCAACAGTTTGGTTTACAGGAACATGGATTATTCTCTCTGGTAACTGATAGCTGCATGATCAATTCCTATAACATTCCTAACTTCCTCAGCATCTTATCTGAAGACAAGACACATCCTGAACTTATATGTTTTTTATCACAGCCATCATGTTTCCCAGGAATCTGGAATATTCTGTATTAAAATAAAATAAAACAAACAAACAAAAAAAAACCCCAGAGACATTGAGAGAGAATTTTAAAAACTAAAAACAGGTGACTCCTTCTACCTGAATAGGCACACCTTTGAGATTTTCTTAGAAAAGCCATAGACTGCAAGGTGTTATGACTAGATTCTTGGGTACTGAATCCATATTGTATGCATGTACACATATACATGCACATTTGGATAATACACAAATGTGTGTGTGTGTGTGTGTGTGTACGCGCGCGCGCATGCGTTTGTATGTTTGTGTGTTTGTGTTATCCAGATGCTGTGTTTTATGTTTCTAGGTAACTCTAATCCTCTTCTCTTGGTTATTCAAAACACATTTTTAACTAATTGAGAAGTAAAAATCAGTTATGTAAAATGTATTTTGTTTCAGTTCATAGACATTTTATTTATTACAGAATTTCAAAGGCAAACTTAGTTTACTTTAGTAAGGAGTGCTTTCTTGCACTAATGTATTTGTGCAAGAGAAGAACCAAAACGAAGATGTTAGAGAGTCAGAGAAAAATGACTTAAAAGCACAATAAAATATTTTACTACAGAGGCATTTTAAAAAGACATGTCTAATAGGAAACACTTTTGTGGATGATATTTTATTACAAAACAATCTCACTCTCCTTTTGAGGTAAATGGGAAGAGGGAACAGAATGCTCAGCTACAAGAGATTTTGAGGCTGCAACATGAAACACACATACACACACACATGGAGAAGAGAGAAAGAAAGAGAGAGAGAGAGAGAGAGAGAGAGAGAGAGAGAGAGAGAGAGCGCAAAATATTTGTTGTAGCCCACTATTTTCTTGAGAGAGCTTCTAGGCAAGAATTTCCTTTTTTCAATCCATGCACAATAATTTATTAAAATTCTTAAATTGATAGAATGCTTTTGCTTTTCAGACTCTGCAAAATAAATTGTTGGCTCTTTTTCTGTGGGACAATCAGTTTTGCCTACTAGTGCTTGTCCATCTGTGCCTCCCTTGCTCTGGTCTCTTGTTATTAACACCATGTGGCTTGAGGCGAGCTTCCTTGGGTTCCACTTCCATCATCCATTCCAGGCAGAGTGGCAATTCTCCACTGGAACTTCAGGCATGTCTTTTCTCCTCTGTGACATCTGCTTTTGTCATATATGTTGTTATCTTACTTCATGTTCCCCTTCTTCACTTTAAACACCTTCAGGCCTGGGAATAGCCCATCTCCACATTCATATTTACATGTTATGCATATGAATGTGAAGGGTGCATGAAAGTCTCTCATATTGACAGTTTGTGATACATATTATACACATGATATTAAAATATATTATATGTATCATGGTATATATGTATATATATATATATATAGTATGTATTTGATAATTTTATACTTTAGGGTCTCTTTGAATTCAAATTCTGTCATCTATTCTAATTTGATATTATGCATACATTTCAAAGGCTTTTTTCTTTCTCTACTAACATCCAAGCCACTGGCACACATAGCAATGGATATAGATAAAGTCATAGACAGGTAGGATATAGACACTCTGTTGCTCACACTGGGAAACATGACTTTAGTGTCACACTTCACCATTACACAATGTTACAGTGAGGGAGAAATATGTTCATTTAATTTTATATTTACGAGTTAAAAACAGTTAACTAATTATCCAAACTATAATTTCCCTTGAGTCCTATATTATTTTTCCTATGTATGCCTCATAAAGATAAGTAAGAACTAAAGACATTTGATTTACCACTTTATAAGAAAAAAACATATAAGAAAAAATATAGAAGCTCATTTCTATAATTAGAAATGGGCCTTTTATTCATAAGTTTCCATGATCTCTCTGTTTATTCTAGAACTTTTACTAGACTTCAGCATTAAATTCATTGATCCAGATTTTTTTCTCCAAATTCTTAGATTAGGAATTTTTGTCCCATTGTAATCTCTATGATTTAATACCCACTCTTTCCCATTCTTGCAATACGATCTTTCTGGGCACAGGAACACGAAAACATTTAGACTACCCAGATTAGAATTCACTATGAGCTCATCTGCCAGACTTTAATTTGTTTGTTCAGTGTTTATCCATCCCTTCTGCCTGGTAAGTCTAATTTCTGCTGCAGATGATAGATGAAGCACAGGAGCTGAAAGCAAGTTTCCCTGTTGCATTGTTGCTAAGTCACTGTCTTCCTAAGCCACGAACTTCTCTGAGTAAACTTGCAAATTGAAGCATTTTCTCTTATCGATTGCAGGCTATTTCCTGAACCTGGCGCTCATTCTCACCTTAAGCCTTCTTGGCACTGCTTACATATTTATAGCACATATAATGTCTGCCTTCACCCCTCTCTCTTTTTCAGTGTTGACTGCAAGACTTTACAAACAGGAACAAGCGGTTGTTGTGCAATTGCATTAACTTAATCACATCCTTTTCTAAAAACAGTGATTAAAACTAAATTTCAGCAATTTCTCATCTTCTTTCCCTCTAATTATTCCAAACAATTCTGAGTTCAGATGAAGGGAAATTTTTAAAGTAAATATTTTACATGAAATTACTTGCCTGGGAAACTTAGTTTATATATAAATGTGATTGTTTCCTCATATAGTGAAGGGAAAAATTGGCCAGGATACTGCTTTATTAGCTTCTTTAGTTTTTAAAAGCATCAGTCCCATTCCCAAATGCCCTGCTTGGACACCCTGAGCAACTTCACATACACACAGAAAAGGGACAAGTGCTCCAGATGCTTTCACAGGCTTTAAATTCAAACTCAAACTAAAACTCGCTGTCTTTGGTTGGTCTCCAGGGCTCAACAGAGAAAAATAATCACTCCACAATGGATCAAACTAAAACTACTATCCTTTACTGAGTTCACTGAATTATATTTAAATAATACCTAGTTGTGTAAGAAACGTTATAAGCAAAAATAATTCCTAAGAATCCATTGCTATGGTTACTCTTGGTGCATTGCTGAGACTCCTATCAAGTCTACGGTTTCAATATAGGCCACTTCATTGTTATATATGAATTAATATTGTTTTGTGAGCCTCACACCTGGTCCTGTCTTCCTTTTAATGAAATGATGTGATTGTATTATTTTCAAAAATAAAAGAAATAATGTAAAAGCATACCACCCCCCAAAAAAAATCATCTAATCAATAAGTGGACAAATGAACTGAAAAAGAGAATGATATTAAGAATGTATTTGGCATCTGTCACTGAAAATGTATAGTATTCAAACTCCATGCTATTTTGGTACTAACCTCATGTGTTATTCATAGATATACCTTTATTACTATTATAGTTAGGATTTCAAAAATATCCAGTGTGTCTCTAAAAATCTAGAGCTCTAACATTGCTTAATCTCTGTAAAATCCAAACTCTCTTAACCTTGCGCTAAACAAATAATAATAATAATAATAATTAAATAAGTTCTTATTCCAAAAGGGAATACCCAGGGCCCAGTCACAATCAAATCAAAACAAAATCAATCTCCAACAGTGTTAATAACTCACTGTCCAGTGTCTGAGAATCATTCATGACCTTCTGGGTTACAAAGAGCTTAGAGTGTCACATTTCTCTTGATCTGACTATCATAACACATACAGCTTTTCTCCTAGGCACAGGCCGGATCCACTCTACAACTATGGTTGTCCTAAACAGTCATCCCATGGTATTGGCATCTTGGATCTTTGTTGTGGGGTATTTGTACACTGTATGAAGATGTATTGCTGTGATTGATCATTGTAATAAAAAACTGACTGGCCAATAGCTAGGCAGGAGGGATAGGAGGGACTTTGGGGCAGTGAGAGAAAGAAGAGATAATAGATGTGCACGGTACACACCATGGAGATACCTAATGAGTCAGACACACAAAACGGGAGAGAGGTAAAAAGCTACATGGTAGGATGTAGATTATTAAAAATGTGGGTTAATTCATGTAATAAAAGCTAGTGGAACAAGCCTAAGCTAAGGCTGAGCTTTTATAATTAATATTAAGTCTCCATGTCATTATTTGTGAGCTGGCACTCCAAAGAAAAATCTGACTACAGATCTCTGCTACAGGTGAGCTGTCCTTTCACCATCTGCCTCTCCTGGGCACTCTTCAGGGACACTGACCCTGTCACATGGTGCCAAGACCCAACTTTTCTCCATAATCTCTTCAATCCTAGGGTTTTTACCTCAACTGAGGCTGCACTTTCATCAATGGCCTCTCACACACCAAGTCTCATGACCCCTTTATGCATTCAAAACCAGTACCACGTGGGAGACTCTTACAGATTGCCAAGTTTGACTGCCAGCATGAAGTACAGCTGTGGCTGCCTCTGGACCACAGCATCTGTGTGCTTATCTTGAAAATGCACTCCCAGAAGATTTCACTGCAATGATACTGGTCTCTTAGTAATCATGGCTAATTTCTCAGCTTCAGCTAAGCAACATGGATTGTCCCAGTAGAGCAAAGGTTTCACTTTAGTGGTTCTTAATTCAAACCATCAACAGTCCTGTTGGAATCTTTAAGGGACACTCAGACTTCTCTCTGAAACTTCCCAAGCCAGGCTTCCATCTTCTGTGTTGCTCTCACCATTATCTTCTAAGGTCCCACAATAGCTCATTAAGCTCTGAGCATTCAGTGACTTTTCAAATCCCAAGTTCCAAATACCTCCAAAACACTCTCCAAAATAACATGATCAGGTCTGTCACAGCAATACCCCATAGCAGGGTACAAATTTATCCCTCAGTTAAGGTGCTTGTTGATGTACTAAAACGCCATGAACAAAAGGAACTTTGGGAGAAGAGCTTTTGTTTTAGCTTAAAGTTCCACATCACAATCCAGTACTAAGGGAAATCAGGGCAGAAAATCACACGGGGCAGGAACCTGAAGGCAGGAGCTGATGTACAGGTGTGGAAGAGTCCTGCTTACTAATTTGCTTCTTGTGGCTTATTCAGCCTGCCTTCTTAAAGCACTCAGGCCACCAGTCCAGAGGTGGCATGGACCAAAGTGAGCTAGATTCCTTCACATCAATCAAGAAAATGTGCCACAGGCTTGTCCCTGAGCTAGTTTGTTAGGGGCATTATCTCAATTGAGGTTCCTTCTTCCAAAATGACTCTAGCTTGTATCAAGGTGACTTAAAACTAGTCCCCATACTTCTTCACTATATCTTTATAAACCACCATATTTCATTTTGTAATGAGGTAAGGTTGAAATAGTGTAAGGAAAATAAATGAAAGGCAAACAAAAGGAACTGCTACAGCTGTCCTTTTCTTTACATTATAAAACCATAATGATACTTTCTTCCAATTTCCCCATCCATTCTTTGAACCCCATCTAGATCCTTGTTAGTCACTCTGAACCCATGCATGTGTTAATTCAAAAAGCACACAGAATATTCTATTCTCGATACTGTCCTCCAGATGAAGACATTTGATGGACATTTGGATTAAATGCATCAGGTTGTTTTCCACAGTTCTTCTTTTGTGGTGTCTTGTTAAGAGCTTTTCAGTGAAACTTTCAGAAGTATAGGGAGCTGCAATTGTTCACCAAGGCTGTACTTTTACTTGTGTTGTTTGCTAGGAAGGTCTCCATCCATGCTCTACAGGTAGTGTTCTGTAACAATTTCAATTCTGCTTATTTTCACTCAACTGGTTGTATCACATGGCTTAATTACAAAACAAGAAAGGGACACAATAGTCATAATCAATGGATTATAAATGCTTATTTTGTGTATGGATATGAGGTAAAAGTAGACCTTGGAACCACCTAACACATGTTTATAAACTGTATTTTGTGAGACACATTAAATATATACAACTTATTTAAGTTTATTAAGTAGTTTTAATTCAAATACTGTATTAGCTTTGGAAGCCTTGATCCCATTAATCTCACCAGTATTAGGCATTCTTAAAGACACATAACATCAACACTTTCCTTCATTTTAGCAATACCTGACATAGGCACTTTGGGACTGATACCATTAGAGCCCCCATTTATTTCCGCTTTAAAATAGGCAGCACTGTCCTGAAGACTTTCAGAGTTCCCCCAGTCTGGGTGGGACAAGACTAAAGAACTGGAGAAAGATTACAGAAAGAGAAAAGATAGCAGGGCTTGTCCTCTGATAACCCCGGAACACTGCTATGACTGTTCTGGAGGGGACTCTGAGGACAGTTCTGGAAAAGTATCTCTAAAATACTTTCACTCAGTGGAAAAACTGTCAGTCCACCAAGGAAATAGAAAAACAACAATAACTCAATCCAATTGTCTTTAGATCAGTGAGTTGGCTCACTGTGTAAAAGCACATGCTGATAACCTGAATTTAATCCCAAGAATGCATCTTAGAAGGAGAGAAACCATGTTGAGAGAAAGACAGTTCCTGGAAGTGGAATTGTGACTTCCTTATACATGTCTTGACATGTACACACATGTGTCACACACACACACACATACACACACACACACACACACACACACACACCATGATTGTCGTCATCGTCATCATCATCATCATCATCATCATCACCACCACCATCAATAGTCTTAAAATTGAACATATCATTTGAATGTGGGTGACATTTTAAAATTCATGAATGTCATTACTTTTAAGGTGGTCAGAGCAAAGGATGTAGGCACTTGTTTGTCATTCCAGCACAGGACAGGCTGAGACAGGAAGAAACAGAGGCCTGGCTGGGGCTACCTAGGGACTGGAAAGAAACAAAAGGGAAAGGAAGCCATTCTATGACCAAACTTCAAAACTAGCTAGAAAAGCACAAAGCCATGTTTCCCTAAATACTGTTTTTTATTTTCAGAAGGAAACAGACCAGATATGTGACTAAAATGGGAAGAGTTTGATTTTGTAGTTTAAGGATCCAACTCTGCACAGGTGCCTTTGACTTTAGACATTCAGCCGAAACCATTCAGGCTTCTGACATTGTGGAGCACCAATCTTCAGAGAAATCAAAGGATGAAAAATTCAGAGCAAGGGAGTGCCGGTTCATGCATTTTAAAAGCAGGTTCGACTTGAATACATTAGGGTGCAAGGTGAGCCGGCTGGTGCAGATTAGATGGGTACTCCAGAATCAAATCGAGAGGTGCTCTGTTTTCAAACCCAGGATACAAACAACAACTTGGTCTCTTAGATCACAGCCCACTGGAAAAAATTTTAAGTAAAAACAGAGGAGAGCAGAGTACATATCTTAAGTATTCTCTCTAAATTATATAAAACGATCCAGATACTCCTAAAAACTATCAAAAACCTCTCCTGAAATGTTTCACTCGATGTTATTAATTACGTAGAGATGGTTCTTAAACACATTTATTCCCTAATTTGTTGATATAAAAATAAGGCAAATGGGATATAAGAAAGATTACAAGTTAGTGTTTAAGTGTCTCCTGTATCATTTTAACTATATTTTGCTTATGATTTATTAAAGAACCAAGGAGTAAAATTCAATTTGAACAACATCTTTATGGACTCTTTACTGAACGCATCTGAATAAGTCATTGCAGTGTATCCCATGTACTCCAAAGACATTAGACCAGTCTTGAGATTTCTCTCATAATTTCTCCAATTTTCTTTGTGAAAGATTTTTATCTTAGATTTAGAGATGTAGTTCAGAGGATGAGTGTCACTGCTGTTGAAGCAAATTATTTGCTATCTGTGATTTGGTGTAGTTAATAAAGCATGATCAGATTCATGGTGATAAAGAACATGTAAAAATGCAATATGCTATTAAATTCAACATTTCACGCAGATGCAAGATCAAAGTTGATAAATTAAACACTCTGAAGCCCCCAAAATACCCCCCATAGTATTTTAATCTTAGACAAAATGTACTGGGCACTTAAAAATAAATGCCATATATTATGATGAGCAGAAAGAAAAATGTATGTGAAATATGAATTTATACACATAGGAAGTGTGCAGGAACAGAGAATCACCATATTAATAGCGCTGGAATAAAAGGGTTTGGACATGCTAAATGCTCAGTTTTAATGCTGCTTAAAAACCACAATTCAGTATTTTTATTATTTGACTTAGATGGTGTCAGTGCACAACTGAAACAAAAAAAAAAAAGAAAGCAATAAAAAAAAGGAAACGGAAAGTATACAAGGCCATGTCATAGAAAACACATCTTATTGGACCCTACCTCTAATTAAACCAGGATTTATTTCCTTCCAACTGGCATGTTTTGAAGATAGACTTCAATTAATGGAAATCTGCTCACTGTTTGTAATTATGTATTATCTTGTTTTATTCCTTAAAAAAAGCTAAGTCCTCTGAAGGAAGTTCCTGACTGTCTGTGTGTGAAACATCAGTCTCAACACCTAAATTGTGGCTGGCACACAATCACCATAGCTGATCAAGCGTGGTTATCGAATGTATGAAGTGATCCAGGAATATGGCTATAGGATAATAGTCTGGAGCCTATAGGCTGAGCAATGCTCCTGGCAGGACTTTGGATTTGAAACGCTTGTAAAAGAGTAAAATTTGCAGATTCTAAAAATATTCACTTCCAATTATTTAATATAATTTAAGGAAGAGAGTTTCCTTCCATCATCATTCAGCTGCTTTCTCATCAAGTAGATAGATGTTAAACAGGTCGTTTTTCAGGAAAAGCCCCTTCATTCTGACCATGCTCATTTATCTGGACCTAATCCATAGCTCTTCTTTATCATGGAGAGGGATGATGCACGGCACACTTGGGTGCAGTTGTAGCATGTTTTATTTCATTTGTTCACAGTGCAAAGGTGAGCAGTGCTCTCAGATCTGTATACCCAAAACTTCATGAAGAACGGAAGCATTTCACACATTTCTTGCCTCGGGTACCATTTTCAACCATTGCCTTTAGTGATGTGCACACTCATAGGTTTCCAGACTGTTAATGATAGCTTGGAGCCCATAATCTTGTAGTTTGGATTATTTCCCCCAAAACTTATTACCTTACATTTGCTCACGCCGAATGAAGCTCATATGCTGATATGCCACTTTCATGCCCACTTACCCGGACTCAGAGGAGCCTTCTGGAACTCTATTCCTGTCACCTCAGCGTTTCCTCATTCACTAGAGCTTACTGTATGAGAATGGAGAGATTTTACTTCATATGGCCTCATTAAATTCATTTGTTTTAATGCTGTAAGTAATACTGGCTTCAGTGCTCATGGGCTAGGTGGTGAGTTAGAATTAAACAGGCATGTTGCACAGATATGAGTGTTCTTTGTTCAGAGGAAATCCTTCCCCCACCCACACTTACCTTTACTCTATCTGTCAGAACCAACAAGCATTTCTTCCGCCAGGTCTACCAGTGTTTTTCATCTCTGGGCTCTAGGCTGCATCCTTTCTTCTCTTGGACCACTTACATCAGAGGATGGATACAATCCTCTAGTTGAGGAACCCTGACTTGTCTTTTCTTTCTGCCTTGATTTTGAACTCTGGTTAAATTAAAGTGTGATGCTGGGGAAAGAGGATTGACTATAGTGTCAAACTGTTATGCAGATCCAGCTGTCACTTTCTATCTGAACACAAGAGAGTAAGTAATTGAGTGTCTGCCTGCAAAGTAGAGATTCAAATGTGTATATTGCTGTTCTGAAGACTGTGTATTGCATTGTGTTTCACTGTGTATCATGCTCTTCTGGATGTTTTATTTCTTTCTCCCTAGCTGTTCTGAGAGCTTCCCACCCTTTATTGTAGACCTCATTATTTTCTCCCCACGGAGGCCTGCTCTCCTTTATTGTGCCTATCTGACCTCTTCTACCTGGCTCTTCTGATTCCATCACCTAGTGGGCAATTCGTGTTCATTTTAGCTAATCTCTGACTAAAATCATCCCTCCTTTAGTGACTTTTTTGTTAAAAAATAAGAAGTACTCTCACAAACATGCTTCAGATGTTATGATTCTTAAGGATCACATGCTTAGCTATCACTTTTCCATGGTTACTTTGGAATAATTTCCTCCTATAATGCAACCAAAAATATTGAGCAAAACAAGCTTGTCTGGTTCCAGAGGCTTTGGGTGGAGAGTTACAGTAAAGCAATGACCTTTGATGTATTTTCTACACAGGCATTTAGAGACAGTTCTGCTTTAGGCTAGAGTGTTCCAAATCACAACCAGAGTTAGAAATAATCAGAAGGGCAAATTGATATTTTAGCAGAGAAGATGAGTCATAAACCAAAGGTCAGTGCTACAAGAACAATATGAAATTACAAGAGTCCTTGGAGAAAGGAGAAGAGACGTGGATTGCAGGTGTGTTTTGGCAAATAAATCAAAACAAATACACAGTACTCGTTAGAGCCAAATCTACAAGCCTGAACAGTTTTAGAGTGATGGGGGATCATTTTTAATAAAGATATCATAATTAGGTGCCAGAGAGGAAACCATCAGTATTAGAGGTGATACATAAAGAGAGTTGCAGTACCCAGTGTTGAACCCTGGGTTGAATAAAGTATGCTTGGATTGGGAACAAGAAAAGATAGATAGATAGATTAGATAGACAGATAGATAGATAGATAGATAGATAGATAGATAGATAGATAGATAGACCATAGATAGATGTAAATAGATAGATAGATAGATAGATAGATAGATAGATAGATAGATAGATAGATAGATACATAGATAGATAGATACATAGATAGATAGATAGATAGATAGATAGATAGATAGATAGATAGATAGATAGATAGATAGACAGACAGATAGATAGATAGATGTAGATAGAGAGATAGAGAATCATATGTTAGGGAACATACATGAATTCAAGATCTCAAAACAAATTATACACAGGGCAATAATTGGTTCTCTTTCAAAGGAGAACTTGAAGTAAGAATTTGGGTAAGAGATAGTGAAGAGCCAATCTATTTTATGAGTGCTGTGAGCAATGGTGGCTCCCATGTGCTAGGACCTGTCTATAGGACCTAGAGACCATGCAGAACACTCTTCCAGAGCATTCTATCAAGAGGTAAAGAAAGTATTTATTCATTCGTTAACAAACCATTCCTTTCTCGGTGGTCTCTTGCATTGTATTCCTGTGCTCATTGTAGTCCTGTGTAGTCATTTTGCTCCATGTGACAGAAGAAATGTTGCTATGTTCAAAGAAGACAAAGAATGCAGGTGCTCAGAAGTTGTTCGTAAGCCTCTGATGGCTTCCAGGCCAGCTAGGGAGGTTGATGTTAGTATGTTAGTCAGCTACAAAGGGAAAGGGTGATTGTTTCCATAGAACCAGGGAGATACACTATGGGATTATGTTCAATATCACATGTCAAAATATGACTTTGGCACATTTTAGTGACCTGTGCCCCATGGAGAAATTATTTCCAGGTATTTCTGACTTTAATAAAATAAAAGACAAGAATTGGCATTTCACTTATTTACCTCTTCACCATCAAGCTCAGTGCTTTGCTGAAATGAATTCAGTTCTAGGGAAATTAGCAACTACGCCAGAAGCTCATTTTTTTTTCCTTCCAAAATCAGGGCATGTGCTATTTATGTAATGCATTTGATCTCAGTGGATCCAGCTATACTGAGTTATCAATTACTGCATAGTGCATTTAGTGTGCTTAGAAGCTTCTTTTCCCACTCTTGGAATGCAGCCATCAGGAAAGAGCATGACAGCTGTTCAGCAACTCCAGAAACACAACATAAAATTTTATGATGAATAGCCTGACTGGCCTGTCTCCCATATAACCAGTTGAGTACTTGCCATCTCTGAGCCCCCTCTAGATCACATTAGAATGGCTAGTGTCGAGAGTACACAATAATATTCTTGAGATAATTATTTTAGAATGATTAAAAGCAATTCATAGTGCCCTTTAATATTGCCCATTAGGACCACCAGTGTGAGTGACTGTGCACAAAAGTCTGTAAGTTTGCTATGACACTGAATCCTCATAAAGCAGATATCTTTGTCTTTGGAGGAATAAGCTCTGTCGTCTGGGTGATTATGGTGATTCTACAGATATGTATGTGGTTGTTCTTACTTTAGAAATTGTCTTAGATATATATGACTTAGACCTTGGAACAATATAATGAAGATCCCAATAAATAATAGATGCTATTCTCCCAGAAGCAAAGAGCAGTGTAACATCCTCCGAGTTGCTGTTTTGCATCCTGCACCCTTTACACCATTCTATACAGGAGCATAATGTGTGTGGAACTTGAAGTTAATGTCCAATGAAGCAACTCTACCACTGACTTTAAGGGGACTTATGCATTTCAAGTTTAGAGTTCTTTTGACTCAGAATTTAGATTCTGTTGATTCAGTAGGCTTAGGGTATCATTCCTCTAATCCTGGCACGAGTTTCTGCTGCATGCCATTCATTAGTCAACTTATATACCTAGATTTCATATTTCTCTCTTTAAGCTATAAATTTAAATTGCTTCTTCCAAAACAGCATTATAATAAAGATTTATGCTTCACAAACTCCAAAGTGCCATGTGGAAGGACAGTGACAGTTACTCACTGAACACCAGGCAACACTTAGGGCTCTTTGTCAGTATTATCCCCATTTATTGATATTTCTTATAAAATGATCAATCCCACTGTACATAGTAGTAGGAAGTGAGAGAATTGAACCTCTATGAGTCGCAGCTTTTAATATTGGTGATCTCATATCTAAGTGTGGAACAGGTCTAAACCTATGTCTGCCTGATTTGGGGCTGTGTTCTATCTTCAGTACATTTAAATCACATTGTGCAGAGTTTCCAATCACAGTGTAAGAGAACAATGTGCAAATGGATCCACATTAACCAAAAATGTAGAAAGGTCAGGATGTCTAAAAGTTTTTAGGAAATCAAAGCTTATGACACCAAGGTTACTCAACTCAAATTTGAGAAAATTGCTGAAGCCTGTTACTATTTACCCATTAAGCATTTTTTCCCTCAATCCTCCTTATTCTTTATTATTAATGCTTTATCTCACTGTCATCACTCACTGAGTTCCACACTAAGCACTAAGGAAGAAACATTACCTACAAGGAAAGTACAGTGGAACTCACAAAGCATATCCATTTGCTCCCCAAAGGAGGGAAACTCTGGAAAATGATGAAGCAAAGAACCCCCAAATTGAACAGCAAATTGTGAGATAACCTCTTAACCTTTATTCATAAAATGATGTGAATCTCTGCGTGATAACATTTGAGGTGTTGCCTGTCGTTGGGAATATTCCTGGAGTTTAGTAACTTTGACTAGCTTGAGGATCAAAGGATGAGAATAATGTTTGTTCTTCCCCCAGAACCCCAGGGAGTGCTAAGTTGCTCAAGATTCTTTTTATTGATGGGAACAGTAAGGATCATGGAATCAAAGGGCGCTTCAGAACAGGCTCATGGTCAAAGCTGAAGAGCAAGGATGTATGGACCACCAGAGCCTTGAGGCAACAGCTGCTGGTCGACTGCTGCAGAAATATTTTTATAATTTTACATATAATAAATCCCTCCTGTTGAATACTAGCCATGATATTTGCTTTTAGAGGCCACTCTTCTATTTGCCTTAAGCTGTCCTGAGCTTTGCCTTAAGCTTCCTTGTGATATTCAGACATCTGAAGGTCACTGAAAGAGGACCCTCAGTAATCTCTTTGTGCACAGATATCTGTACTATGAGTGGATCGCAGTTCACACTCAAGGAATATGAGTGGACTTGAGCAGTTGCTGTACAGTTAGGGATGATCAATGCTAAACTGACCTGGCCCTCACTGGACCTCCCTGTTTCACCTTAGTGAAATGACAGTAACTACAGCAATGTACCAGTCTGGTGCGCTCTGTCATTATAAAACGTGTGTGTGTGTGTGTGTGTGTGTGTGTGTGTGTGTGTGTGTGTGTATGCATGTGCGTGTATACATGTCAGCTTTATAGATAGAACAGGGCACAGCTTTTATCCCCATCTTAGAAAGTGGGACATGGAGGCAAAAATATAATTAATAGAACCACGCAGGAAGCAAGTGACAAAGGTCAGCAGCTGCAAAGGAGGCAAAGGCCTGGGGTTAAGGGTCTCAGTATCTGGGGCTGATATGCTTCTCCAATTCCCATTACTAGCGTATCTCAGTGCCTATTTTTCCTCATTGCCATGGTTCCCCTTTTGTAAGATAGGAATGAGAACTGTCTGTTAGGGTCATCTTGATGTTTAAATGAAACAGTGTCTTTAAGCCACCTTGTGTTGGCACATCGTAAACATTCAGGAAATGGCGGCTGTTCTTGAGAAGGGCCAGTACTTTGACCGCCACCGTTCTATGATCTAATATCACAGTCCAAAACTCAATCTCATATTATCAAATAGGAACTGGATCTTGAGCCATTTGATTCATCCAGTGTTGTGGGTGTGTTCTTTTGGTTCTAAATGCTGTGGTAGTGTTTACATGGTGTGTTGTCAGTGACAGAATAATAAGGAAAACAAACACGTGTTAGCAAATAACAAGATTTCGTGTTTGGTTTCTAGGACTCAAATCTCTGCATTCTGAAATATATCAAAATTCACCAAACAGAGAATTTGAAAGTCCTTATCACAGTAGGATATTGATTAATTTCACAGGCAAAATACTGGGGGCTAGTAACATTACAGAGAGCAGGGATTAGATGTAGCCCATTGAGAATGATCCATTTTCTAGAATTGTCTTTGTGCAATAAACCATTGCATGCAATTTTTATCACATTGTCCAAACTGTTAACCTGTGGCATTTAAGTCCCCACTACCTATTTTAGGAGTGGATGTGTATTGGACAGAAAGATTAATTTTTCATAGTTTTCTGAATCTAATAAGATTTTTGTATATCTTTTAAAAGCATAGATTTCATGCTCCAGGAGGTGGGGACTACTTATGTAAATATCTTCTCTGATATGATTATAACAACAACAACAACAAAAAAAGACCTGGGAAACAATATAAGAATACTTTGGAATATGGAACAGAGGTTAAATAAAAATGTGACTCTTGTCTTTCTATTACTTGAGGCAATCTCTTCTTTGCTCTCTGAATTAATTAGTATTTTGTTTTTAATTTTTTTTATATAATACAAACACTTCCACAGCCCTTGTAAATTATTCCTGACTTTTCTGGTCACAGAGCTGTTATTATCTGCTAATATAAATCCATAGCCAATCCTCAGTTTTAGTAATCCCCACTGGGTGAGTATTCTTGTGAAGGGTATGACTTAGTCTTCTTCAGCTTTCAAGAGTCCTACAGATCAGGACCCTTGGCCTACTGCAACCACACTCTAGCTGCCCAAAATTGTCAAGATCATAACTCTAGATATACACTTCCCTATCCCAAAATGTTTGCCAGTTATGTTTCTTTTTATTAACAATGAAAGATGAACTTCCCTGTTAGTGGGACAATAAGGGCGACTTAACTGGTAGTTATGCCTCATGTTTCTGGAGCCCGGCAGTCCACAAACATGTTGCCATTACAAGTGAGTCCTGCTAACGGCCCTCTTCCTGCCTTCCAAATATCTTCTTAATGTATCTTTAAGAATAGGGGTGGGGCAGTGCTGGAAGCATTCTGGTCTCTTTATCCCCAAGTAAGAGCATTTATTTCACGTATGCCTCTCTACACTCATGACTTAATTACCCCCTAACAGACTTACACTAAAATACTACCACACTGGGGATTTAGACTTCAGCATGTCCTTTGAAAAACAAAAACATTTAGACTGTCACCTCCTGGAGGATGATCGAAGCAAAGGTGAATACTACTGGGAATGTTACTATAAAGAAACCTTCTTCATACTCAACAAATGAGGGAAATCATCTCTTTTGTGGCATGTAAAACATTCCTAGGAAGAACTGAAGAACTAGGTGAACAGTGGACTCAGGGTTCATTCTAGAAGGGACTCCAGGAGTGAGTGAGTCATTTAAAATCGTGGGTCTCCCTGAGATTATACCTCCTTGGAACTTTTAATAAAATGTGGACTTATTAGACAGAGAGCATTTGCCTTATGCTGGTGTTGCATATTTAAAAAGCAGCATGTAGCACCAGCTACTTAATTCCAAATTGATTTATTCCGTTGATGTAACTAGTTTCTTCTTTCTTCTTATATCCAGAGACTCAGTTCAGCAAGGAAACAACAGAGTAACTGGAAAGCTCACAAGGGATGGCACCGAGAATTCACAGAGCATATGCACTATGTTTAATGTATAGCTCTCGTGTCTTAAGATATTGCTAATTACTTTTTGCAAACAGGGAAATATTGTCTCGGCCTCCTTATTAAGAAGGTACAAGATCTGCTGACATACCAAAATAAAAGTCTCAAACATAAATTCACAGCTTGTTACTATGCAGGAAATAAATGTATTTGTTTTTTATTGTGAAGTTTGTAATTTTGTCTTTGTGGCATCTTGCTTTTTCTTAAGGATGAAGTGATCAAATAGAAAAATAACTCTACCTGAACAGACTATATTTGTTGTTCTTTCAAAAAGCTTACATCAGTTTCCATTTGATCCTCACAACAGTCTTGTAAAGGAGTTTCTGGTAAAAGTCAGACTTTTTCAATTTATAAGAGAAAATAAAGCTGTAGAAAGTTGAATGACTTGTCATGATCACACCACCATTAATGAACATAATCCCCATTTCTTTCCTCTTAAAGCCACAATGAGGCTGGCAGCATAATGTAATTAGCATATCTACAAAATCGCAACTTCCAAGGGTTGATAGATGAATTTAATGTGGGCAAAATGAATTTAAAATGCAAATATTGAAGCTTATGATATAAGATCATAATCTGCAGTTAACTACTGTTGGAGAGTGGGACATAATTGTTTATGCATGTGAATAGAGAGGTTATTGCATATCTTATTTTCAAGGACTGGGTTGAAGATGCAAAGAGATGTACTTATGAGTAAACAAAATAGCACATCCATAGAGTGATATCTCATGTTTTGGAAATATATTATAAGGAAAGTTCAGACACAGAAAAAAACTTCTGCTAAAAGTGTCAGCATATTGGGAATGAATTGTTTGTAAAGTGATCAGTGGGAACAAACAATTAAAGAACATTATTAAAAATTATAAATTTGATTGAATTTATGAATTAATGGAAAAAATAGCAGCAGCAGGTTCCAAAACAGAAGCTTTCTTGCATTTTCGTACAGGGTGGGGATAAAATATTATGTATGCAATAGAATACTAAGGGTGGAAAGGACCCACTGCTTAATTCTTGACCACTTTTATCTTCAGCTGCCTGAAGTTCTCCCAAGAGCAGGTGTATAACCCAACTGATGCTTCTTAAGTGGCCATACAGAAGGTGGCTGAGCATGAAATTTCATCATTAAGGTTTATGTTTGAGATGGGGGGGGGAGAAAAGGGAAACAAAACTCAAGACTAGAAAAAAAAGAAAAACAGGAGAAACTGCCAGCAGTTCATTCAGGAAACCAATGTGATTCCTAAGAACTTTTAGAGGAACAAAACCCTTTCCATCCTAGCCTCTGTGTGGGTGGGTGGCTCTTGCCTTTGCTGTCACCCAGCTAGGAAGAAACATGAGACTGGGAAGAGATGTGGCTACCATACCTGAACATGGCATGATATTTATTCTCTGCTAAACTATGGTGAAGGAATGCTGACAACTTTTTCTGGGTATGCAGAGTGCTCAGCACACAATGTGTTTGAAATGACAGTGTGTTTAGACGTGACAGCAGCAAATTGTTTCCAGTTGGCATAGTAATTTGCATATGGTCACTGAATGGCAAAATGAAATGTCCGAGTGTCTTATGTTCTCTCTCACATGTGGCATCTAAGGGAATGAAATACATGTAAGCAAGAGCAGGACCATTGAGGCTGTAGAAAAGAAAGAAGGAGAAGGAAAGAGAGAATAAAAAAGGGTAACCGAGGAGGTGAATACAATCAAAATATATTTTATACATGTATGCAAATGTCATTACAAAAGTCTCCTCTTTACATTTAATATATGGTAATTAAGACAGAATATTAAATAAATGAAAAAAGAAAAGGAATGTCACTAATTATCTGCACTTGTCCTTTCTCTCAGTCTTCTACTTGCTCGGTAGTCTAAAGTTAGGTGTTCACTCATTAATCAGCTTTCTTCTGTTTTGGGCATCTAGACATCCTGTAGATAAACACTGCTGTTAACCTTTCCACATTCTCCCCAGCTTAACATGGAGTCTGGCTTCAAGTGACAACAGGACACATTTTACATACACTTACAGATCTAAAGGAGATGATGTCATGAATAATACTCTCTTCTGTGCTCACGCACCTGGCCAGGAATTTGGACTGGTGACCACAGAAGTACTCTGGTCCAGTGGCATTTTGGAGTGTTATAATGATTGGCTTACTTCTAGCAATTTGTCTCATTATTTTGAGCCTTGGCTTCCTGTGACTGTTGGTCTGCCATCCCAGCAACCCTTTCTGAAGTCAACAAAGCTGTCTCCTACTCCTTGAATGCCTTTGCCAAGAAAGAAAAGTCTGTCTTGGGGCCATTTCTCCAATCCATTTTCTCCTCAGAGCACCACTGTCCTAGAACTGGATTGATGCATCCCCCGTACATCCAGGAAAATAACAAGGTCAAGGAAGTAAGAGTACATGGGATATTAGTTTCTTTGCAGCACTGAAAAATCAGAGTCAACTTTCTGATATGCCTCCTTGCCCCTTTTTCATGCTCCCTTAGATTAAAGAGACCAACCGTCCTTTATGAAAACAACTTCCTCTGCTTTTATATATCTATTTTCCATAGACACTAAACCTCATGACTTAGCAGTAGTGGTTTATAGAAAGCAAGACAAGATACATGCTTCTCAACATGTTTGAAAAAAATTAATTGCTACCTGCTCAATTGCCAGCTATAGCTCCCCAAAGATGGAGTATTCAGGTTCATATTTATTCCTATTAGCAGCTCACTGGATTGCATGACTCTGTTTGTACCAATTTTATTATAAAGAAGTTAAAATGAACACACATAAAAACAAACAAAAAGAGTTTATAGTCTGATCCTCTTCTCCCTGGATGTCTATAAGTTGTAGTATGCTCATAAATGAGTCACCCACACAAATTCATCAGTTAGAATATCGTCTCTCACTGATTATGCTTTCTGCTTACAGGGTCAACTTCTAGAAAGAAAATATTAAAAATTGATGATAGTAGGTGTAGTTGTGATGAATTGGGACTTTCTTACCATCTTTGTTTTTAAAAGGGAAAGACAAGGATGACATTTCAAATTCTGTATTTTATAATTTAAATGTTTTATTAATAGCATATACCCTTACAAATTGTATAAAGTAATGGGTTTTATTATGACATTTTTTCATACATATAACATACTATGATCATATTTTCACATTAAGATATACATACCTGTGATAATATTTTGATACATGTATATATTTTATAATATTCAGTTGAGGAGAAACACACCTATCTCCTCAAATGTTTTCATGTCTTTGTCTTTTCTTAGTGGTAGTTATCAAAACTAGAGCTAGGCTAGCCCTTTACTAATAGGCTACACACACACACCCAACCCTTGGATTCTTCAGGCAGGGATTGGCTATGTAGCTTGACCTGACCTTGACTTTAATCCATAGCCTAGGCTGGCCTCTACTTGAGGTTCTTCTGCCTCTACACTCTTGAGTGCTAGGATTAAGGTGAGTACCAATTCACTTGACCATCATTTATTTATGGTGAAAAGAATAGAAATCCAGCCAGGCAGTGGTGCCACATGCCTTTAAGCCCAGCACTTGGGAGGCAGAAGCAGGCATATCTCTGTGAGTCTGAGGCTGTCCTGGTCTACAAAAGTAGTTCCAGGACAACCAGGGCTACACAAAGAAACCCTGTCTCAAAAAACTGAAAAGAAAAGAACCAATATGTTTTCTCTTAGCTATATATACATTACACCGTGAGTTACACCCTCTCTGTCATCACGCTGAGCAATATTACACCAGGAATTATTCCTTCTATGTCATTATGGCTTCATGCCTGCTGGCCAGGTACTATTCAGCATCCCTTCCTCCCTAATCTACTACATCTTAATATCTGCTTATTCTATTATCAATTGTTATGAAACTTAATTTTTTAGAATCCTATATGAATAAAATCAAGTCATATTTGTTTCTCGTCCTTGACTTATTTCATTTAACACAGTATCTGCCATTTCCTTGATACTGTTTCAAATGGCAAGGTTGTATTCCTTTTGTCTGAACAATGTTCCTGCATGTGTATGTGTTTCAATGTCCATTCATCAGTTGATGGACACTCAAGTAATTTCCACCTTTGTCTGTCATGAATAGTGTGATAGAGTTCATGTATCTCTTCAGCATATTGAAAGCTGGATAATGTATTCCATTTCTATTCTAGGGAGGATACCATTTTTCCACAACTGCCACATTGGTTAACATTTTCAAAAACTATGTGCAAAGATTCTCTTTTCTCACCATCTACTTGTTCTATTTGTCTTTATATAATAGCCATTCTATCTGAAATGAAAGGCTATTGTAGCTGGAGTTTTCTCCAGTCCCACCTGGGCCTGCAGCCACTCACACCCAAATAAACACACAGAAGCTTATATTAATTAAAATTATATGGCCCCATGGCTCAGGCTTCTTGCTAGCTAGATCATATATCTTAAATTAACCCATTTCTATAAATCTATACCTTGCCATGTGGCTCTTGGCTTACTGGTATCTTTATATCTTGCTTCCTCTGTGTCTAGCTGGTAACTCCTGACTCAGCCTTCCACTTCCCAGAATTCTCCTCTCTCTTTATCCCTCCTATACTATACTTCCTGCCTGGCTACTGGCCAATCAGCATTTTATTTATCAATCAATAAGAGCAACACATTCACAGCATACAGAAAGACATTCCCAGTAGGCTATTTCATTGCAGGCTTACTCTGCTTTTCCTCTTGAATGCCTAGCATCTTTTCCTTTACCAAGTGTCAATCTGTAACTTAATTGCTTCTTTTAAAAAGTGAGGTTTTAGGCTTACTGCCTGTTTAAAAACATTATCAGCATCATTAGTTATTATTATATGTTTGTGCATGATGTGGGGGGGGCATACATGTGTCAAAGAGCATCTGTGGAAGGCAGAGAAAAACTCTGAGGAGTCTGTTCTTCTACAGTGGAATCAGCTGGATCAAAGTCAAATTGGCAAGCTGACAGTGCAAGCACTTGTGTCCTTTGGGGCACCCTCCGAGCCCTGCTGTTTCCTTTAAAGCAGGGTATTTGTCTTTGATTCTGTTGTTGTTGTTGTTTGCTATTGAGCTGATTGTTTTATTTATATACTGTAGACAACAATCCACTGCCAGTTATTTACTTGGTCAATATTTTCCCTAATTTTGGGTTTGTCTCTTTGTTCTGTTGGGCCCTCTGCTATACAGAAAAGTATAGTGTGATATTGTCCCATTTGGGGTTTGCTTTGCTTTGTTGTTGGTGGTGTTGTTTCAAATTGTTTTTTGTCATTGTTACTATTATTATTCTTTGCTTTTGTTTCCTGGGATTTGGAGGTTTTGTCTGAAAATTTCTCACCATTTCCCTGGTGTTAAAGCATACTTCTTGTGTTTGCAGGGCCAGAATTTCAACTCTAATCTTGATACACATGTCCTTGTAATACTTTGTCTTCCAATTTTCTCCCCTTTCATTTGGGTATCACTTCCCTTTGACTGTGTTTGTTAGCATTTTAATGATACTGTTAAATAAATGCATATACAATATTTATTAAACACAAACATATCCTTCAGTAGCCTATTTTTTTCTTTTATACTGATCAAAAGAGAATGTAAAATTCATTGTTCTTTTCTAAGGGATTTTAATTGCAAACATCCTTGGCTTCCACTACATATCCAACATTCTGTAAACCTTTGTCTCCACTTGTTAGTCTGATGGTTGCCTCCTTGTCCATTTAAAAATGAGAACAAAGAGCTAGTCAAGGAATGAAAATCCTTACACAGGACTGTTCTGAATGCAGCTGCCTTCCACTTCTCTGAACCCCAATGTTTATTAGCTTCTTGGTTTGTAACGAATTGATAGAGTTGTAGGGATTAAAAATTCTCACAGGAGTCATCATCTACCAAAGTAAATTCTGGAGCTTTGTAGGTGAAATCTGGCAGTAAATGGGAGATGGATGAAAGAAGTCGAACAAAGATAGCCATGCCACCCCACAGGGAAGAGGAAAAAAAATGTTGGAGTTTAATTCTTTCAGTGTCTTGAGAATCCATCACTCAGACAGAACTCTTAACAGGAATCCAATTCTCCAGTTGCTGGACAAAGTTAATTAATTTGCAAATATATTTCATCTTCTAAGTGACAGCCTTGTCTACTCTAGGCAAAGAGGAGAAGGGAGGATGAAACTGGAGCGAGTATGGAGCGCTGGCGGGCTCACATGACAAAACACTAACCCTGGAGAATCGAGGTGACACTAGCTCATTACATCTCCTCCAAATGAGCTCCTTGTAAAAGGGAAATATTTTGATTAAGGTAGTGAGGGGGGCACTTGGAAATGCTCTCCATGCGCTGCTTCTAATTACTGTGCTGTACACTTACATTCCTTCAAAGCAATGGTGCCTGCAGCGAAAGGGGCCGTCTTGGCTGTTGTCATCAGCCCCAGAGTGGGGTAATGGAGAGCATTTGCTTTTCTTTCTTCATTCCCCTGGTTGTCATCTTCCTCGTCATAATCTCTAGTGTCTTCATTTGGACACATTCATCCTGAGTTAGTCTTTCAAATTGCTTCACTGTGTGATTTGTACAGACAAGGTTGTGGCATCAGAATGGGAAACTCCAGGGTCCTTCTCTATGTGTTCAGTTCCAATGGTGAGGACCGCCCTTGTATTCGTATCATTTTACAGGCATAAACTAAAGACACAGAGAAAGGGGAATAAGATTCTATATTCAAAGTGTAATCATCCTCTCCTTTATTCCCAGTCTATTTGGTTCTCTGGTTCTTACAAAACTGGACTTCTTGGAACCGTCTCCTTGCTCAGCAATATCCCAGTTTGTAGATAAATGTACCACACAGTGAACAAAAAGGAAGTGGCCAAAGAGAAAGATGGTGGTTTGGAGCTGGAGAACATAATGCATGCCATTATGGACTGTGTGATGGCATTTGACTTGTATTTCAAGTGTGATGTGAAGCAATTGAAGGTGTTGATACAGAGGACTTAAAAAAAATTGACTTAAGCTAAACAAACAAACAAAAAACACCCCAGGTATTGCACAGAGCTGAAGGGTGAGAAAAGAGTAGGGTTGTTGCTGTAGAAAATAGATCCCGCTAAAGAATTGGAAATGTGGAATGATGAGCTATCTCTGTGGGTAAAGATACTTGGCTGCACAGTGCTGGTGAAAGGAATTCAGTCCCTTAAACCCATCTACAGGTGAGAGAGAAGAAAATCAACACAGTTCACCATGGCATATGTAAATACTCGCTTATATGACACATACCCATCACCCACCCCCCCCACACACACACATAATAAAAAAAATAAAAATAAAAACACATTATTGGTAATATAAAGAAAAATAAATCTGGTTTCTTTTGAGGAACTGGGCATAAGTACTGTGGTAATCAGCTACCTCTCATTTTTTTGTGTTTATTCTTCTCTCATACATTACATCATGATCTCATGACTAAAGTTTCCCTCTGCTCTTCCCTGTTCCTCCTGTCCCTCCTCCTACCTCCACTCTTGCCCAGATCAACTGAACTTGACCTACCTCTTGAGGCTGGGTCTTTACATGATCTTACTAGTTTTGATTAAAAGGTAAGAGGTTGCTACACATAAATCTCTGGGGTTCTGGGGGGGAAACTATCAACAAATCGAACCTGTCTCATCAAAAGCCCCACTTAAAAACAGATCCACAGGCAAGCACTGGGCTGAGCACCTGAAGTCCTGCTGAAGAAAGGGAGGAGGGATTGTACAAGCCAGTGGGGAGCAAGGCCATGCAGAAGAACCCACAGAGACAGTTGATCTGAGCTCATGTGAGTTCATGGACTCTGGACTGACAGTTAGGGAGCCTGCATGGGACCAGCATAGGCCCTCTGCATGTGTATGACAGTTGTGTAGCTCAGTCTGATAGTAAGGTTCCTAGCAGTGAGATCAGGACCTGCCCCTGTCTCTTTTCTAGCTTTGGGGAATTGATTCCCAGCCTTGATGCAGGGAGAGGAGCTAGTTCCTGCCTAGTCTTGATGTCCCATGCTTTGTTCAAGTCCATTGGAGGCCTGGCTCCTTCTGAATGGAGATAGAGGAGTAGATGGGGGAGGGGGTAGATGAGTGGTTGGGTGAGATAGGGAGGTACAGGAGGAGAGTAAGGAGGGAAAACTATAGTGGGTATGTAAAATAAATGAAAAAAATGTTAATTAAATAAAACAACATAAATAAATAAAAACAGAATCAGAATATCAGTAAGGAAAAAAGAGTCCAAGCATGTCTCACATTGCTGTCTTGGAATCTGAAATTTTAGTCACCTACATGCTTTGACATTAGACATCTGGAATGATTAGAAAATCAAACTGTCTCCAGAGACTCCAAGTGTGTATTTAGTAGTTACCAGATGCATGCAGCATGAGTCCTTCTCATATATACTTCCTTGAATTTCTTTGTATTGCTCAAATAGTTCTTACACTCCTTTAGAACTTCAGTAGAAGGTTCATTAGGGGCATTTTTAATTTTCTTACAATCATCTAGAGCCTCTTGATTACACAAGCTTCTACAGTCTCGTTTTTTTCCCCCAAACTCATCTTTGCTTCTGTCAGAACCTGGCGTCTTCTACTTGTAAATACTAAAGTCCTAAATAATTTTGCAAAAATTATTTTTAGACTTAACACATAAACCAAATGAGTGACCAGATCCTAGAAGCCAATCTTGAGTTAGTTTCTTTTTCTCTATTCCCTTGAAATCTTTTTGCCCTTTTTAGCAAAACTATTGGCTGGATGTTCTGTTAATTTATAACAACTTGGACTTCTTCACATGGATGCCTGAATTGTGGTTTGCACTACCCAAAAGCCTTGTTGTGTTGCACAGATATTCCCTCTCTGCATCTGCTGTTAGGCACATGCACTGTCTTTTCAATAAGTCTAATTTTAAACACTTGTTCCTTTGTTCTACTCATTTGCTAAGACTGCCCTTGTTAAGTGTTCAACTCAGAAAGATGAATGCAGTGATACCAACATCTGTGTCAATATTTGCTAACAATTCTATTTGTAAAATCACCTCTCCCCTTTGACTAGTCCTAACTGCAACTAAACATTATATAAACATCATCCAATTTGCCTAAAACATTCAGCTCACTCTATATTCAGAACAGGCCAAAACAATGGCAAAAGACAACATTCTCAAAATAACTATAAAATTGTAGGAGAATAAAATTAAGGAAGCCCATGAAACAAACTAGGAAACAAAATTGTATTTAAAAAATAAAAAAGATCTGGGAGGTTAATAAAGCAGCAAGAATTCTTTCTTCTTTGTCAAACATCAGAGCTACAGCATCTTGTTAGAGAGCAGTCATTTGGAAATCTTTAAAGTATGAGTCGTATTTTTTGTCTTGCACAGTAGAAAGGAAAGGCCCCTTTTCTATCCATTTAGTAATTGGAGGTTTATTTCTAAGGTAGTTTTAAAATACACAGCCAAATGAATTGTGGCTAAATCTTCATTTTATTGAGGTCCAGTGAACTAATGAACAAGAATCCATGTGCTTCATTCATGAGCATAAAATCCTAGAAGAAAAAAAAAAAGGGAAAAGAAAAGAGAAGAAAAACACTGATTTGAAAACGGTGTTAAGGGAAACCCGTAAGGCATATTTTATATAAAAAATGATCAATCACCTCCTGCAATCTAAAAATGGGGATATAAAGCAATTTTTATAATGCCAGATAACACTAAAAAGCTTGAAATTGCCTCATTCTTTTTAAAGAAAACATTATTCTAGCTAAACTTTCCACCTAGTTGTCATGGCAACCTTGCCACTTTTTACCATGTAGAGACAATTAGATATTAACCTGGGCATTTAGAGAAAGACACTTCTAACTCAGAGAAAGACTTGTTGATTTGTGTTTGGCTGAGTAAGCCAAAGAATTACTGTTGCAATTCTTCTCAGGGGTAACCCTCTTTGAGCCTTGCAGACCAAGACCATTGTCTTAGGAAAAAGGAGACTAATTTTCACAGCTAAGCCATACAATATGGGGCAAAGGGGGTATAAACTTAAACGTGGTGACTCCTAGTTTTCCATCTGGAAAACTAGAGAGAAAACACACACACACACACACACACACACACACACACACACACACACATTCTGGAAATTTCTCTAGCATAAATCTTTCATAGAGTAACTGTTGCCTGTAGAGTCCTCTCAAGACGGAAGAGTGATTTTCATGAGATTTCATTGAGGAAAGAACTATCAAGAAGCTAGGTCTCTGAGTTTTCATATGAGCACTTCACAGTTTGTCAGTTATTTCACGTGCTTATAGATATTCAGGGAGACAAAGAGGGAAACAAGAAGTTGGGAGCCACCTGAGAATGAAATGACTGATCCTTCCTTTGTTAAAGATTTTGTCTGACTTTTGCCCTCCCTCTCAATTAATTCAGATAACAAAACTCTCTTTCCTCCTCCCCCCCGCAAACAATTCCTTTGCTTTTAGAGTTTTCTTTCTATTTACCTAGCAACGCTGCAGGTTGGTGAGGGGTAGAAGCCTGTGTTCAGAAAGGCAGAGTTGCTCAGGGGAGACAGAACTGACGAAGGGTGTCATCATCACAGAGCAGTTCTTTGTGACAGAGGGTCTCACTGTATTAGCAAGCCTGATACTTGCTATGTAGACTGAGCTGAACTCATAGCAATTCACCTGCCTCAGCCTTCCAAGTGCTGGGACTGATGACATGTGCTACCACAAGCCTGCCGTAGAACATTGGTTTAACACTAAGGACATGCTTTTTCTCTGTTTGCTGTAGAAGTTTGCATGGACCACAGCCATGCCCAAATTAAAACTGTACAGTTGGGGAACAAAATGAAATATGTTGAAAATGTAGCCATAAAAGGAAGGCTATTCTTGTTTGGGGGGAAAATGGGATTTTCTCTTCAGTGTGCTAACCAAAGGAAGTGATGTGTTTTTTAACTGTGCTATCATTAGACAATTTGGAGACTGACTCTTCTAGACATTGCTTTTCAATTCCCTTAATTGTTATTTAGGCTTCCTTAAGCAAAACTGGAATATACTCTTTGCGAGTAAGGTGACTCTATTGAAGAGACTGGCATTTCATTTCAAATACAACAATTTTCAAGCTCCAGGGAACAGGTGTTGTTTTCTATGGGTAGCCACTATACGACCTACTACAACTATTGCCGTCACTAAGAAAAAGTCCATCACCACAGCTGACCTATCACAAAGAACATGTAAGACATAAGGAGTGTGTGGCTCTTCAGTCTTATCAGCCTTTCTGTGTCTCCCCTCACCATCAGCTACATTGCAAGAGCTGTCCCCTCAACCACACTCTGCGTGCAGCCCAGGACACACCAGGCTCAAAGTTCATTGCATTTGCACTGTGTATAACGTAGGGAGATTTGCTCTTATTCTTTTCTGTAAAAAAAATGCTGTTGCAAGAGGACTGAACAGATGGCTTAGTGGATAAAGGACACAAGCTTAAGGACTGAAGTTTATGCCCTCGGATCCCACATTAATTCCTGGTGGCCATGACAACCTGCCTGAAATTCCGGTGTTATGTTGGAAAGACAAGAGATACAGGGACTTGTGAGCAAGCTGACTAGCTATGCTCACCCCTATTGTTTGCTCTGGGTGTCTGAGAGACTTGGCCTTAATGAATAAGGTGGTGAGTGATGGAAGTCTCCTGATGTCAACTTGTGGCATCTACATGAACATCTACAAGAAACACACACTTGTGCCTATACAGTGACACATGCAAATGCACACACACACTGCAAAAAAAGAAAAAAACAGCAATAGAGTTCTCTTGTAATATCTGCATAATTCCCTGAGTCCTATCTTACAACAGGCCTAGTAGACAGAAGCATCCCAGCTTTGTCCTCAGAACTCATCAGATCCCACCCAATCTGTCCCATGTGATAACTAGATGAGAGAACTCTAATCTATATATCCCAAAGACAATCAAGCTTGGCAGGAGTGGCTTTATGAAGTTTGAGGAGTACTTGATCCCAATTTTTAAGTCTTTGGAGCAACTCAGGCTTTATTTTCACACACAAAAAAGTCTACAGACATAGTATTTCATATGTAATTTTATGAAGGCTGATAATTTCAAATGTAACATAAATTAGTATTTAGATTTCACAAAAACAGGAATCTCAGAGTTATTTTATTTCAAAAACCTAAACATAGATAGAAATAGTGAGAGCCTTGGTACCTCTGACTTTAACTGGTCCTATTGGGCACTTAAGTTTCCTAGCAGGATCCACTGGTTGCCAAGGGTTCCGAACAGCTTT
The DNA here is from genome assembly GCF_949786415.1 of Peromyscus eremicus. Lineage (NCBI taxonomy): Eukaryota > Metazoa > Chordata > Mammalia > Rodentia > Cricetidae > Peromyscus > Peromyscus eremicus. Next base: position 53,776,453 of record NC_081428.1, on the reverse strand, counting down.
TCATGTGGTATGAATTCACTGAAAGGTAGTTAGTGACTTTCAGTTTTTATCACCGATCATCATCCATTCAGAGGTATATTTACAGAGGGGGCCATTCTAGCATCTTTTAAAGCACATCCGTGAACTGTGTCGGCAGCAATGTCATTACATGTATGTCTAGAGTGTTTGGTGATGGTCCCTGAGAGCCTGGATTTTAAGATTGACTTTATTTTTATTATGTGTATGTGTGTGGTGGGAGGCAGGAGGGAGAGGTACATATGGGTGCTGGTGCTCCAGAGAACAGAAGCATCAGATCATCTAGAGCTGCTTTTATAGCCTGTTCTGAGCTATGCAAAGGTGCAAAGACCCAACTCAGGTTGTGTGCAAGAGCAGCAAGATGTCTGAACCACTGAGGTAGCTCTCCAGCTCAAGGCTGTGAATTTTAATATGCCTAAGAATTGCCATGTGTGTGCATATTTATAACATTGTGAAATTGGTGCTCCAGACATTCATTCAATGGGGAGCAATGGTGATTTAGACTCAGTTTAGAGTTCCCTCAGCAACATTCCAGAGCTTCCTCTTTATAATATCCTATAATGGAGCATAACCAATACACAAGGCCAATTCTACAGATTACACCCAGGACAAAAATAGTACATTTTTAATTTGTTGTATGCTGTTGTAAAGAAATGTGTAACTTCAGTTATTGTCTCTTATGATAACTATAATTAATGAGATTTTTATAATTTGAAAAACACCTTGGATAGAGAGCCTTTATGGGAGGACAAATCTTTGTCTTATCAAAAAAGGGCATGGAGGTCTGGTCTCCTTGATGTTTGCTTCAACCCCAGATCTGTTATTTCTGAATCTGTGTCATATTTTTCAGCCTTACTTTGTAAAATCCTCTACCAAAGAAAGATCACATGAGCTGTTTCTGAAAAAAAAATTGGGACTTACATATCGACAAAAGGACCCAGAGAGCTGCCGTGGGTAGAAATGAGCTGTCTGTGTGGTCACCATGCTTCCATTCCTGCATGGTTTTTATTGCGCAGAGTCAAAGCACCTTAATGAGCTGTGTTTAAAAATCTCACTTATATCATCTACTTTTATCTGCATTCTTCCAAATAAAAATTAAAAAAATACCAGGGTAAGAATGGTGAGCCTGTATTTGAATTATGGCTTTCTTCATAGGGATTTCAAAGCAAAGGCCTGCCTGCTTCAGAAGTTCAGAGTGAGAGGTCATTTAATAAGACCATAATGATCAGTTGTCCCCAGGGAACTAGGACAGAACTGGCCGTGTGTAGCAAGCGCTGCTCTGACAAAGAGCATCAGGATCCTCGGAAGTGGGGTGGCCTTGCTTTTTTTTCACCTTGGAAAATACTTATTACCAATCTGTGGTATTCCCTGAGATGACTATTTCTGAGTTTGTCCTCAATAAAGCATCTAGGATCATAAGAGCAATGCTAACACAAAAGACACATGTACTCAAGATAGAACTTTACATGGGTCACACCTGAAAACACACAGAATTTGTACAAATAATTAAGTTTTCCCTTTTCAACCTGCCATGGTATGTTTTCTTGAAAGCAACATTCATCTTTCAGGTTGTGGTTTTAGTCACATTTTGTAGAGTTTACCTCAAATAAATTGCAATTACAATGGTAAGGCCCTAGAGAATCTGAATAGTATAATAAAAATTTGCCCTACTAAATAAATGTATCAAAGTTTAGCCTCTGAAAGTGATAACTGGAACATCTTTGCAAGCAACTACATAATACTTTTTAGAGTAATACAGCATTAACTCCAAATATAATACATTTGAAACCAAAGGGAAAAAATAATCAGATATTTTAACAAAGCTATGTCACTGAACCATTGGTAAAAATAGAAATGAAGTTAATATAGTGACATGAAACTTGTGAAAGGTGAGTGAAAATAGTGCACATTTAATAGCATGTGTCTGAAAAAACACCAAAAGGATAACATGCCTAGAGATTGTACTTACATGTCTAATATACATATTAAAAATGTTCTTGGAATAAAATGTGCAGTTGCATGGTCAAACAATATTTTTGAGAACAATCAACTGGAATGAATAGAAAAGTAAAACAAGTCAAAGACTTGAAAGTTTACCATTTTGATCTTTACAAAGAACAAATATTCATGATCCAGTAAATAAGTCCTCTCCCATGTTCATGCACAACCCTAGTCAAACAATGGGTCACATTTTTTAAAGACCTGAAGTAGGAAGGAGACTTGCTAGGAAGAGAAATGGGTTCAGAGGAATTGGAAGGTTCTGCGAGGAGGTGGTGATATAGAGTAAATATAAACTAAATACATTATATAAGTGTATGAAATTGTCAACAAATGCATTTGAAAATTTGTGATTTTTCTTTTTCCTACATTTTTATGAGGTCTTTGAGAACTTTGCACATTGTATTTTGATATTATTCACCACCCTCTCCTGTCTCCTAAGTCCACCACATTACTGAACCACCCAAATGTGTCCTCTTATATTTTATAGCCAGCAGGTCCAACCTGCTTTCACCATATACTCTTGAGTGTGTGGACTTCACTGGTGGATGGTCAACCCGATAAAGCCTGTACTCTTAAAGAATACTGACTCTCCCTCTACTAGAATTCATCAATAGCACTTTAGCTAGAGGGGTAGTTTCTGCCCATCTCTCTCTCTCCATGGTAGAATTTTTGTCTAGCTTTGGCTTGTACAGATTTTGTGCATACTTTCTCAACTTCTATTAATCTAAGTGCACAGCCATCCTGCTGTGTCTGAAACACACTGATTTTTGTAGTCATCCATCTTTGGCTTTTACATTACTTCCAAGCCCTCTTCCACAATTATCTGTGAGCTTTGAGAGGAGAGGGGTGATAAAGATGTCTCTCATTTAATGCTTAGGGTCTCTACAGTGCTGTAGGCATGTTGTGCAGCCATTGGCTCTGAATTGAGACAATGTCCCCTGGAGGGAGGCTCACATGACGGCTCAGGGAATAAACTAAGTTTACAAGGTGCATGGCTTTCCTTAAACTTAAGATTTGTCAAGCCCTGGAAAGGTTGTGATTGCTGAGGAAGGAGGCTTTGGAGACCTTATGAAAGCTGGGCAGAGAGCTCCATGGAATGGGCTTTCATGAGTGGAATCATGTAGGGGTGAGTCTTTTGGTGTCTCAGCTGCCTTTGGGCCACCCATACTCTTGTAGGCAACTTCATGAGCTTAGCTGCTCCACTAAGCTAGACTTTTGTGGAATCCTGTCTTGGTTCTGCCATCCGTGCCATATCTGAGATGAACAGACACGTGTTCACATCTTCTCCAAGAAAAGCCACTGAGCAGGAGATCCAGATATGAATGGGCCAAGGGATGTTTTCCAATTGCCAAGGCTTTGTGCAGATCATTTTATGTTACACTGATCTTTGAAGTTTTTTCTTACTTTTTTGTACAATTATGAAATAATTTAAATATATACACATATAAAAGCATAAAACAATAAAAATTACCTTACACACACACACACACACACACACACACACACACACACACACACAATAAGATGTTTTGGCTTATGAATTAGTTGTCAAAGAACAATGTACGTTAATTTTGGTCAAGGTTAAAAACAAATATGTTGAACTTGCATTCCAAACTTAAAGGCAGCTCAAAAAACCTTTGCCTAAACTGAAACAATGGAGATATTCCTAACACGATAAAACATTATTTTGTAAATGTGAATCCAAGGCCACAATTAATGGTGAGAAAGGAAGGTCATTCGGTATCTGCCCTGAAAAAGAAATGTTGCCAGTAATATTCCTATTTGATACATCTTATATGTACTAATGTTTTTTTTTAAAGACTAACACTTAGAAACATTGGAAAAATGAAATTGTATTATGTTTATACACAGTCTAATGGTATGCACAGTGCTATGTAGGTCAGTAAAAATCCAGTAGAATAAAAATATCCTAAAAGATGGTTGATTACACTATTAATAGATACCTCAATTAGAGACAAACAATTAATGAAATAAAATTACAATTCAGTAGATCAGTAATAGAGGCATAATGTCTTAAAACAAGGATAGGTAGCAAGGTATAGATTATATATTATAGCAAGGTATAGAAAACAAAAGAAGTCTTCAAATTTCACTGAAGAGCAGGATGGACTTGGATAGATGATGATTTAAACTTCATTTTGAAAGCAAGAGATTTAATTGTTTTTATTTTTCCCCAAAACAATGAAAATCATGTGTAATTTGAATCTGAGAGTATCAACAAGATTTTGAAAGACTTTAAAAAATACTACTAACAGCTTTTTAGGGATGTCAAAATATCTAGAAAAGTTATAAAATGATTTTAAAAACTAGAGAACCTTTCAAATAGTATGCAATTTTAGAGATAAATAATTAAAAAATAGTTTCATCTTAAGAATATAGTGGTTATCAATAAACTAAGCAATATCTAAAGAGGCAAAATTATAATTAAAATGAATACAATATAAAAATATTTGGGACATAGCTTATCTACATAGCTAAAAATGGTAAAAACTAAAAGAGTAATCACAAGGGGAAATAATCTCTAGAGAAGTTAGTCAGGTAAAGAGCTGACTTCTTCAGTATACACAGAGCTTTTGTGACAGAAACCTTACAGAGGGAAATAGATGGATAAAGACCATAAGAAGAGGTTACAAAAAAAAAAGAAATGTAAATGATTATCAATCATTCTCATAAATAATCACTGAAATGAATATGTAAATGAGACATTATTAAGAGTGGTAAAAATATAAATTTCTATAACACTGAGAACTGATAGGCAGATTGGGAAATGTAAACCAATGTTCCTGTGATGAGAATATAAATTGGTACACAGTTTTTAGAATAGGTTTTATTTTATTTATTTGTCTGTGTGTATGAGAGCAGGTAGAGAATATATGCATATGCATGTATAGATGCATGCCCGTGAATGTGAGGAAGGCCTGCAAAGGGCATAAGATCCCTTAGAGCTGAGGTGACAGTCATTGACAGACATCCAGCTTGTTATATAAGTGCTGGGATCCAGTTTCCACCTGCCTTATTGCCAAGCAAGCATTGTTAAGCAGTGATCCATCTAGCCAGCCTCTGGCACACATTTTTAAGCGAAAATTTGGGAGTATCCAGCAAGTTATTATTTTTTTAGCTTATCTATTCATTGAGCTATCTATCTTCCTAGATATTCCTTCTTGTGTGCATAAGCATGTCTGTAGTATAGAAGCTTTGTAAAAATGTTCTTATTTGCAAGAAACTGAGAAACTGAATAAACAGAAGCCAATCTGCTAATTGTTCCACTTTAATAAAGAAAAGTATGTGTATACGTAAGAAGTTATCTAAAAAATATGTTGAAAAGCAAATTAAATAACTATGATTCCATTTGTGTGAAAACCACTAGAAGAACATACAGTCACGTGAATTTAACAGTGAGACCATCTTCAGCTTGAAAATGAGAGTCAGCACTTGAACAAGGAATATTTGTGTTCTCCTGCTTCTATGACCATCTGACTTGCTAGTCAAGCAAAACACACTATGTTAGTTGTAAGGCAAATAATAATGTCTTTTTACATAGTGCACAAATGAGAAGGATGAAAGAATGTTATACCTTGTCCCTCTGGAATTTTACTACAGTCTGAAGAAGTATTAGAGATACCAGCAAAGAAGTGGGATTTGGTGACAATGATTCCTTGATAATCCTCAGTACTCTCCGTTACTGGGTCCTTACTATATGGCAAGGAACGGAGTATGTTCTCTATACTTATTGCAGAGAACAGAAAATGATTCAAGGCCTTAGAAGAAGGCCTTGAATATACATAAAATATACATATTTTACATGTACAACATTATTCTAGTTAAATCCATTATTTTGTACTATATATGTGTGTTAATTAAAAGTGTGTTTTATGGTAAAAAAAAAAAAAGAAAAGAAAAGAAGGGAAAAATGAGACAATGTTAAATTCAGTGGGTCCAAGCACATATTTTGCTTTTCAAATTTGCTATGTAACCTCTTGCAACTATTAAACCTCTCAGCCTAGCTTTTTCATCTATAAAATGAGAACAACTGCCTTTGACAATTCAGAGTTACAAAAGAAACTTTAGGAACTCTGATACAATAGAAATAGTTTTGTTTTGTTTAAAAGAGACCTATCCTACCTCACTTTCACCTCCTTCTTTATTATTGTCTAGGCAGATAGTTTTAATCAGTAGAGTTCTCAATCAATGATGGAATGAGATGAATGCTATTCTGACCTGATGTGAATTGGTATACAAGGAATTAAAAATGAAACCTCATAATGTCACATTCTAACTTTACTATTTCTTCATGCTAAATGTCAACCAAACACATCTATCTCTTCTTTCTCTTCTGTTTTCTGGCATCTGTCCCTATTTGCTCATTTAGAATAGCTTTCACTATGTTTGTTGAAATTACTGAACGTCTATTGAAGACCTTGTCTGCTCAGTGATTCTCTGAGCAACGATATATCATATTCACTAAGATCAGAGACTGATTTAGAACATGAAAAATGTACACACAAATGAGCCCTGGGAAATCATTGTCTAACTTTTGTTTTGTTTTTTTGAGACAGGGTTTCTCTGTGTAGTTTGGGTGCCTGTCCTGGATCTTGCTCTGTAGACCAGGCTGGCCTTGAACTCACAGAGATCCACCTGGCTCTGTCTCCCGAGTGCTGGGATTAAAGGCATGTGCCACTACCACCCGGCCATCATTGTATATCTTTTGACAGTAATGTTTGCTTAGAGAAGAATGAAGTTAGCCTTTGTTAATTTGAATGTTTTTAAGAGAAAATTTCAATTTATCTTACCTGTAAGAATCACAATTTTTCTATATGAAAAAGTATAAACTGTGTGTTTTGGGAGGGGGTGTCAGAATAATTCTTTCCAAGCCTTCTCTTTACTATTTCTCATAAGATCTCTCCTCTACATCTAATCATCTAATGTGATCAATTGCTTGCCTTATTAAATTATCTCCCTTGTGTCTTTACTTAGAAAAGTACTTCTCTCTACTGCTGAGAACCCTCTCTGCTGTACTCCCAAATAAGCTCCTCCTCCACAATGTCAGTCATGGTGACAGCTATTGACATTAAATTCAGTGGCATTGCATGGCATTAAAAATTACTCTGACCTTCAGTGATTTGCTCTTTCTGGCTTTCACTTTTCTTTTGCAAAATTAAGCAGTTGAACAATTCAGTTTATTTCACAATTATTTCACTAAAGACCACTACAAACAGGGCACTTTCCTATATTCTAAGGATTCAGAAAGAAGAAGAAGAAGAAGAAGAAGAAGAAGAAGAAGAAGAAGAAGAAGAAGAAGAAGAAGAAGAGAAAGAAAGAAAGAAAGAAAGAAAGAAAGAAAGAAAGAAAGAAAGAAAGAAAGAAAGAAAGAAAGAAAGAAAATCAGGAAGGAAGGAAGGAAGGAAGGAAGGAAGGAAGGAAGGAAGGAAGGAAGAAGTGAAAGAAAGAAAGAAAGAAAGAAAGAAAGAATGAAAGAAAGAAAGAGGAAAAAAGGATTACAGTTTGCTATTCCCTTGCAGTGGGGAGAGATATGCACTAGCAAAGGAACTGTGTGTATTTTATAGTGAGTTAAATGATGATAAATGCTATGGAGGAAACAGGTGAAGAGTAGGGAATTGAAGTGCTAGAAGCAGGGTAGCAATTGGGTTACAACTTTCAATGAAGACAAATTTCTTCCTCTAATGTTCCAAGTATTTATGCATTTGTACATTTGTCTCAGGAAGATGATAAGTTCCAGGGCAATGGTACATGCATAATTAATGTCTGTGGTTGCATGCTGTGAGGAATATGGAATAGTGAATGAGAGTTAAGTTTTCTAGCCAGAAAAATATTGGACAATAATTCCGGATCTGCAACTAACTAGCTCTGAGAACAAACAAGCTTCTTACTCTTTCTAAAGCCCTGTTTGTTCCTCTATAGGGTAAAACTGTCTATTCTATACGGTTATTATGAGCATAAAATTAGTATACTAGCTGACCTATCCTAAGTACTTAGCCATGGGAAGCTATTCTTTATTACACATAAAAAGTTGGTACATAACTTTATTGTATAAATAAAAGATAAATATTGAATAATAGAGGACATATTAAGTTAGTCCCTGAAACAAAATATATTATCATAAACAAACTCTCTAAAATGTTTTACTTCCTAAGACATACTTTATTTTTAGATACTATATACACCAAACCAACCCCCCATAAAACCAAAAAAATTAAAAATAAAAACCTATACAGCTAAAGGTAGTTGTTGGAACTATTTACAAATTCTAAACAAGGTCTATAAATTACACCAGGACCTTGAAATAATATTGCTTTTCTGATGTTGAGAATTGTACTGTGATTATGTAGAATAATAACTTCATTTTCCAAAAATTTATACTGAAGAATTTATGAGTAAAGGATCATAATGCTTGCACCTGACTTTCAATCTGTTCAGAGTAAAAGTATATGTATGCACACAGACACATAAGCACAACTATGTTTATATAAGCACACAAGCTATCAACTTTGTGGCCAACCTATACAGATCTGTCTTAGAGACCTGGAATTTGAAAACCTCAAAGGATGGAACAGACTATAGTCTAACGCTGTAGACAACCTTACTTACTCAGTTTCTGTGTACTTTCAAATATGAAGGAAACAATGATCCAAGGAAGGTTATTTGAGTTTAGAAATACATGATCCAAAAAACATGTAAATAAATGTCAGTAAGCACATACTAAATACTAACAGAGTGATGCTTTCTAGAACTTTCTCAGGACAGACCAGTTCAAACACAATTGCCTGACACGTAATATAGATTAAATTTGGAATAGCAAGAAAGCAAAACAGAAGGCCAAATCCACTTTCAGGGTACACTGACTAGATTGGGTTCTATAGCTATGACCTAACATCCAACAAGAATAAACATATCATACAAACTGAATGTAAATGTTTGTCACAGAAGGCACAAAATCATGTCTAAGAACAATCCATGGAACAAAATGCACCTGAAGTAAAAAGCTCTCTGCCTTTTTTCCTGGAACCTCTCTCACAGTTCCCCAAGGCATTGTTCACCAAGAGTCATTCTTTTGACCACATTCAGACAATGTACATATTTGAAAATATGAGTTAAAATAATATATGAAATTTTACCACTTGTTTATGAATGTGAAATTGATTCTTTTTTTTTTAACCAGGCATAATGGTGTTCTTCTGGAACTCAATCAGTCCAGGGATTAAGTGGGGGGTAGACTGCAAGTCCAAGGCTAGCTTTGGATGCATATAAACCAACTGATAAAACATACACATTTTTTTAGGGTGAAAAAAATACAGATTTAGAACTACCCAGATGAACTCATTTTAGGTCATCAGCCTTGCTTTCCTGCTTTCCCAGGTTACCAATTTTGTTGGTAACATTCAAAGAGTCATAATCAGAAGGCAGTAGAACATAATACCTTCTTCTGTCAGTCCTGACTCAGGTGTTGACTTTAACACCTTTAGTGTTGCAGTGTCTTCGTAGCCTGGTCCATCTGGTGCTTTGCAGACCTTGACATCCATGGTGAACACAGTGTGTTATTTTCTTCAGTCATCATCAAGGCCAGGGGACCTTGACGATGATGTAGTGGGTGAGCTTACTTCTCCAGAGGGTACTTTTTCGGGGTATTTGGGCAGACTCTGGAACTGCAGTATCTTGAGGCATGGAATTTGGGTGACATGCTGACCCTTTTCCTTTTGTGGTTGCAGACACCATCCAGCACTGCTTGATCAGCTTTTAAAATCTTGCATTCTTCACTTTGAGAGACATCTTGAGCAAAAAGCAAAGTTCAGAAGGGTTTAGAGGAAGTAAGGCTGATTATGAATGTCATGTTCTGTCCTCAAAAACTGCATTCACAACACGCCGTTGTATAAGAAAAGCAGAAGTCATGCTGTAGCTGATTATGCAAAGTCCCTATTTTGTTTACCTTTACCACGGACATATGCATGTGCTGTTCCTGTGGGAGTGTTCCTCAACCTGCTGAGTATTTGGAGACTAATGTGGCCTACTAGAGTCACATTCAAGCATCAAACAACTTAAAGTTTTCATTATCACACTCTCAAGTGCTTTTTAAAAATAAAAATAAAGTACAGACTCTCAACCTTCTACCCTCTTTGGGTATCATTAATTCCTTATAATTTTGTATTCTTTCCTAACTAACTCAGAACTTTTCCAGATTGTAGATATTCTAAGAAATATCATAGATGGAGTAATTAAATGAAAACCAAGTCACACAAGCAACTACACCTTTTTATATTATCTTAAGATGTTTGTGCAATTTATAATGAGACTACAAGTGTTTCTGTTTTAATATATAAAGAGCTGTTATTTTTCTCCTTTGTTCCACCTGTGTTATTGTTTAAAAAGAGCCACACAAGCATGCATTCAAGACTATGCACACACACACACACACACACACACACACACACATATACTTTTCTGTCTGTCTAGAAAGACCCCTTTTCAAAGAAAGAAAAAAAAATCCAAATAAAAGCCCCTCTAATCAGTTACAAGAGTGCTGTAGCAATTACTTCCCTACAGGGTGACCTTTTCATCTTTTAATGGCATTTTGGAATAAAATCGCCCTAACAAGTTGGGAGTGCTATGTGTGTCACATTTCCAGTTCTATTTTTTTTCTGTTGTTGGCACTGAATAAGGCCTAATGTATTCATGACCTAATTAGAGTAATTTTTGAATAATAATGACCTCCTGGGGGAAACTTTTTTTCTTGGTACTATTCAGACACATTAACTAGAACAAGTGTTTCTTCATTTTTAAGTGTTTCTCTGGTTATTAGAAGTATTTTGCTTCATTTAAAATGGAAATGATGTAACAGGAATCCCTAGAGGAAATGAGAAGCACTTTGTTTGATTTTCATAATGCTTTCTTCCCTAAGAATGCTGTGTTCCTGTTGCATTATTGCTGAGGTATTCATCCTGTCACTCATTCTCGTGAATGTTACTGGAGCCAGGAAAGACATATCATCACAGAGGAAAGATTAGATGATGCCAGCAGCACTAACTACAACCGTGGCTCTGAGCTTCTGAATCACTTGCAGAATGACTACCGTGCCAACCATCTTCTTTGCTACTTTATCCTTCCCAAATGTAAAAATAAAGGAGAAGGCACAGAAAAACAAATCAATATAGACACTACATGGAAACTTATAAATCCTCCTCAACCTATGCATCCTAAATAGTTGTCTTTTGTTTCAATGAAATGCTTACTATTATTTTATATGTATGAGTGTATGAGTACCTATAGCATATACTTTCCCATAAGAGACCCCCAGAGCTGACAGACAGAGGATTCCTGGCTTCTCCAACGGAAGCTCACACTGTCCACTCATCCATCTGCCCATCAAGGTCTGCTTGTCTCATAATGCAACTTGAATCCTCTCTTTCACACAACCTAGTACTTTTAGTGTCTCTGGATTGTCACTTGTAATTAAATTGCTGGTATTTCTGAACTTTGCTTCGACTTCTCCACTCAATAGAAAGCTAGCCACTACTTGAGGGAGGATCTAGATACTGTCATATTTGACTTGCAGAGTAATTGTGCCTCTTTTTTCTCCACATTCCACCTAAAGTAATTACCCAAGGTTATGTTGAGGTTCCTGCTTCTCATTGCCTCTTTTCAATCATTCTCTTCATCTCTTCTTTTCATATCCTTGAATGGGATTAATGATTTATTAATTGACCGAAAAGAAACTATTTTTTCTTGTTATCCCCTTCTGCCATGTGAGAATAGTCTTTGGCCTTTCTCCTGAACACGCACCAAAGCATCATCTTATAACCAGGGTGTCAGCTCTACCAGACAGTGCATCTGCCACAGCTTCCATCTTGAACATCCCAGCCTCAGAATCATAGAGAAATAAATTACCTTTATTTGTAAACTATCCACTTTAAGGCACCTTATATGATCCCCCAAATACTGAAATAAATGCCATAGCCATCAGATGGACAACGAAATTCTTTCCAATGAAGATATCCTGAACCAATTGAAAAATTGTGGCAAAAAATCAAAAAAAGAAAGAAAGAAAGAATAGGAGTCTACTCCAACATTTATAACATGCATAACAATTGATTCAAGAAGGATCAGACATCTAAACATAAAAGCTGAAATTGTAAACCTCTTGAGCAGAAAATAGGAGAATACAAAAAATGCTGAGACGCTGATGAGATTTCTTACATTGAAAAGCAGTCACTAATCATAAACTGGCTAATTTGGACTTCATTGAAACTTAAAACTTCAGTTTCTCAAATGACACCATTAAGAAAAATAATAAACAGGCAGCCCAGAATGAAGTTAAATTTTTCTTACAAAAATCTACAAAGAACTCGTATCCAAATTATTTCAAATATTCTGGCAATGGAACAATACAGAGATAAACAATTCACTGGAACTAATGGGAAAGTACTTGAACAACACTTCAGAAAGAAAGGAATGTGGATGGCTAATATGTTTGTGAAAAAGCAATTGCAGCCATTTATCATCACGAAAACTAAAATGATAGTCATGAGACGGCATTTCACACTTAACAGGATGGAAATAATGTTAAACATTAGGAGAGGGAGGCCGGCACTCTCAGCTGCTGCAGGTGGAGGAAAGTGGCTCTGTACTATTAGAAAAGCAATAGCAATTCCTCAGGATGTTAGGCTTGCATGTGCCCTGTGTCCCCCACAACCCCATTCCACAGGAACTAATATATCTAGCCTTGATAAGAGCGATCAGAGCAACTGTTCTCATAGTGACTTAAACTGCAAAATCACTCGTCTCCACAGCAATTAGAAAAAGAGAAAATATTTTTTGAAATATTCATCTAACAGAATGACAACAACAAAAAATCAGCAGTAGGAGACAAAGAACAGACAACAATAACAAAGAAATATTAAAAATGTTTTAAGCGAAAGAATTCAGGCATCAAAAAGAATGTACCATTGCATTTAATATAAAGGGGATTCTAGAAGAGGAGGAAAACCTATGACATGTAGGCTGAGGGAGTGACTCTGGGCTTATCTGACAAGTGGATAAGGGCTTGACTGAGAATGGGCATGTGTTTTTGTGGATACAAATATTTTACAGTTTCGTGGGGTCAAGTTTATACAAGGGTTTGGTGAAAACTCCTCATAACATTCAGTTATTATCTTTCTTTTTCACTCTAAAATATTATACCTGCTGAAGTATAAACATATTGAAAATAAAAGTACCTGCAGAAAGTACACCTTCCTTACCTGAGATGTTGAAAGGCCATTCTCCTCTACCATAAGCTATTAATCTCCATGATATAATATCTATGTAGACATGCAACCCAAGATATCTTTGGCCCAAGTGACTAGCAATATATAGACCTTCCTTCTGCTTGCCCCCTAGCTGAAAACAGTTAAATCTGGACCCTGGGCAATTCTCAGCTCTAAGAACTGGCAGATTTGTGGTTTCTGAGTCCTTGGAAATCTACTTATAACCTAAAGAGAAGTAATACAGTCTGGGATAGAAATTAATGTGTGTGTTGTCATTCTAAACTCAGAAATATCCAAATATTCATATATAAATGATGAACAGACTTGTGTCATTTCAAATTGAGATGATCATACTTCTGAATTTCTAATATATTTTGGGTTCCCATTTACAAGCTCATTGTAATTAGTCAGTGTTCTCTAGAGGAACAGACCAGCTAGAACCAAAACACACACACACACACACACACACACACACACACACACACACACACACACACACTACAGACTATTGTTCAGCTAGTCCAACAATGGCTGTCTATCAACAGAAAGTAAAAAAAATCTAGTAGCTGTTCAGTCCACCAGGCTAGATGTCTCAGCTGGTCTTCGGTCCACACAAGAATCCTAATAAAGTAGGCTCTAATGTCAGTGAAGGAATAGACTTGCCAGCTAGAGTGAGGACAAACAGGCCAAGAGGAAGCACTTCCTTCTTTCATGTCCATTATATAGGCTACCACCAGAAGGTGTGGCCTACAATTAGCATGGATCTTCTCACTTCAAAAGTTCTGGATTGAGGTTGATCTTCCCACTTCAGATTTTGAATCAAGGAAAATGCTTCACAGGTGTACCCAGCCACTTGTGTCTTAGTTAATTCCAGATGTAAAGTTGACAACCAACAATAGCCATCACAGTCATCCTCATTTTAGTTATTCTTGCTTCAAATATGGGTTCCTAAAACCATGGTACACAAAATAATTCAACATGAAACTTTAGAAACCAACTCAGTTTCTTAAGAAGTATGTGAATGAGTGGTCTCTGAAAAGTATTATAGTAAGCTCTGTAAAAAATAAAATAAAAAAAAAACCATAAGTTTCAATTTGAAGGTATTTTGTGTCCACTTGGAACTTTTGTGCCAGTACTGACCCTAACAAAGAAGTTAGGAATAAATAAACCTTATGACCAGCTAAGATTACTCAGCACTGTTTTTTTTTTCCTGAAATTTGAGTGTTATTAAATTGGCCCAATTGATTTCAAATTCAGCTTCCCCAGGGTTTTAAATTTCTCTGAAGGAATGATAGCCCTATGGTCCTCTGCACCCTTCATGGTTACTCTGATGACTGAATGGTTGGGGGCATCTGTATAATGATCACAACAAAACTGTTAAAATGCCCTGCAATGCTGGTTAGGAATATATAGAGAAATATAATTGTTAGAGTCTGACATTCCCTAAATGACTTGGCTCCCACTCTGTAGAAACTTCCTTTAGTGTACATACTATTTGCCTCTGGAAAGACAAATAGTTCTTACTAGCGTTTGCCTTCCTGCCTTATAAAAAATCACCTTAAAAGATGACAAACTCATAATTTTACAAGTATAAGTTTAAATTTAAAAAATATCATAAATTTAAAAAACATAAATTTAAAAGTATCTTTCACGTACAAAACTGTTCAGTACCTGAATTTGAATAATAGAAAAGCAAATAGCAATTTTAGGTATAAAAGACAGCATATAGTTTTAAATTTATACAGGATTTTTTTCTTTGTTTGTTTTATAATGCAAGTTTAGAGCAAGGAATGCTTTTAAGTGCATCAAACTCTTCCATATTGCTGAGTTTGGCCAATGATAATTTGGACAAGTAAGGGGAAAAGATTTGTGGCTTTATGCTATTACATTAGATTTCCTTTAAGATGTTGTGCAACACAAATCAGGCCCAATTCCTCAGCAGGTGTATAGGTATAAGGGCCTGAGTATTTATGATGCCGTCTCAAATTGCAATCATCTCTTTAGCTCATACTTTAATTGCACTGGAAAATTCACTCCTAAATAGAGCCATGAGATGTGCACGTGGATTATGAATTTATGTATGTGGATTATGGTGTTATGCATTTGAGAGGGGAAAAAAGCACAGATGGTTAGGCTCCATAAACTACTTCATTGGTGTATCAAATAAGCCCAGGTACAATTTAGGCAGCTGGGAGGAAACACAAAAAAGAAAAGGAGAATAAAAGATTTGCAGATAAAGTCATTGCATTCTGACACTGCAATAGGAAATTAGCTTTTTAATTTTTCTTCCTTGTTACACAGTAGGGACAAGCATATCTTTCATCTTTCTAATTCTTTCCTAGATGAATTATACTTGAAACAAAGGTCAGCACCTAAGAAACCAAATGAAATTATTTGTGAACAGACATAGAAAACACAGATGTTCTTCATGTTCACTGAAAATGGGATATCATTTCAGTACATGAGGCCCTTATATTATACTAAGAGTTTCCCATGGTCTAAACTGCTTGATACTAACTTTATATGTGAGAGTAGAAGCCACCTATTAGAGAGGAAGCTGCCTCAACTTGATATGCAAGCTTTGTTGACTCCCTGTGTGAGGCCTTACCCTCTCTGAGGAGTGGATGGGCAGTGGGGAGGATGGGGGAAGCAGGAGGAGGGAAGGAAGGGGAAACTGTGGTTGATATGTAAAATGAAAAAATTAAAATAAAAAAATTAAAATAAAAAATTGTAATCACAAAAAATATATTTCAACATTCGTAACCATGAAGACTTGGGAATCTGAAACTCAGAGTGGTGTAAAGGAATCTGAAGACAATTAGTAAAGTTGTGATTGAACTTCACTGTGCACTTGGCTGAAAATTGTGCTAGGATTGATGAATGAAATGCTCACCATCCGATATTCTGAGGTTGCAAGTTACTTACAGAATGAGCCTGTTCGGAGTAGTAGAGAGTCTTACTGTTGAACTACTGCTCATAATTCATTCTGAATCCCTAAAAGAACTGATGTCAGTCAGTTCAACTCCCTGTGACAATTTTCATACTTTATCATTTGGGAAATACGAGACTGACTAGTTTCTAAGTAAATATACCTATTCAAGAATTGGCAGTGGACTGATGAGCCTCAGTAAATTTACCCTAAAGAACCTTCAGCTCAAACTATAGCCAAGTACATTAGACCTTCTGGTTGCTGTCACAGAGGGCTTATGTGTATAGAACAAGATAGGTTTAAAACTCTATTAGGAAAGATGCATAGAGAAATCTTGTCTTCAAAAGAAGAGCCTGCCATGTTTACATGAACCTACATACCTCTTTTGTGGGAAAACATGTAGCAGAGTTCGGCATCTATTTGATTCATCCACATTTTCTCATCTACAAGTCTCTATGCCCTGGAGATATAACAGGAAAAGATAGACCTGACAGAATTTACATTATGGCTGAGTAAACAGAAAACTTCCAAATAAAGTAATACAGGTGAAATATAACTGTAGATATATATTAATGGTAGGAGGCTTTAATGGCATCATTAAATTTTATTTAAAATGTGAGATTCTGACCTATAGCTATCTTTCCATAGATGGAGTCTGTACAAGATGACAAGTAGACATGAAGAAATGATAGGAAGAACATTATTGACAAAGATAGGCTATCTGCAAGCACCTTGGGAGCAAGACTGGTTTGATGTATCTGGAGACACCGGAAATCCAGTATAATAAGAATGAGTGAGGAAGAGGAACATCTGCAGCCAATGATCTTACAGACATAAGCAGTGTTCAATAGACAGCACCTGCTTCTCCATAATGTGACTCTCGGGCTTATTTTCTTGTTTTGTTTTAATTTGATGGTACGCATTAGACTCAAGGCCTTGCACATGGAAGGCAAACTCTCTACCAAGGAGCTGTTTCCAAGCCCCGTGAGCTGCCATTTAAAACTATGAAATGTAGGTTAGAATGATAAGCAACAGGGTGTGGGTGGCAGAAAATAGCACCATAAAAAGGATAAGTCATGTGACATGCACTAATTTCAAATGTCACTGCATTACAATATGAGGTAGACAATTAGGGCAAGGGGAGGGAAAACCAGGGAAGTTCTTGGGAGTCTAAAGAAGTGTAGGGGAAAGAGGATTAAGATAGCAGCAACAGTTCTCAAGATGATGAGCTTCCATCCAATTTCTCGTTTTAAACTTAAAGTATCATGGATCATTGATAGGTAAGCTGTTGTTTGTGATAGCTTTTACATCATGGGTGATATTGCTACATGTGAATACTCTAAGACAGATCTTCAGGGAGAAAAAAAAAATAAGTCCATCAGGAGATCCACAAGTAGGTGAAAGGAAAAGCTGCCCCACGCACAAGCACAGAGCTTCGCTTAAGATGGAGGAGTGACAGCTCATCAATTCCAACAGGAGGAAAGGCAACACCTATCGATCCAAACGTGGGCAGGTTAGTAGATTTGAGGAAAGACAAGTGATGGCCATCTATCAGAACACTTCTGTTTCTTCAATTAAATATTGAGGTCCAAAGCAAATAATGAAGAATGTTCAGTCTTACTGGGTATTTCCAAAGAGAAGAGAAACTATGAAATACTCAGAAGCATTAAGCACTCAAAGCATAATAGGGTGAATGACCCTTAGAAATACTGTATCTGAAAATCCGAAGTTCCACTGTATATATGCGCTCATAGTTTAGAGCATGTTAGCTATCAGAGTTAAAGAAATTCTCTCCACTATTTATGGTACTCACATCAAAAAGCAGAGTAATAGAAAAGTGAGCTTCAATTCAATTCAAACTTTTGAATTAACTGCCAGTCTGCTCTATGGAACAGTAAGTAGTTTGAGTCCATTAAAAGAAAGGGGGGAGCCCAACAAGAAGATATAGCAGATGATGGAGAACTGTGTGGTGGCCTTCACAGGCTCCCAAGTTGTTGAGGGGAGTGGGAAAAAAAATGGACTGCTTTTGGCATAAAGAATGATCTTTCCTGTACCTCCAGGTCAGGATGCAGAAAGAGCCACAGGACATGCAGGAAAACAAAGGCTCTCTTCCAAGGGCTACAGGTGTACTGTGATCACAGGAATATGTAGAATTCGGGTTTGTAGAAAGCCTAACCTGGGTAGGGTTTCAGGTCAGAAATGGAGCCTCTGAGATAAGTCCACATGCTGATGGATAACAGAGAGGCTTCTACTTCTGGTAGTGAGTGCTGTGAACAAGGAGGAAAACAAGAGAAAGTATAGCAGTTACTTTTCTCATCTCTGCAATCAAATAGTTGACAGGAAACAAGGGAGGGTGGATTTATTTGGCTGAAGTTTAAGAGGGCAGCACAGTCCTCTGCCAGCTCAGTCCCAGTTCCAGAGGATTCTACACCTTCCCAGAACAGTGTCCTCCCCTGGAGACCAAGTGTTTACATAAGTAAATCTGTGAGGGGCCTTTCACATTCATACAACAAGGAGTTAAACACCACCGGCCATTGTCAGTGGTTTGTTCAGGGTAGCAAAAAAAAATCACTGCCCCCTTATTCTCAGAATCGGTTTCTTAATCACCAATAGAAAAAATACTGGTTTTAAAGCTACAGGAATGAGATTTTACCATATTTACTGGGAAAGCACACAACTTAAAAAGGACAGGTAGGAAAGCTTCTTTATAGGTTATTGCACCCGGCGTCACACAAGGGAGAGGAAGGGCTTAACGGGAACGCATGCGCAATGAAGAGTCTCTGCTTTCTTGTGAGACTATCCTCAGGAAATATAGAGGTAAAACAAGGCGTGAATTAATGAAGTCTTCATAGGACAACACAATTTAACACTGTCTTTCTACACTTAACACAGAAAAGGAATCATTTCTGTAGGTACCTTAGTAGTGATGTGACTTTCTGGTGCTTACAAGAGATTGTAAGGACTGTGCTCTTTCTTGGATAGCAGAGTTCATGGCGGTTTATCTGGCATGTTATTTCATTCTCCAAAAATGTCCACACTTAAGCAAAATACATTTGCTTTTAGGAATCGAGCAAGAGAAATGAGTCCTCATTTTAAAAAACGCTCCCTTCCACACTCTGCAACTCTACTTTAAGGGATAGTATACTGTTTGCTTAACCAGTTCAGTCCATCATATAGTTTCTGTATCATATGGTCTACCTAACCTAGTTCTTAGTATGTAGAAATGTGTCCAAGACTACACAGGTTTCATGAGAAAGGAAAGTTGTTGTATTTAGTAGTATCTGGTGTCTGAAATAGCCACTAATGTAATACACTATGTATACTTTAATAAATATCCATACAAGTACAGGTGCATGCTCAAATAAAAATACTGAGCAGCGTTTTTAAGTTTCATGTTCTCCTAAATATGTAGCATAGAGTAACTCATGTGAACCTAAAAGCCATATTGAGTCCCTCCCAATATTATTTCTGCTTTACTGAGGGCATAACTTCCTTGAAACTATACAACAAAATTGTTGGAGAGCCTGAATTCAAACCTACAAATTATGGCTCAAAGTTTTTAATGTCAGGTATACTGCCTCATACACTACTGTCCCAGGAAAATATGTTTTCATTTTCTCCTTCCCAAAATCTTGGTGTAGATCTTGAACCCCTTGTTCATTTGACCCTTTGTATTGTTTTATTTCTGCTGTTCCCACTATGGATCCCACTGGTATTGTCCTTGTATCAAAATGAATGACATTGAGGATTTTATTATCTGTACAGGGCTTCTGTCTTTTCATTCTCTCTCTCTCTCTCTCTCTCTCTCTCTCTCTCTCTCTCTCTCTCACACACACACACACACACACACACACACACACACACACACACACAGAGAGAGAGAGAGAGAGAGAGAGAGAGAGCCAACTCTGCCTAGATTATGGACTTTCTTCTATCCTAAAAGTAGTAAGAAGAGGAGGGAGAAAATTAACATTGCGTATTCACTTTGCTGCAATTTATGTAATTTCTCATTCAGTCTTCACAACAGTTTTGGATATGTTTACCTCATTTTTAAAATAAGAAAAATGCAGTTTAAGGAACATAAGTAGTTCCCCGCCCCCCTAGGGAGACAGGAAGTAGTAAGATCAAGGTCGGAACCACAGACTGATACCTGCACAGCTAGACAGTGCACCTTGCTTCATGCTAATGATAAGAACAACTCCATTTTCCTATTTGCTTGGCTGTGATGCTCCTCACTAGTGTTACAAGGAGCAAAAGGAAAGATCCCTTTGTGTTGCCTTTGTGGGAGACGGTCTGAGCTTTGATACAGTGCAAGATGAAAGGAATAGTGGCTAACACAATGCTCTGCACGGGACGAATGCTCATCGCTCTGGTCATAAATTACACATGTGGGTGAGATGCACTTCATCAGCACTTCCAAACAGGAGACCTCAGTACTTGGTTATACTAAGAAATGTTGCTGCACTGCAGGCATGTATAATACAGGGAGGGGGGGTGGGCGGGATAAAGGAAAAGGCTACACAAAAATGAGAATAGTAGCCAAGGACACAAAGCAAACCCCTGAAAAAGATCAACCCTAACATAGCCTGAATCTTGTTCAGATTCTTAGCAAGAGGCATGAGGAAGCCATATGATAAGATGATAAGTAACATCATCCTATATCCATGAAATACCTAACTTCTTCTTCCCTAAAACCAACTGGATTCTTTTTTTTTTTTTTTTAAATGGGGAAGCTCAGATTCAAGACATTAGCATTTCTACTCTCAAAAGAAGTCAAAATTTAAACAGGCCGGGCGATGGTGGCACACGCCTTTAATCCCAGCACTCGGGAGGCAGAGACAGGCGGATCTCTGTGAGTTCAAGGCCAGCCTGGGCTACCAAGTGAGTCCTAGGAAAGGCGCAAAGCTACACAGAGAAACCCTGTCTCGAAAAACCAAAAAAAAAAAAAAATTAAACAGATATAATATTTTTATGTGCCAAAATATAGAAAGAGACGTTAGTGTGGAAAAAAAAAGACAAAAAAAAAAAAAAAGGTCAGAGGTGGTGGCACATGCCTTTAATCCCAACACTAGAGAGGCAGGAAGATCTCTGATTTTGAGGCCAGCCTGGTCTATAGAGTGAGTTTGAGGATAACCAGGGATATTACACAAAGAAACTCTGTCTTAAAAAAGAAAGAAGAAAAGAAAGAGACATTAGGAATTGTTTATGTGAGAGATCCTAGAATCTGTGTAGAGAACATGTAGGATGGCAGCACTTTTTAATCATTCTAAATGCTTTCCTAGTGTAATGAGAATGCATCCGGTGTAATGCAAAAACATGTTTCAAGTTAGTGTCTATCATAGCAATAAGTACATGGGGCATGTACATTCTCTATTTTGACTATTTCTGTCTATCAGACAGACATGTTACTCACTATGAGAGAGCTTAAGGTCCAAATAATTCTTAATAATTGGGAGATATAAAGGGCTCCTGTTGTTTTATTTTAATGTACAGTTAGTGAATTATAGTATAAAAATACTTTAAAATAGATAAATGTTAGATGATGAAGACACAGAACAAAGGTAGGTATGTATGCATGCAGAATGGGAAGAACTCCTAATATTCACTGGATAAAGCCTCAGCAAGGGAAGTTGACTAGAATATGGAGTGTGTGTGTATTTAATGGCAGGAAATTTACTAGAGATTATATGGCCCAGTGTTTAAATTACCTCCTTATCTTCCTGCTAGACAACCCTAGATTAATGTCCTTGGTTTGAGAACATGAAGGAAGTTAGATGGACATATACAGAGATATAAAATCTAGGTATTAACCGAAGGACTTATATTTTATATATATTTGACATTTAGAAAAACAAACTACAGATTCCCTGTACATACAAGATGCAATGATGACCTGATTGGGAATCCCACTTCTCAGCAGTCAGTCTATATCTTATATCTTAGTAAAGATTTGTGTTGGTTGGTTGACTGGGGTTTTTTGTTTGTTTGTTTGTTTGTTTTTGTTTTTATTTTTGTTTTGGGTGGAAGCGAGAGCTGGGGTTAATGAAGTTTTGATACCTTTTATATTATGTATCCAATGATGATTTCAAAACTCTATGGAGATTTTTCTCAGGTTTTTGACTGCAGTTCCCACTTATTTATATCTGGCATAAGGTAGAAAATAATCATTTCATGGCAATTCATGTCACAGGTCTATTTTAAGCACCAGTATGCAATCTGAAGTGATCATCCCATTATTGTTGTTTCTAAGATAAGACCGAGGCTGCTTTCCATTATTCTGCCTATAGAATTTGCAGCAATGAGTATGCTCTGAATTAAGTTTCCATCTTTGCCATTTACTCACTGTGTGACCTTGAAATATTCTAAGCCATTGTATGGCCTTGCTTTTTTCTCCTTAAGAAGAGTGGTAATCATACATAATTTCGAGGGATGCTGAGGGATTAAAAAAAAAAAGTCTGTGAAAGAGACTTTGGCATAATCTCCATCATACCTACTCTGTCACAAGTGTCCAATAGCAGATGCAGAGGACAGTTTCAAGCCTAAGGACCCCAAACTTCATTTATCTTTCCAGCTCCCTCCTCTCACAGATCAGTAAATTAGGGACTGAATGGAGCAAGTTACTTGCTCTGATGCCTAGATGTAGAAGCAGAACAGAAGCTCCAACAAAAATGACTGATCCCCCTTTTTTAAGGTGGTTCTCCAATAGCCTTATTTGATCAAATACAATATATCTGATATAGCATCAAGTACAATGCTTCTGAGTTCTTGAAATGAGGTTGACTAGGCCACTAGAGTGCAAGAACCTCAGCCATCATGCAGGGTTAGGAAAGGAGCATGAATTCTGAGCTTGTCCTTAAGCCCAATTCAGCACTCCATTTTGAATTTGCATCAGGCTAGCTGGCTCTATTCTGTGCATCTAAGAAGCATTGATCCCTGCCTTTTTTTTTTTTCTTTTGGCTTCTCTACTTTATGACCTCCAGACAGGATTACTTCATTCCTCAAGCAATTATTGAACACCTTCTACATGCTAGATGAAGCACTAGATTGAGCTTTACACAATACTGAGAGCCTCCTGCCCCACCCGCTTCTCCTTCCCAGGCGCATTTTCTTAGGTGTATAAAAACCAGCACATTAGTGTCTCAGATTCTTGGCAGACAAATTATTTATGAACCTTATTCCATGGTCCTGGAGCATAACAGCTTCCTGGTAACTGACTGATCCTTATGTCTTTGAGGAAATCTAGTTTGTAATGATCTTACTTGGTAAAAACTAACAATGAGCTCTTGGCAGCTGAAGATAGGGGAGGTGGAAGAAAGCAGAAACACTACTAAATAATGAGCCCATGTCATACTCCACTTTATACAAAATCCAGGTTTTTTTTTCTGTCCTGCTTCCAAGAAAGCAGTGAGCCTGAGCATCCAGGAGCTGAGCACTGACTAATTGGAATGAACCAGTACGGAAAGCATGACCCAGGGACCATGTTGATGTCACTTTTAGTTAGAGGATAGAGAAGTGTATTCTAGAGACATGTTATTATGTTCTGAAATTAAGGGAAACTCAGGCTCAGGATGATCTTTAATGAGAGCTTTTATTTGTTTTTCATTACTGATTCCTTGCTGAACTAATTAACAAGAAGTCAAAACTTCAGTTGTATAGAAAAATAGGTTTAAAAAAAAAAGAATTTTTAAAGTGTTTTTAAAAAGATATTTAAAATCACCTGAAGGGAAGAACATTTTTAAGCACAAAATCAGAATTACGTTAATTGTAAATATTATGTTTAATATATGCCAATCATTGGTTTCATAGTTTATAGAAAGAGGGATCATGTAAGGGTGCAGGCAAAATGTGTAGAATTACATTCTGGTCTCAGAATATAAACCAGAATGAGTTATTTTTAGTAACATTCATTTTAATCATTCAAACCATTTTACAACTCTTAAAGTCAAATGCCCAACTCTATTTTTTTTTAACTTGGGCACTTATGAATAAACAAATGTATGTGTCCATTTTTGCCAGCTTCAAGTTACCAATGTTTTGGAGAGAATATGTGTTTTGAGAAGCAAATTTCTTTGCCCTATCAGAACCAGTCTCTGTGAATTTATGACACATTCATTTCTCAACCTCAGTCTTTTCATGTCTGAAATGAAGACACCATCATGGTCCCCTGAAGTCGACAGTGTCCATCAATTCCGTAAGTTTGCTAATACACTTATCCTTCAACAGATGCCTTTCTTCTAGGACCAGTCTTTGCCCCAACTTACCATAAGTAGATGTAAATTGAATAATAAATTTACAACTTCCTTTCCCTCCTCCACCAGCCAACTTTTCAGAGTAAAATGAAATTTGTTTGTGAGCTGAAAACCTATACGTATCTGGAGTTTGATTTAGTTTTAATTTTTTATTCAGTGCACATAATAATATTCCATATTTATATGGTAAAATGTGATAATTCAAGGTGCATGTTTACAATATCTGTGTGTTCAGTCGGGTCACAGTGATTAGAGTATCTTGGTGTTGAGAGATTTCAAGTTTTCTTTTTCTTTTGTAGGTTTGGAAATGTATAATAAATTATTATAAGCTGTGTCCCCTTTGCTGTGCTCATAGAACACTGGAAATTGTTTTCCCTGACTGTATTTCCATAACCATTATTGCATATATCTTTGTCCTACCTCCCCATACGTTCCACCCTCCAGTGATCAATATTCTGCTGTGTACTTCTAATTTATTATTATTTATTATTATTAATGTTATTATTTTATTATTACTGAGAGAAATACATGAGTGTGTGTACCCACAGAGTGAATATCAGAGAACAATTTTCAGGACTTGGATATCTTTTTCTGCAGTGAAAACTGGGGGTAAACTTAGGTCTTCTAACTTGCAAACAAGCACTTTTAGTCACTATACCATCTTGGCAGCCCTTCACTGTCTAGTTAAAAAAGAGAAACTACTTTTCACTTCCATGTACATACATGATGACATATCATATATGTCTTTCTCTGCCTAGCTTATTTTACTTAACATAATGTCCTCAAATTCCATTACATGATTCCATATCTTTGCAGTTTTGAATAGTGCTACAGTAAATCTGGGACAACAGGCATCTCTTGGCCCACTTATTTTTCTCTAGTTAAAACCAAGTAGTGGGGTTACTGGGGCTCATATGGTATCACTTTTTGTTCTTTTATAAAGACTGTACTAATTGACATCTTCCCACAAATCATGTGTAAGAGAATCCTTTTCTAGATATCTTTGCCAGCTATTTTCTTCTTGATAATAATCAATCCATATGGGATGAGATGACATCTCACTGTGATTTTGATTTGTGTTCCTTGATGGTTAGTGGTACTGAGCATGTTTTTATATTCTTAATCATTTATACATGTTCTTTTGAAAAATATCTATTGCTTTCCCTTTTATAAATCAGATTATTTGTTTTTAATGTTGATTTATTTGTCTTCTGTATACATTGTGGACATTGATCTCTTGTCAAATGAATAGTTTCAAATATTCTCTCATAGTCTTTTGGTTGTCTCTTAACTGTTTATTGCTTTACAGATGTAGTTCTACTGAGGTATGATATAATTCTTTCTTTGTGCTTTTGAGGGATTATCTAAAAGGTCTAGGGACATGCAAATACTTTAAAATGTTTCTCCTCATTTTTTTTCTTGTAGCTTTAGTTTTGTGCCTTACATTTTGATCTTTGATATATTTTGAGTTGATTTGTATATGTGACGATAAAAGGACATGTAGCTTTATTCTTTTACAAACAAAGCTAACACCAATTCTTCTCATACTATTATATAAGCTGAAAGAGAAAGAATATTCTCCACTCATTTTATGAAACTGTCATCACCAAGTACCAAACCCAAACAAGAACACGGCAATACCAACCAATGTAAAACATCTTAGCAGACATGCAAAATATACCTGATAAAATTCAACATCCTTTCTTGTTTAAGTAAACAAAACAAACAAACAACAACAAAAACTCATTCCTTAGAAACCCATAGGCCACTCCAGCCAAGGAAGCAGCAGGCACTCTCTGTGAGCATGCAGGTCATTAGGCAGGAAAGGCTAACTACATATCTTCATTTCTTCCTCAGCTCCTCCAAAACCAATACCAAAGTCTTATCACCAGCTATGTAGCAGACCACATGCTATCACCCTTCTCCTGACTCCCCTTCTCCAGTTGATCACAGAGATCTCCCTCGCCAAGCTTTCCTTCCTAAAATCTTTGCTTATTCCAGCCCCCAAACCCAGTAAGCACTTCTTGGGAACCTACAGATCACTCCCCCTTAGGGAAGCAGGCCTGCTAACCTAGGATCTTTACCTCTCCCTCCATTTCCCCAAGGCCAGTCCCCTAGTGACATCCCAATATCTGTAGCAGAACTTCTCCTGTGTCCTCTCCTCACTCTCTGCTCCCATTCCTAGGGAACTAAGCAGATCCATATGGAACACTGCTTTCCATTCTTCCCGTAGACCCCCTCAGCTCCTCCTCCTAGCCCATCCCTATTCCTAAGTGTTGACTCTCAATATCTAGAAACACATTTTACCTGGAACCCCCAGTGACCATACCTATCAGAATCCCAAAATAATTTTCTACCAGGCAACACACAGCCACCACACTCTGCTAAGAACCAGAGAGGGCACCAGAAACCAAGGGGGGAAAAAAAACACTCACCCAACAAAGACAAGACAAGATTACAGCACCTAAAATTATAATCTTCCCAAACCCACATGCTTAGATGCCAGCATAAAAGCACAATCAACAATAGCCAGAACAATATGTCTCCACTATAGCCTAGCAACAATCCCATAGCAGGCCCTGAGTAGAGGGCCTTAAAGAGGAAATAAATGAATCCCTTAAAGAAGTGTATAAAAACACAAACAGTGAAAGAAAAATCAATAAAAAGAATCAAGAACAGAAAGTGGAAATAGGATCTATAAAGAAAACCCACACTGGGGGAAATCTGGAAATGCAAAATTTAGGAACTCAAACAGTAACCTCAGAGGTAAGTCTCACCAACAGAATACAAGAGATGGAGGAGGAAATTCAGGCATTGAAGACACAATTAAAAAATGAATACATTGGTCAAAGAAAATGTTAAATCTAAAATATCCTGGCACAAAACATCCAAGAAATCTGGGACACTACAAAAAGACCAAATCTAAGAATAATAGGCATAGAGGAAGGTGAAGAAAATGAGGTAAAGACACAGAGAATATTTTCAACAAAACTGCAGAAGAAAATTTCCCTAACCTAAAGAAGGAGATGCCTAGCAAGGTAAAAGAAGCGTACAGGAAGAAGAAGGAGGAGAAGGAGGAGGAGGAGGAGGAGGAGGAGGAGGAGGAGGAGGAGGAGGAGGAGGAGAAGAAGAAGAAGAAGAAGAAGAAGAAGAAGAAGAAGAAGAAGAAGAAGAAGAAGAAGAAGAAGAAGAAACACCAAATTGACTAGGGCAGAAAAGAAAGTGTCCTTGACACATAGTAATCAAAAAACTAAATGTACAGAAAAATAAAGACTATTAAAAGCTGCAAAGGAAAAAGACCAAGTAACATACAAGGGCAAACTTGTTAGAACTACATCTGACTTCTTGATGGAGATTTTAAAATCTGAAAGATCCTGGATAGATGTTCAGAAGACTCTAAGAGACCCCAGATGACAATCCAGACTACTATACCTAGCAAAACTTTCAATCACAATACATAGAGAAAACAAAACATTCCATAATAAAACCAAATTTAAGCAATGACCATCTATAAATCCAGTCCTGCAGAAGGCACTAGAAAGAAATTTTCAACAACTTAAGGAGGTTAACCATACTCAAGAAAATGCAAGAAATAAATAGTCCCAGACTAATAAATCAAAGAGGGGAAAGACACACACACACACACACACACACACACACACAATGACAACAAAATAACAAGATTCAGAAAAGGCTGTTCATTGATACCTCTTAAAACTAATGGTCTCAATCCCCCAGTAAAAAGACATAGACTAACAGAATGATTAGGAAAACAGGATAAATCCTTCCGCTGCACCTAAGAAACACATTATAACATCAAGTCTAACATCACCTCTGGATAAAAGGATGGAAATGATATTCCAAGCAAATGGATGTAAGAAACAAGCTCTGTAACCATTTTAATATTCAACAAAAAACTTCAAACCAAAATTAATCTGAAGAGATATGGAGGAACACTATATACTCATCAAAGGAACTATCTGCTGAAAAGACACTGAAATTCTTAACATCTTCCAAAACACTAAACATGGGGGCTCCTACATGATAAAAGATAGCATTTTTGGACAAAGTGGCAGGATACAGAATGGGAAAATATCTTTACCAACTACCCATCTGATAGAAGACTAATGTCCAAAATATATAAAGAAACCTAAAATGATATATAAAGAAAACAGGCTCAATTAAAAATGGGGTACAGATCTAAACAGAGAATTCCCAAGAAAAGGAAACTCAGATGACTGAGAAACACTTAAAAAGTTTTCAACATCCTTTAACTATCACAGAAATATAAATCAAAACTACTTTGAGATTTCATTTTACATCTGTCAGAACGGCCAACATTAACAAAAAAAAATGACAACTTATGGTGGCTAGGATGTGAATTAAGGGGAACCCTCATCTATTGCTTGTTGTAGTGCAAACTGGTACAGGCACTATGGAAGTCAACATAGGTGTTACTCAGGAAGATAGGGAATCAATCTACCTAAAGATCCAGCTATACTAATCTTGAGCATATATGCAAAGGATGCTTCATCCTGCCACAAAAACACTAGCTCAACCATATTCATTGCTGCTCTTTTCATAATATCCACAAATTAGAAACAACATAGATGTCACTCAACAGAAAAAAATGGATAAAGAAGATGTAGTACATCAACACAGTAGAGTATTATTCAACTGTTAAAAAAGTGAAATTCACAGGTAAATGAATGAAAGTAGAAAATAATTATCCTAAGTGTTGTATTTCAGATGCAGAACAAGAAATATGCTATGTATTTGCATGTATGTAAATTGTGACTGTTAAATCAATGATAACTAAACAATAATCTGTAGAAACATGGAGGTTAGGTATAGAGTATGGGGCTGGGAGGGACAGATAGATCTCAATAGGAAAAGGAAATAAAATAGACAGTTATGGAAGAATGAGGGGGCTGGATGGGATGATCAAGTGAAAAGGGAAGAAGGGAACAAGAGAGGGAACACGGGTAGAGACAGCTAAAATTAAGTCTGTTTGAGGGGTACTATGGAAGCCTAATAGAAGCTTCCTAAAATATAGACATACATGAAGCAATCAAATTGAAATTGCCAGATAATGAAGGAGACAGAGTCCCAACTGGCCATTTCTTATCCCCAGATGAAGCTTCCAGTTCCAGGATTGGTTATAACTAATTGAGTTGTGTACAGCAACGGGATCTTGCAATCTGTTTGTGGAGACCAACCAAAGACAACAGCCTAGGTTGTTTAGGGATTCTCATGATACCCACACAACATATATAGAACTCATTAAATATGGAGAAGTAGAGCTAGTGTCAACATAGAGGTTTCACCCCCACATTCTAGTGTCTCTGGTACAGAAAGGTACCCTTCAGGCTACCATTAGAGAAATGTAAATGTCAACACAGCTATAAAACCTTGGATTGGCTATGGTGTCTTGCTTGCAATATATGCTACTGCAATGATGGCACAAAGCATGAGAGTAACCAACCAAAACAGGATTTGAATTAAGGCCCCCACCAGACTCTGCTTGTGTGACCAAGATACTGAGACGAGATAGTGCAGAGACCCAAGGTAAAACCAAATAGTAATGTTCTAAACAAATAAAAATGTAGCAATAAAATGACTCCTCATGACATTCTGCTATACTCATAGATCTGTCTCTTGCTCAGTCATCATCAGAGAAGCTTCTTCCTGCAGCAGATGGAAACAAATACAGAGACCCGCAGGCAGACATTACACAGAGAATAAATGACCTTGGAGCACTCAGCCCTAGAAGAGATGTCTCCATCAAATCCCTCCCCTTAGGACTCAGATTGAACCCCATAGAAGAAGAGGCAGAAAGAGTATAAGAGCCAGAGGAGATGGAGCACACCAAGAAAACAAAGTCCTCTCAATCATCATGACCAAAGCATGTATGAACTCACAGAGACTGAGACAGTACACACAGAGTCTGCTGTGGCTCTCTGAGCTCATATTACAGTTTCAAGTTGGTGTTTCTATGGGACTCCTGGGTGTATGAATGGGTCGGTCTCTGACTGACTCTTGTTACTTCTCTTGTGCTCTTTTTCTTCCGTTTTGTTGTTGTTTTTTGTCTGTTTTCTTTTTGTCCAACTTTCATGAGATAGTATGGTAGAATATTATTTTAAGGTATGTTACTTTTGTTTATGTTGCATTTGTTAAACTCTGTGAAGCTGTGTCACTTTGCCTGTCTAAAATACCTGATGGTCTAATAAAGAACTGAATGGCCAATAGCAAGGCAGGAGAAAGGATAGGCAGGGCTGGCAGGAAGAGAGAATATATAGAAGGAGAAATCTGGGAAAAAAGAAGTAGCCAGAGAAGGAGGAGGACTCCAGGGGCCAGTCACTCAGCTAGCAAGCCACAGAGTAAGATTTACAGAAGTAAGAGAACAGGAAAAGCCTGGAGGCCAAAGGTAGACAAGATAATTTAAAGTTAAGAAAAGCTGGCAAGAAACAAGCCAAGCTAAGGATGAGCAGTACAATTAAGAATAAACCTTGGTGTGTGATTTATTTGGGAACTGAGTGGTGGGTCCCCACAAAAGAGCAAAAACAACAACAGCATGATAGTTTTTCTTTTAATTTCTTCTATTATATTTTATTATAATTCCTTAAAAACCTGTTTGCTTTCTAATGAGACATAGAAAAGGAGTTGATTCAAATCAGAGGGGAGGTGAGGAGGAACTGAGAATAGAGGGCAGAGAAAATGTGATCAGGATATATTGTGTGTGAAAAAAATCTATTTTCAATTAAAGGGGAAAAAGATATTATTTTACCAATACATGAGCTAGCACACCCATTTATACTGATCAGTTCAAATGGGCTTGCAAATAACATTAGTGCAAAACACAAACACAAAAACAAACAAGAAATCCTCCTAACAGATTATATGTCAAAGGGGCTAAAGGTGCACCTCAGAGCACAGTAGATAAACATGATGAAATCACAGTGAATATCATGATGGATGATGTAAAGTTGAAAGCCATTCCTTAAAGATTTGAAAGAATAAAGATATGCTCCTCATTTACCACCAATTAAACAAAGTACTCGAATCTTGACCAATAAAATTCAGTAAAGGACATTCAAACTAGAAAGGATGAAGTGAATTTTTTGTTTGTATAGAAGGAGACTTAAAGATCCCCCTTACAAAGGATCTGTTAGAACTTTGAGAATTTAGTTAAGTTGCTGATACAAGAGCAAGTCACAAACATCAGTTGCATTTGAAAATATCAGTACCCAACATTCTGAAGGAGAATTCAAGACAGCAGTGTTACAACAGCCACAACAGCTCAAACTGCCTAAGAGAAAATTGATTTATTTTGTTTGTCTAATTGAGGAAATGGGCTTAATGTACGAATGAAAGAGAGCTAAGAAAGAACAAATTGATTGAGAAATTAGAGACTGAAGCACTCAATGGTAGAAACTAGCTTCTCCTGGCAGAAAAAAAAATATGAATGAGAGAAACAATTGGCTGTGCTGTAGCTGGGGATTCAGGAGAAGATGTGTGAAAGAAGATCATTAAGAAAAATCATTTGTCCACATGAATTTTTTTCAGGCTCTGAACATCGCTCCTGATAATTTGATAAGCTACATGAACAACTTTGGAAGACCAGAAATAAATTTTTTATCCCAGAAATGACCTTATAAATGAATTTAGGGTCTATTAATATCACCTGAGATACTAAGCCTTTAAAAATAATTTTAGATACTATTTGGCTCCACAGTCTTATTGAAAGGGACACACTGCAGCTCAGTTTGTATTTTCAAGCTA
Source organism: Peromyscus eremicus (assembly GCF_949786415.1). Classification (NCBI taxonomy): domain Eukaryota; kingdom Metazoa; phylum Chordata; class Mammalia; order Rodentia; family Cricetidae; genus Peromyscus; species Peromyscus eremicus. The sequence goes on along the minus strand of NC_081428.1, from coordinate 53,744,201 downwards.
TACGCAGACCTATATGGAATTTAGTTTCTAATTCTCCTACTATATTTCCAGTTCTCCAGGAACCACAAGTGCAGCTCCAGCCACCTAGAAACTAGAAAACCCGTAACTGACTTTATCATTTATTTCTCGTTTCAATTTCTTTCATGCCGATATATAGTAACTGTGTTCATCTCATCCATGCACTAAAAATGAAAAATGATAGTACAGGGTAAGGAGCACCACAGAGTTGTGATACAAGCTATTGAGTCCAGTAATTCTGCTAATGAAGTCATAAAGTTATTTCATAACAATAGCTACAAAAATATTTTTGCAAGCCTATTGGTGCAGCAGGTCACCAACTATGGCATGGATTTTGTGACATTCCAGCCTTCTCAATCTCAGATGTCCTATGGATAAGGTAAACTTCACAGATCTGGGTGGCTATATCTATAGAATTTTATACTTTTCCAGCACTTTCTCATTTATTATTTTTTTTTGATCCTCTTTGCAACCCTATGAAGCAAGCAAGGCAAAAGTCACGGCCTCAGTTAAAGAGTTAAGTTTAGACAGATTAAGTTAGTTGCCTGAGCCACACATAGTTGCCGTGACAGAGCTCATGGAAGTGTCTGGACTTTGGATTTGAGTCCCTTTCTCTATTAACTATCAGATGCTCTCTCTAGGTAAGTCTCCCCAAGGTCACAGCCACTGCTCAGAGTTTCTTTGGTCTTTGTAATCAGTGACCCCATAGAATTATTTGATCTGTTTCCTAGGGTTGCCTTTTCGTTCACTGTACTTTCAGCAAGGTCAATTCTAGAGAATTCACATACAAGGAAAAACATTGCAACCTTCTTTAAGAACAGTCTTACCTGTACTAAATCCCACTTAATTGCATTGTATTATAGGAGTTTATCTAGATTGCAACTAATTAAAGAATAGGAATAATTAACTAAGTCTAGGGATGTAACTCAGTGGTATAATGCTTGTCTTGCACATAGCAGGCCCTGGGTTTAATACCCAGTATTGATTTTTTAAAATAATAATTACCTTTAGTTTAGAAATGGAGAATATGAAACATGGAATATTACATGAATCATCTCTCAGTCATTTTTAACTTCCTTACTATTCATCTCTACCTTATGACTTTTGGAAGAAAAACTTCAATTCAAGTAGAAAATGTAGTGTAGATAATTAAGACCAGTTGCTTGATAAGTGATAGTTTTATTAATAATCAAAATGTTTGCTTTGGTTTTAAAAATTTTGAAGGTGTTTTGATTTCTTCTTTTGAAAAGACATTAAATAAGGCTGTGCCTTGTTTTGAAATGGTTTATTTGAGAGTAAAATCTCAGTTTGTGAGACAGCAGCATCAGCATTTTTTTTCAATGGTTTGGATTTTTTGATAAGTAATACAAGGCAGTAAATAAGTACCCTAAAAGTATAAAAACACATTCTTCACTGACTTATGACTAGTAATATTTTCCTTTGTTATTTATCTTCTATTATTTTTAATTTATTAGACAACAATTGCACAGTGAGTTCCACCCTACTCTACATTAAAAGCCAGGCAAGGCAAAGAGGCTGTGTTTTAGAATGGTAGACCATATTCTAAGAAGCAATAGGGTTGGCATGCTAGCCTTTGAATCCTGGGGAACTACCAAGTTGCTCAGACATCACTAGTTATTAATTTCAAAATGTATCAATGCCCTCCTGATAAAATAAGAATGAGACTCTTCTTGAAAATCACAGTACAGATAAATAATTCTGACTGTTCTGGGACTGGATGTTCCTGGAAAACAAATGATTGGTTAGAGACTGATATTACAAACTTTAAACAAATAAAACCATGAAAATTTCTCTTTAGAGTAAAAGCTTCCCAAGGTGGAGGAGATATATATTATTTATTTTTCTTTTGTTTCTTAGAATACTAGAGACAACTGCAAGAAGATCTCCACTATATTGTTCAAAAATGGTAGTTATTCTCTTCTAAATGGCCCATAAAAACTGAGTCCTGCCATGGCATTCCATGGAATGATGTCTACTATGCCTTACCTGCAGAGGTAATCCAAGACTGTGAGGCATGATAGGCAACACTTTAGATTCAGAATATAGGATTATAATTTCAGATTTACTTACTTATCTGATAAGGAAGGAGCAAGCCACACAATTCCTCAGAACTGTTTTTTTTGTTTGTTTGTTTTTTGTTTTTGTTTTTACCTATAATGTGAAACAACAGTGTGCACATTACTATTCCATTGTGACCTACTATTGAAAGGTTTTTAATGCAGAAGGTCATGAATAAAGATGTATGAAATTGGCTAAAGCATTATTGTTATATGTTCTGGTTAAAGAGTATCGAGGAATTTTCCAGCTCATAAATGTGCATTGCCCAAACTCTATTATGTGGACTATGGCTGTGCTTTTAGTTCTTAACAGTTTTTTTTTTTTTTTAGTTTTTCTTAAAGCACAGATTTTCATACTCAAAGGATCTTAATGAGATGCTATAGAAAGTTTTAAAGTAGAGATTTGCATACTAAAGACATTAAGAAATTAATCCAAGTATTCAACAAACTTATTTTGTTATAGAATTTATTCCCCTCCCAAATACCTACTAAGTCATTCCAGCATATATTTTGGAAGGTAATAGCATAGAATTTGGGGAAGTTAAAAACGGTCTTAGAAATGAACTGCTTAAAATGCTGCATGGCTTTATTTTACAAATGATATTAGAGTTCATAAAGGTTGATGAACTTGGCCAAGGTCACACCATTAACTGATGGCAGACTCAAAGCCATGACATAGATTGATGCCTTGTCAATTAAATATCCACTACAGACATATATTAAATCCCCTGGTTCACAATAGATACTCACAAAGATTCTATATGATAGGAGTACATACTTTTCCTTCCCAGTTGAATCCAAGCATTCTTATTTTCCTATCCATAATGCTCATGTGGAGAGTTAATAATGAGAACTGTTGAATTAGGAAGTAGCAAATTCTTACTACTAGCTCATCCAACTAGATTCAACTTATTTCAAATTTCCCACGCCAGTGTTTATTGAGTTCCTTACATAAAGTAAAACAATAAGGGTTCCAAAACTGTGGTTGCCCTATTCCTTAAGGAGGGAAATGAATTGTAGTGTTAAGGAGCTTTGAATAGCATTAGGAGCTCATTAGTGATCTGTGACAAGGCTGTCAGATACATTTTTTTCAAAAAATAAATACATGGGCAGCATGTACAACAATGTCAGATTATATGTCTTATAGCAAATTACATGAAACACCAAGTTGTTTGGGCTCATTGATTTTCCTAAAGGTAGCATCATACTTTGCCTTTTTTTTTTTTACATTTTCTAGGTTATGCTTCACTTTGTCAAATAATTTTCAAAAACTTATAATTAGAAATTTTTCTATTTATGTCTTCATATAAGGAAGTCTAGGACACATTTGCTGGTTTATATTGTACAGAGTTCAAGTTCATTGTTAAAATTATAATTGAATGGAGGTTGGGCCTGAAAGCTTAAGATTCAAGTCAGTTATGACAACACAGTGAGATATCAGTTTTAAAATTTTTTTTGAGTACTAGGAATGTAGCTCAATGGTAGACCAAAGCCAAATACACATCAGTGTATAAAGCCCATGGTTTGATTCCCTAGTCACCCCCATCCTCATCTGTAGCTGGAAGGTTTCTCTGATCTTGCCATCCCTGAGGTCCCGCAGCCACTTATAAAATAATCACTCAGAGGATTAATATTATTTGTAAACTGTATGGCCTATGGCAGGCTTCTTGCTAGCTAGCTCTTTCATCTTAAATTAACCCATTTCTATTAATCTATGTTTTGCCATATGGCCTTGGCATTACCAGTCTGCTGGTATCTTACTTCTTCTTTGGTGGTGGCTGGCATCCCTCCCTTCTCTCCTTTCTTCTCTCAGTCTGTCTGCTTGGATTTCCCACCTGCCTCTAAGCTGCCTTGCCATAAGCCAATGCAGCTTTATTTATCAACCAATCAGAGCAACACATATTCACAGCATACAGAAAGACATTACACAACACTCACTCCCACTGGCAGAGAGAAACAGTGTGGAGGAGAGGGAAGGATAGAAGGGGGGATAGATAGGGAGAGAATATTTGATAGAGCAAAAGGAAAAAAAGGCATTTACATGAAATCTGAACCAAATCACAAAAATAGTAGTTAATTAAACCCAATATAACCATTGCCTTTTAAAGATGTTTCAAGAACTATTTGGTATGACCTCATTCAGCACATTCCTTGCTTGGAGTGACATAAAGCCTAGAACTGAGTAAATGCCTCATTGTTAACCAAGGTATTTGCTTTATGAGTGGCTCTATATCTTTCTGTTTTAAATAATTTTACACTTATTTATTAATCACTCTTTGAAAATTTCACATGTATAGAATATGACCTGGTCATATCAAACCCCATTCACTTTCCAACTTCCCAAATGCCTCCCACCATATCCTTCTATAAACTTCATGTCCTCTTTTAGAACCCACTGAGTCAAAAATAATGCTGTCCTGTGTCCACGACTGTAGTGCGATTGACTGGAGCATGGCCATCCTAATAGGGGCTATTCCCATGAACAAAACTGGATCTCCCTACCCCAGCGGCCATCAACTGCCAAACTTCCTAGCTAGGGGTTGTTCTTTCAGAGTCCTCTCTCATATTTGGTGTGACTTGGATGGGCTTACTCTTGTGTAGGTCTTATGTAGGCAACCACAGCCACTGTGAGCTCATGAATGCAGTGCACTGAGTTTCGAAGATGTGTGTGTGTGTGTGTGTGTGTGTGTGTGTGTGTGTGTGTGTGCAGGACATGTGTACTGATCAAAGACAAATTGTAGAAGTTGATTCTTTTCTTTCACCATTTTGCTCTGTACATTGGCAGAATTGGGTGGCAAGTGCCTTTACCTGCTGATCAATCTAAATTGAAATCACAGCTAAGTTATTTGGCATAATTTTTTTAGGTATTATTTCCATGCTATTAAGTATTATTTATCTTCTTTCTCATATTTATGGCAAAATTTACTCCCTGGTACTAAGCTTAACAAGTACAAGCATTTTTTTCTAATTTGAAGATTTTTAAATATTAAACTAAAATTAAGAAAATACTTGACTTAAATATTGTTACTATGTTCTATGTTAAATAATTAAATACCTTGGTTGGTGGATAGTTCACTGAAATAGTATACAGTCCTCTTCTAGTTGCAGTGTTTCAAAAAACAACAGCATTATTTTTCATTCACCACACTCTCATATTGCATTTTAAAATTTTCAAGATATCTAATATACACGTGAATTGTGTCATTAAATTACATCTATTTTAAATAGTCAAAAATACTTCATTGGAGCCTTACAATATTATACCTAACACACCTAGGATAATTATCGATTGCCAAGCTTATAAGTTTTCAAGAGGTGTCCTTATGAGATAAGTTTAATTAAGCAAGGCATTCTATTAATCATTTCTAATTACTCATGCAAATCACAGTCATTCTGCCCTGTGGTTTAATAGCCTGATTTGATCCCAAATGCAGCTGCTGTCTGGGACCCAGTGGGTATTGGAGTGAGAATGTCTTCACTGATCTTGTTACCCTATAAAGACATTGTAATTGTTAGGAAACCATAACTGTGAAGTACAACAGGGCACACTCACATGTGTTCAGTTGTTTGAGTTCTGTCCAGAGTGCTGACCAGAAACATACCATTTTATCTTCCTTGAAGCATTTTTTTAATCACTCTAAAATTGATGCTGATGAAAAGTTGTTATCCTGTGTTGAGCATTGTTATTACTATTTGCATATGTAAAGATGAATATAGAAGAATACTGAACGTGTTCAGTGTGAGTCCAAATTTCTTTTCTGTGGTAATTGAGTATGAAGCTAAAGAAGGGCATTTCCTTACCTGTTCCCAGTCCAAAATTTTAATGAAAGTCCATAACAGTTAAAATGTCATGTATAATTATTTTGAAATAAATTTCTAATTTAGAATGGACAAATATGGAGAGATAAGAGTAATCATAGGAGTGATACCATAAAAGATGATACTCAATAATCACATGAACTCAGAGATTACCTGGAAATATTTCACAAAGTTTTATTTCATTGCATGTAATAGGTTTTCTGCACCAAAGCAGTAAGCCAGATCAAGCTGAATTGAAAAAGTGTAACAACAGGTTTATTTGAGCAAAGCAACTCCCAGGTGAATTCTCCAGTCCCAGAGATTGAGGCCAGAGAAGCCATGCCCTCAAACTAAAGCAGGGAGACTTTTGGGTTGTAATCAACGGTTAATGACTGCCACAAGTATGGTCAAAAGCTGACTGCTTAGGTGGAGACTTGGGCGGCTGGCAACTTTCGGGGAGGAAGCTGCAGCAGCCTCCAAGAATGTGCATCAGGGCTTTTTGGTGCCTTTCCTTTGTTCAGAGATTGTCTGATTGGGCAGGGTTTGGAAAGAGAAAGAGAGAGATGGGAATGGGGCCTCCCATATCATGCAAGGGTGAGCTAGAGGTTCCCACCAAAGAGTATGGAATTTGTGCCATGTCCTGTTCCACTGTAAACTGTAAAATTCTCTTTTTGTAATCTTCCTCAATAGAAATACTGAAACTTCCAATTCAGAGATGTTAGTGTATGAAGAGAAATAGTATTTGTCACACACACACACACACACACACACACACACACACACACACACACCTTTCTTTAATGCACACTGCAAATCTGGCAAGGCTGAGGTGCTAGAGACAACCTCCATCTCTTTTTCTCCCTACCCATCTTCTCTTCTCACAATGTTCTTTCTTTGTGAATCTGAGCCTTGGTGTCCTCTTGGACATTCCCACAATCAAAGTCTGCTGTCACAAATGTCGCACTAAATCAATTTTTACTAGGGTACAAAGGACAAATAAAGTTGAATTTGCATTTGAATCGAGATCACTGCATTCCGCTAAATGAATTAGGCTCTGACCTGAAATTGAAGACATCAGCAAATAGATGACAAGACAAGTAGTTCAAAGGATCTGAGGCCCTCTAGTAGTCAGAAAACACACAGAATGTGTATTCACTCATTTGACTACCTGGAACAGACCTGTGCTGTACAGATAGAATACCTCTGAGTAAATTTAGAGTCAGGAACTGTTTTATCTTGTACCCTGGGCAAAGTTCATGTAATTCCCCAGCCTCAGCTACTCTCAGAAGATATCAAGAAAGGGAATGAAGACACAGTCTGTGTTGTCCTGTTGGTTGTAAAACCTTATTATTGATTTAATGCATGGGTAGAATTAGACCACAAAATGACCATCATTAGTGTTCTCAATATGTTTGAGAAATAAAATCAGTACTAATGGGGATAACTGAATTTTTGTGTTTCATCAAGACTAAAGTTTGAAATCCCTAACCTTGTGATTCCTAGGGACTCAACTACAGAACAGATAGAAAAGTGAGAATGTCATTTTTCATTTGAGGGACACCTAACATGGATTAGAAATTTATGACAATAAATATATACTTTGAAATAGTGCAATGAATACCACTATTCCTCTCTTCCTGGTTTTCTCATGCTCTCATGACTTCCCACTTTATTCATTTTTTGTGTTTTTTTCCCCACTTATTTTATGTATTATTTTCACAGTGGGTGGAGGAAAGAGTCAGCAGGGTAATAGATTAAGAACTCTGCTATGGACAAATGGATTTTATTTGGCTTTTGAAAAGCTACATATCTAGCTGATGGTTGGATTCTGAGGTCTGACTTCACTGGGGAGTGGTGGTCTAAAAAGAAAAGAGATTTCTTAGTGTTTAAGTGAGAGTTGAAGTTAGGCGGCCCCATAGAAAGCATGCAGATTAAAGGAAAAGTCAGAGAAAGACCCTAGACACAGACTCTAGGGTCAGTTATAAAGTGGAGCGAAGTGGAGCACATGAGTACAGCATACAAAGCAGGAAAGAGTTCAATGTCCTTGTTTCATGGAGAGCAAAGAAGAATTCCATTGCTGAAGAAAATATAAGTGTCGGAAGCTATTTCTGATAAGACAAGGACTGAGGAGTCCAGGGGATTTTTAACAAGGTCATTTTATGGTCTTTGCCAATGTAGTTTTAGAGGTCTGTTAGAATGAAAGCCAGATGTCAGAAATGAAGGACAGAAACAGATGTGAGATTGAGGATTGAGTAAAAGGGGAGGAAACAGTTCAGCAGCCTCAAGGACACAGTCTATATGGCATAATGTGTGTAGAATCGGTGTAGCATGTTTTCACATTCCCACTCCTTCTCTATCTTAAGGCTGAAAGGCCAACAGCCCATCTCCCATCCTCCCAAAGTCTGCTTCCTTTAGTATTAACAGTGCAGCAGGTGTGTAGAACAATGATCTGAAGACAGAAACCAAATTCATTTGATGAACGATGCCCAGGCACTGCCAGCAAGGAGAGTTGTTCCAGTTTTACATTGAGATCAGGATATTGGATGTGAATGGAATGCCTCCAAAGGGAAGCCATCATTTAAGTGATAAGGGGGAGTAGTAACTAAAAGGACTTGATGAAGAGGGAAAACAGGCAGATGTTTGCTGAAGATTCCCTGTGGAGACCACAAAACAGAGAAATCTCTCAGAGGTGGGGCAAAAACCAGAGAAGCAGGAGAATTAGAACAGGGTATCCCGGCAGAGGAATGGAGTATTAGCCACATTTTTATTGCTGTGACAAAATACCCTGCAAAGCAACTGAAGAGAGGAAGTGATTCTTCTGAGGTGACCTAGCCCATATCAGAGAAGACATGGCCATAGTTGGTTCCATGTTCGCAGGGAGTGTATACCAGGGACACTTCACCTTCTAATGTTTTTGTGGTACAGGAAGTGGAGCTATAAAAACTCAGGCCCTGTCCCAAGTGACTCACTTATGCTAACAAGCTTGACCTATCTCCTTAAATGTTTTTTGATTTTGTTTTTGTTTGTTTGTTTGTTTTGAGGTGATGGTTGCCAATCTTGAGAAAGATTGTTCCAGGTAAATAAATGGCAGTGGGTGATTTCCCATGAATCACAGAACAGTAAGTGGTGGGTGACAAGGACTCTGAATCACTGGGAACCCACTGTGTATTTTTCTGAGATTAGGAAATGAATGAGAGGGAGAGCAAGAGTGAGAGAGAGCGAGAGCGAGAGCGAGAGCGAGAGCGAGAGAGAGAGAGAGAGAGAGAGAGAGAGAGAGAGAGAGAGAGAGAGAGAGAGAGATGGTAGTTAAAGGGTAACCAATGGAAGCAAAATCAGCTTTCTATTATTTTGGGTTGTTCCTGGGTTATCTTAGTTAGGGTTTCTAATGCTGGGAAGAAACACCCTAACCATGGCAACTCTTATAAAGGAAAACATTTAATGGGGTGGCTTTCATTTTCAGAGGTTTAGTCCATTATTTTCATGGTGGGACATGGAGGCATGCAGGCAGACATTGTGCTGGAGAAGGAGCTGAGAGCTCTAGATCTTGACTCATGGGGTGTGGCTTGAGCTTATAATGAGACCTCAAAACCTGCCTCCAGGGTGACATACTTCCTCCAGCAAGGCCACACCTCCTAATAGTGCTACTCCTTTTGTGGACCATTTTGTTTCAAACCACCACATGGGTAGAGCAAGCCATTCTTTACTGGGGGAAGACAAGCTTCTTTCTCCCTAAGAAAGTAACTGAGGGAGTGAAAGGACTTCATCTTTATTATGGAAAGTGAGTCTGAGCTGATTAAGACAGTGCTAGATAGAATGAAAGCCACACAGTTCGACTGAGTAGGTGGGTGGGGGTGGGACTTGGTCTTGGAATGAAGGGACATTGTTCCTCCTCTTAGACAGAACCTGAGGAAAGAGAGGTGATGCTTTTGGCTGTTTAGAAGCTGCAAAGAGGGTATTGCCTCATAAACATGTTGAGAAATAGAGATGTAGGAATGGTCTTTCTTTCCTTGTGATCTGTTTTCTTGTCACCAATCTGACATGAAAAAATGTCCCAGGACAGAGTGTTTGTTGAAGATGTTTGCTTGTTTGAAGGTTTGCTGCTGGTCAGCACATTCCATGAAAGAGAAAGCCTTAGGGCATGCGAAGGCTCCTTCTGTTACAGTCTCCTGCATGTACATTCTTCTTTATCTGCAGAGATAACAGCACAGTGACTCACCAGATATGATATTTGGAGCCCTTGAAACAGGCTTAGTGGAGACTGGGAGTGAAAATCTGGGAGTGAAAATACAGACCATGTTTTGACAATTTAATATGAAAAATTGCAAAGGATAGTTCAAAAATCATTTTATATTGACTGTATGGCAGCGAAAATAGTTTTGGAAATATTTGCTTAAATAAGATAAAGTGATTTCATTTATTTGTTTTCATGTTGCATCTTTAATTACTTAAGGTCTCTCATTCTATTTATATATGTCAGCTCCAAGATGATGTATATTTCACTTTCATAGCTAGCTAAAATACATTTATTAAATGGCTTCTACAGGGTATTGAAGGGCCACCTTGACTTGCATAAATCATACTTTTTATGTTGTATCAAAAATGGTTAAAAATTTTTATTACATTTGTTTATTTTGTATGTATGTATGTATTTAGTTATTTTGTGTGGGGGTGTGGTTGAGTATGCTATGTTCCCTCTGGAGATACCAGAGGACAACTTGTAGGAGTTGGTTGTCTCCTTCTACGGTTGTGTCACAGAAATGGAACTCGGTTGTTAGCCTTGGTAAATTGCCTTTATCCATAGTGCCATATTGCCAGTCCTCAAAGAACGGCTTTTAATAGTAAGAAGATTTCAACATTGTTATCATATGATGCCAAAGTGACTTCTGAATTGTGAGAAGATGAGGCTTTGGCAATCCCTGAACAAAGTGCTCACTAATAATGTCACCAACCTTTTAGTAAGAGCCTACCATAGGCTAAGACTAATCTAGGTGCCTTATCCATACTCCAAACAAAAGAAAGAAACACAAATCCAGAGGAGATTCCAAGCTGAGTTTCCTTCAGCCTTTTCGAATCCCAGTAGTCAATCAATCAACTAATGCCTCAGTTACTACTAATCACATTTCTGACACTCTAAGAGGCATAGAGCGTGTTACATATGGCTTCACATGGTAGGTCATGTAGTTTAAGACTGAAAAACTTCCCAGCTGGCCTTCCAGACAAACTTTCTGAGACAAATTGTAAAGGCCACATGATTAATAAGCTCTCAAGGCTTGACTCACATCCATCACCCACCCTCTTTCTACAATGCTATACCAGGTCAATAATTTTCCCTTCCCGTAATTGCTTTGTGAGCTAAATGACCTTGAGAGATGTAGCTCTCAAATTGAATCTTACTCCCTCTTTATTCTCTCCCCATGTGTTAACCTTGTTCTCTCTCTCTTCTCTCCTCTCTTCTCCTCTCTTATCTCTGTATCTCCCCCTCTCTCCCTCTATGCTTGTCTGCTTTTGTATACTCAACACTAGAGCTAGCTGTTGCTTGTTTTATGTGTCACTCAAGTTCCTCTTCCTTGCCCCTTTCTACCTTTCCCTCTTGACCCAATGCTTCCATTTGTCTCTAAGGAGTGAATGTTATGACTTTGTGTTTGGCCGCAAGCCTCTCTAGGTTTCCCAGAATTATGGGAATAGTGTATCTGAGAGGTGAACATGCTATTTCCTCTAAATATTTTTAAGCAAATCAAATACAGTTTGGAGCAGAAGAGAAATGTGAATTAAACAAAAGACTCAGTAAGTTTTATTTTTTCAGAGTTAATCTGAATTATTTAAAGTAGCTTCCTGGGGAAGTGTATTTTGTCAACATGTTTAAAAATATATATTGAAAGATGCTGTAGCCTGTTGGGACTGATGTATTTTCCATATCATGGCATTTTGCAGTGTTTAGTTGAATGTCTTCATAAATAACGCTGCTGCTACTTCCCTCCTTCATTTCAGAAGCATGGGAAGTATATTAATATATATATTAATCCTCATTGTTAGATTTGTGTCATACGCCAGACATAGCTCAGAGATTGGGTGGGATTGTGACCTTGCATATTATGAAACCAATCACTTCATAAATCACCTTCATCTAGAGTTTATACTTCCCTGTGACTTCAATTGCTTAGTGGGGTTTATCTCTTTAAAAGCAACAGTTGCTTGGGTTTGTACACAAAGAAGGGAGATTTTCATAAATACCTTTAAAAAAAAAAAGTATTTTCCAGCCTGTGAGCTGTGAAATATGGGGCTCTCATTAGCGGCACTGAGAGTTCCCTGGTACCACTCCAGCTGCTGACTATTTGGTTCGGAAGCATTGCTGGCGGTAAACAGAGAAAAATGCTCATTTAGCCAGAGCCTTCCAGGTGAGACTTTCTTTGAGGTTGATTTGAACATTCGCCTATAATGAGGAAAAGCTCTGCATTATTCAAATCAGGAAGAAAACACTACAAGAGTTTCCCCCAAATTGTTCAGTGTTTTGTCAAATAAAATAAATACTACTATGTAGAGGAAAATTCCATTACACTAATTAACTTAAAAAAGCCATTAGCTAACACGTTATTTTGTTTTAATGATAGATCCTAGGAAATCTCGTATCTCATTGTTTACAGACACATTTTGGTGTATTTGTGAATATTTTACTCATGACCAAGCAAAGCTGTTGCTTCCAATTATAGCCATTATACAATATTGTTTTGAAATTTTCAAATATATCTTAAATTATCATAAAATAGTTGTCTATATCCTATTGACCTCTTGGGACCTTCTTTTGAATGCTATTATTTTCATGTGAAGTGCTCTATTATAGTTAAAAAAGCTTCATTTTCAAGAGAAACATACCTGGGTTCAAAGCCCAGATGGAAGATATAAGGAATGAGTAACCTTAGCAGGTGGTTTAACCTCTCTTAGACTGTCATTTGTTAGGCTGCACAGAATCCCAGTAAACGGACTGATGGAATTGCATTGATCACCTGGGTCACTTAATCATCAGTTTACTCAGAAACGGCACAGCTAAGTAAATGTGGGATAGTCTAATTAGTTTTTTTTTCTTCTTTGTGTAGTCTAATTTTTCTAGCATTAAGTATATATTACTTTTTGTCAGTAAAATAAAGATTATATAAAAATACATTCAAAATACATTCAGACCAGGCAAAAGAGAAATGGGGATTATTTGGACACAAAATGAAATATTTCAACAATGGAGTTAGAGAAATGGCTTATTGCTTAAGAGCATGTGTTGCTTTTACAGAGCACCCAAGCTCTCTCTGCCTTCAGCATTCCAGTCTGGAGCCTCACAAGCACCTGTAACTCCAGCTCCAGGTATCATCCAGTGTTTGTGTGCTCAGGGGGCACCAGTACTGTTTTGAGTATGTGCATGTGCGATCTCCCTCTCTCTCTCTCTCTCTCTCTCTCTCTCTCACACACACACACACACACACACACACACTGAGAGAGAGAGAGAGAGAGAGAGAGAGAGAGAGAGAGAGAGAGAGAGAGAAATCTTTTAGAAGAGTATTTAATAAAACGTTCAAGAACGTATTAATGGAAAGGCTTTTCCAGCCTGTCCCTACCTAAGGCCTCCTCCTCACCTCACAAGCTGAAGCCGCTGGAAACAATGTCTGCCATCAGCTGGCACACTCCTAAGTTTTCCCCTTGCATAGCCAAGAAGTGCAGGAAACATGTTGTGAGATTTTCAATTTGATTGTCTCACATGAGGGTACCAGTGTTTTCAGACTGGAAACAGCATGTTACTACACTTTGGCAATAATGCATTAAATACAGATGGGTTTTGTTTTTAGCCAAATATGTATCATACAGCCAACAGCTGTTTAGATATTGCCAACGGTCTGTTTAGTACACAGAGAGTCTGTGAGCATCTCTTCTGCTCAAGAAAATCAAATGGATCTGTGTAAAATCCCCACTAGACTGCTCAGCCCACTGCAAACCAGGAAACAGAAACCACCAGCACATAGAGAAAGGCTTAGAAAGGCTTTGTTATTTGCAAGAATTATAAATTTTAATGCCTTATTTATTATGAGCAGTATTAACATACAACTCTAGGCCTTTCAATGGATAAATCATATCTTATATTCTCAATAATAAGGCAATCTATGATAGTACTTAGCAGACTGCCACGTTTTCTGTAAAGTTCTGGTGCTACGAAGTTTGTGCAGAGGCCTAGGAGCACAGATCCTTACTGGATCCACCTCCCCTAAAGTTCTGAGAGGCCAAGAACATCAAGTGTAGTATTGAGTATCTCCTAGGATGAACTTTAATTGCTATTGAAGGCATTTAAATGCCAACTGAACAGCTAGATGTGTCTGAAAATGAAAACACAAGAGAAGTTAACCCATGAAAGTCGTGACTAATTTAACCAAATAGTAAGCAGCTATAAACCAATAAAACTTAATTTGATACAATTTCCTAAGTGTGATGGTTCCCTTCACTGACTCACTCTTGTAGACATTGTTTTAGCACTGAAACAAATAACAACAGCAAATGTTTATTGATTCATAATCTGTGTGTTAGGAATGCTGCCACCAAGTGGCAGTAAGGCAACACAAGCACATTAATGCTGCCCTCATTGTTTTATACCCTAAAATCATGTATTTCTATATCTCAATAAATGAATTAATATAAATATACTTACATTAATAAATATATCACTTTCATTGAAATGTATAAACCCAAAGCATTTTAATCAAGCATTAAAAATGATGCATGTGGAATCAGTTTAAGGTTGTAAAGGAAAATTAACTTTCATAATACATGCAGGAAGGCTCCATATTTTAAGGGACTTCAAGTTTTGAGAATTGGGGAAAGAGAACTTTTAAAAATAAAAAAAAATAAACATGTAAAATTAATTACTAATATGATTAGTTACTACAAATTAGAAATCAACCGTCAATTACCTCTGGCTTAAAGATCTTGCCCTCGTTTCTAAAACCTCTTTAGACATATCCCCCTCCTCCAATACTCATGTAGAAATACTTCTTATTTGCAACTGGGGTATCCTCTCCTTCCTAACCCACATGGCATTATGAATAAAAAGTAAAATAACAACACTAGTCTTGCCAGGTGTCACCGTCTTGACCAGGTTCTTGGCATCATCTTCAAAGAATTGAAAAAGAGCACACACACAGATTTCAAAGTGGCAGGAAACATTATTTGAAAGCAAAACAACAATTCATCTTAGATGCACTGCATGTGAGTAGCAGCCTGCATTCGTTAGAGTACTCCAGAGTCTCCAGGTACTGTAATGCCCATTCATTTATGGGGTCGATGAGGAGAAAAAACTCATTACAATGAAGCACAATGGCCTCCATTGTGTTGACAGGCTTCGGTATCTTTTTTTTTTTTTCTTTTTACTGTACATGTCCCTTTCCCATGATGCATCTGGTTTGAGTTGTAAGTATTCCCGCTTATTTATAGGCATAGGATGGTAGATAGGACTTGCACTAAAAATTCACTAACAGGGCAGTTCCCCTTAGTGTACATGCCACTTCAGGTAGGATTTGCCCCCACCTCCCAGATATGCCCTGCAGACAGTTTAAATGGAGATTGACAACAAAATGAAGTTCTAGATGGTTGTTAGTGGAGGAGAATCATATTCCATTGTGTGAAATGGGGTGTACATGCCATTGGGTGCAGGCAGGGCTCCTGTGTTTCTAGGTTCATTGGCAAAAGAGGGGTGTGTACATATTCCATGCCAAGGAAAGCCCCAGGTTGCTAATTTCTCTTGGTGGTTGCCTGTCTCAGAAGTATATTAAAGACCCTGAAAACATACATACAAGTAACAGTATACCTATTGAACATGAACATATATTAGGAATATATAAGAGACTTTCAAAATGGATTGGGAACAGCATAAGAAGCAGCTTCCTTGGGATTGCAGTTGCTGCCTAAAATGTGAATTCTGGTCACTCCCAGCCTTTATTTATTTATTTATTCATTCATCTATTTATTTATTTATTTATTTATTTATTTATTTATTTATTTATTTATTTATTTATTTTGAGCTTGTTTATAGACTAACTAGCCTATTATATTGATCCTAAAGACTCAAGGTGCATGCTAGGTCATCCACTTTTGTTCCTTCATGCCTTGTTCTCAGGTAAGTTTGTTACTTCTCTATATTTCACAGTTCAGATTTCTAAGTCCCCACTTGCCCTACCTATCAGGAAATGGTGAGCCAGGGCTTTATGAACAGATCAGTCCAAACCATCATTCCAAAGACTCCAATAAAGTCCTTTGGCTTTTGTGATTTGTTAGTTTGATTTGACTGATAATTCCACCAAAGGACTCCTGGAATCATATTCTAAGAGAAGAGCTTGAACGCTTATGTTTTATTAGCACCATGATTAATCCACCAAAACATAATTTTCTAGCACTTTTTAAAATCACTTGTTTGTAGCTGTGGAGCGGTGCTGTGGTAAGGACAGGCAACTCTCTACCACACTTCCCAAACACAAGGTACTTTCATTGTTTTTGGCAGAGTCATACCAGTATCAGAATTGTTCATAATGACTTCATATTTTGCCTGGCTAAATGTCTCAAGTCATGATTCCTTTGGCGCTGAGCATTGGACATGCCAGCCTCCTTGCAGTCTCCTTCCATTTAGCTCTCTAGCCAGAGAGGACTGCTGTTCTTTTCACACCAATAACTTGTCAATGAAATGACTCATTTGTACACGTAGGACAAAGGGAACTTTCCTGAAGGCCTCAGAGGTGGGGAGGTAGGGCTCAGAAGAGAACAGGATAAAAACAAACAAAAATGACAAAACAAAATAGTCCAGAGCTTTCTGGAAAAATGTAACTTTGCATCTCCCAGTGGTGTTTTTCTTCTAAAGAAGACAAAATATTTTGTAGTTTAAACAAAGATTTCATATAGAGTTTTAACAAACATTCTCAACTCTGATCTATATTATAGTTCAACACATGCCACAGTAAACATTTAAAATCTCCCAGTAGAAGGAAAACTATGGGCTTGTGAAATCACTAATTAGACCCTTCCCCCTCCTACTCTTCCTTCATCCCCTTCCCAGTCTGCTTTATAAATCCTCCTGGGATCATATCAAGACAAGCTATGTGTGAACCAAATTCATAGGTTTGGAGTTGCAGTTTACTGGAGGGGCTCCAATGTAAACAGAAAGGAGCCGCTTAGACTCAAGCCCAGAAGGCAGGGCTCTTCTTGACTGTGATCAACAGTGAGATTTCTTTAAGGAACAAGGAAGGGGTAAAGCAGCTACATACAAAGGAAAAACAAAAACCAAAAAGCACCAACCGTTTCCTATTTACAACTGATATTGAATATTTGAATTTTATAAAAAAGGAATTAATGAGAAAGCTAATAAATTTCCAAATCTTCTTCCCCCACATAAAGGCAAGGTTAGCAAAGGCAATTTGCATGTAAATCAACATTTACCTGACACGTGCACTTTTCACGGCTTGAATAAACTGTGACATGAAAAAGATGAAAGACACAGGATGCGTGGAAAAATCTTTAAAAGGTAATTGGCAGACACTCACTATAAATATTTATAAGCAAAGAAATGTCCTTTCTGTTTTCCTGCCACTGTGATTCCTGCTTCATCTCTGTCGTCCGTCCCTTTCTCATTAGCTCAGGCTCTCTTTTATGCTAAGGTCTGGACCACATCCTCATGGCAAAGGAGGACAGAGGAAGGCGCCTTAGCAAAGAGAATTTTTTTCATAAGCTTCCTTTTGAAGCTGGAGAAAAAAGTCTGAGACACAGCTTACTGCCTGGGATATTGGAAAGGAGAGAAGAACATAAATTAAAAGATGAGCGAGCATCAGATTGCCTTCCTGGCTCTCCCACCATCTTTTAAATTAGGCCCACATTGTCTGTGTTGCTGCTCCTGCGATGCTGATGTTTGCTGCCTCTGTGCCCTGTGGGAAGACCTTGCTGTGGAGTGGGAATTCGGACATTTGACCAAAGGCTTTAGGACTAATGGCCTTTCCAACATTTGAAGTGAAAGAGAAAGCAAAGCTTACAATCATCCCTTTGCCTCTGTGCTGTGGAAAGGCTCTCTCTGGTAGATGTTATGGATGTTGTCCTTCCAAGACCTTTGGCAGCCCACTGAAGTACAAGCCCAACCTAATTCTGGTCTGCTCTTGTAAAGTAACCTTTCAAAACGTTGTTTTGTCTGTAGCTATGGCCTTCATAGCTTACTCTGCCTACCCAACTATTCTTCAACTATTAGTATAACCTTCTTTATCATGAGTAACCTGTCCTTTTGTTCCCCCAACAATTCTCTTTTTAAGTGACTTTTAATGATTTCTTTTCCGAAGACTTGTTTCAAATCTTTCCTCACCTCATTCACTAATTCTCTTTCACTAGTTAAAATGGGAAGAGGGTTTCTGTGGATAAAGACCTCATCCTCTTACAAACACAAAGGCCTCATGCTTTTCTCTCGTCAATCCTCGTAAAAGAAATTTAGATCAAGCATGTTTTCTTCATGTAATGAGTAACCTTCCTTCCTTCAAAATGTCAGAATGGGTCTATGTCTGAGTCAGATGTAAGGTACCTTCTTGTAATGCCATCACTCAGTGCTCAGAAGGCTGAAGCAGAAGGATTACAAATTGTAAATTCCTATTCCAGGGAGGGGAGGGGAGGGGAGGGGAGGGGAGGGGAGGGGAGGGGAGGGGAGGGGAGGAGACCTGATTATAGAACAATGGATCTTTTTAAAGCTGTTCCTTTTTTTCTCTCTTTCCTTGGTTGTGGTCAGAGTCTCAGTACATACCCCAGTCTCGTCTCAAACTCACGAGAGCCCCAGTCTCCTGAATACTGGAATTACAGGGATATACAGCTCCTTGCCTTAAAATTTCTTTTACTCCAAACCTCCTAGAACATTTTTTTTAAAGCCATTAATTCTTAAACACATTGTGAATGAGGCTTGTGTGGCATCTCTGGAGATCCTTGGAAGGGCTCTGATGTACAGAATTGAGCTGAAAAATCCCTGGCCTACAAGGTATAGCAGAGCTGGTTGAACAGCTTTCACTCAGCTCCTGTTATAACAGAGGACCAGTTATGCAAACAATCCTGACTGCACTGATGTGATCCAACACATTTTCTACTTTCAAGACTTCAATGCTTCTTGGAACTGGTCAGCTGCCACTTTCGTAATTAAATTCTATTGTTCGTGTCAGAGTGGCCCCTATCAGGCCTTCACAAATCTCAAAGGGCCTGTGTTGATCTCATTTGGAAAAGCAACCTATACTGAGTTTTAGTGTGTTTTAATGATGTATTTACAAGGCACTCTTTCCTCTTACTCAAGCTTAAGTACACATTGAAGACAGAGTCCATTTCAGTTACCATCTGTATGTTTACCTTTAATATCTCTATAAGGATTAAAATAAACATTCCTGATTAAATGCTAACTTATTTTAGGCATTTACTGTGGGTGTATCAGACATCCCCATTATAGTTTGTATGTGAACAGTACTTAATGTGGAAATTACTTTTCTTAAATTGACAAGGAGACGGAATAACTCATTTCAACATTCCTCCAGGTCTCACCTTCTGGAAAGCTTATTACTGAATCAAGAATGTGAAATTATATGTTCAAAATTCTAAGCTGCCAAAAATACAGGGCTACACTTTGGAATACTAAAAGATTTGACTTACTTTATAAAATATTGCATAATTTATAAAATGTAAATTAAAGTCCTATTGAAAGTGGCATTGTACAAGGATGCTATCAGGTAACTCTTAATAGATTTCCTACCATTCGGCTGTGTCACTGGATACTTGAACAATAAGAAGTGTCACTAGCTGCTGGATCTTTCCTTTCTCAAAAAAACTTTAATTTGTTCCTTTTGCATTTCTTTTGAAGCCATGGTTTGTGCTAGGCTGCTTTTATTTAGTTTGGCGCTGGCTTCCTTGACTCCGGTGATGGGAAACCCGGCCAGTTAACAAGACTCATTTCACAAGCCCACCATGTTCGCCAAGTCTTCCCGCTATGTCACCCATTGCAGCCTCTCTTTATGGCCTCTTCCGTCTGTCATTCTACCCCTGCCTTTTTCAGACTGCCATCATCACTTGTCAATGGGACTACCGCTGTTGTACCTTAGATGGATTCTCTGAATGGAATCTTGTCTCAGTCTACCTATTGCTCACAATGCCTTCCTGCATGTTCTTTGAATCCCTGCAGAATGGTTAGAATGCCAGGCATGTAACAGGCAGTAATATTTGGAGGGCTTAATAATTTTCTATATCAATGTATTTTAAGAAGACAATGGGTTTAAGAGTAATATAATGCTACTAATTCCTTTTGTCATGTAACCAGCAAAATCATCTTTTTTTTTTTTTTTTCTAAAAAAAATACGTTGAATCAAGTTTTCCCATTCTGGCTGTCTTAAAACTTAGTGCATGGGCGGTGGTGGCGCACGCCTTTAATCCCAGCACTTGGAAGGCAGAGGCAGGCGGATCTCTGAGTTCAAGGCCAGCCTAGGCTACAGAGTGAGTTCCAGGAAAGGTGCAAAGCTACACAGAGAAACCCTGTCTTGAAAAACAAAACAAAACAAAACAAAACCCTTAGTGCACAATTATACATGATCTCTCTTTAGTCACTTCTCAGGCATTTGACCTGATTTGCCAGGTGGCTGAAGTATTTTTTTTTTTTTTTTGAATCTTTTAAGATGGTTTTCTCTTCCAATTCTGTGTCATCTCTGCATATCTTTTTCTTTCCTGTACACCTTATAAAACATGAGTTCCGCCGGGCAGTGGTGGCGCACGCCTTTAATCCCAGCACTTGGGAGGCAGAGCCAGGCGGATCTCCGTGAGTTCAAGGCCAGCCTGGGCTACCAAGTGAGTTCCAGGAGAGGCGCAAAGCTACACAGGGAAACCCTGTCTCGAAAAACCAAAAAAAAAAATAAAAATAAAAATAAAACATGAGTTCCAGTAATGTAATATGGACAACATCTGAATCCTGGGGCCTCTGCTCTCAGAAGCATCCCATATTTTGACCTTGTGACAGTTTGTTGTCATCTACAAGGTTTATCCCTGAGAAAAACAAAATGTAACTACAAAACTGGGCCAGTACAAATTGGGTTTAATTTTTTTTTTCTTCTTTTAGTTTAAGAAAACATTGCCGGGCAGTGGTGGCACACGCCTTTAATCCCAGCACTCGAGAGGCAGAGATAGGCTGATCTCTGTGAGTTCGAGGCCAGCCTGGGCTACAGAGTGAGTTCCAGGAAAGGCGCAAAGCTACACAGAGAAACCCTGTCTCGAAAAACCAAAAAAAAAAAAAAAAAGAAAACATGGTGTTGGGTGCATAAGGAGGTGAGATAAATCTGGGATGAGTTGGGAGAAGGTGAATATGATCAAAATACATTGTATGCAATTATCAAATAACAATGTTTATTTAAATCACAAAATATCTCGTGACGTTTCAAGCAAGTGTAAGTAACTTACAGCTATGTGACAGGCTGCAGTCATAGCCATCCTTGAGCACATTTGACCTGAGAGCCCCACAGTGGGAAAACTGAAAGAGGAGAGCAAAACTGATAAGTGATGTGCTGCCTCTCAGTCTTTTGTTTTGTTTTGTTTTGTTTTTTTTAAGCTCCAAGGCACACATCACTAATTTTTTTTTTCTGTTTAAAGCATGTTTCGTCTTATTAGGTTTGTTCACACACTGAAGTTTTCAAATGAATAGCCTTATTTTAAACTCAAATTCTCCTTAGCAAACAGCTTTCTAGAACACATTTGTCATGAAAACAAGCAAAAAGTAGTCTGGTGTGAAAATAAAGAGATAATGGAATTTAATTGGATATAACAAGAGTGATTGATTTTATTTGTGTCTCATATTTGTATGGCCCTCATGAACACAAATCATTTCCTGGAACCTAAGTGAAGCATTCACTTATACTTTATTTAGACTTGCGAATTTTAGGACCACCCCTCCTCTATAAGTTGTGGGCTTTTGTGTATGCACTGGGAGTCCTAAATCTTTTCTTCAATTTTTCTGCTATGCTTTTAAACCTTGATAAGCTTCTCTCTGGTTTAAAGCCAATTTGTTTGTTTTCTCAAAAGTTTCACTTTCATCTGTCCTGGATGACACAAGCAATAAGAGCAGCTTTCATTTGGTTAGATTTATTATGCAGCAGGCAATTTATATCACTTGCTCTCAGTTAATTCTCCAGAAGCCTGTGGGGTGGGGATTGAGACTCAGAAAGGTGGGCATCTGTTCCCAGAGCACGCACCTCGCAAATCTCAAAGCTGGTTTCAACTGAGTTATAGCTCAGTGCACACTGCAGGCCTTTGCCAGATCTCTCCCATGTATGTAGATGGATTTTCTTCACATAAGTGTTCCTTGCTGGTTGAGAAAATAATATCCAGTGGATAAAAGTCACTCTGATCATGACTTGAACAGAACTCACTGAAGAAAGTTTTCTTCCAAATAGTATTTTCCAATGTGGGTAGTCCCCTCCCATATTCTAACCCATAGCACTTCCTTTCTTTTTTTTTTGTAGAAAATGCCATTCTCTTATATCTGCAATGTGGTCAGACCGTACATGGTACAAACTGTGTTTTCTATTTTTTTTATTCTTCAAATCCCTATGGAAGTCACTCTACACACCTTCTGATCTTTATGCTGGCTCAAAGTAGTGGATTAGCCCATCTCTAGTAGGCAAGATGGAGATCAAAACTGAAAACCTAATCTGACTCTTCTGCCTAAAACTCTTTCTCCTAGCTCTGCACTGATCTTAACTATTTCATCTATGATTTTTACACTTGGCAACAATAGAAAAAGCCCTACAGGTATTCAGTTTTGTTATCTTTTTTTCTTGACCACATCCTTCCTTCAAAGAAAGCCTCAGAAGATGAAGGAGCCAGCTACCCTCTATCTCAAAGCATTCCCATGAATACTTCTATGATAAATAAAGTAACACTGCCAAGGTCCTACTTCCAAGTAGAAGTAGCTGTGGGCACTGAATACAGCAGTGGCCTCTACCTGAAGGCTAAGACTATATCACCCTGCTGGCAGGAGCCACCTACCACCTAGCCTGCTGAGGTGCTGTTCAAATTATACTCCACATCCAAATCTCTGATCGTAAACCAGTGATCCTTAGCTCAAGAACTCCGCACAGTTGGTCAAGGTTTCTCAGGCCTGCATTAATTTCTTTCCTCTGCCCAGTCCTGCTTTTCCTCCATTTCCTTTACTTGACATTGGTTGCTAAACACTGTCAGTGCTGCATTAGTACACAGTCTCACGAAAGGGGTAGACATGTAGAAGCCTAGACATTAACAAGAGGACATCATCTTGTTTGATCACGGAAGATACTATTTCTCAGAATGCCCCAGAAAAATTAAGTATTTGCTCCATAGAACACATGGAATCAAGATGTAAATGCTTTTTTTTGAAAAAAAAATTAATTGACACATATTAATTAGACAAAACAGTAGATTTCATTTTGACAATTGTGCATAATATGGAGTATTTCCATCATATTTCCCACTTCTGATCCTCTGCTCCTACCTGTGATCTTCTTCCTCTTCTTCCAGTGACTCACTAAGTAATGGAATAAGGGCCATATTTCTGAGAAGAATCTGTCAAGGAGGAATAGTCAGAATTTTACTAAGTCGTAACTTCTTAGAACCAAGTAAATTTCCTGGCACATTAAGGTCACTTAAAACAGATTCATTTTTCTTATTAGTGTAAATGGGCGTTTCCTGTCCAAAATGCCCAGTTCCAAATAACCAACTCAGGAGTCTGAATATGAACTATAAATGATCAGCTGATAGCTCAGGCTTGTTACTAGCTAACTCTTACATTTAATCCAATCCATTTCTATTAATCTATATATTTCTGTGTGGCTTGTGGCTATACCTGTCCTCTAGCATGTCTTGCTTTCTGGGCAGCTGGCTGACATCTCTCCTGACCCTGCCCTCCTTCTTCCCATTATTCTCAGTTTGGCTTTCCTGCCTACCTTCCTTCCCAGCTACCAGCTTGTCAGTTTTTTATTAACCAGTGAGGGTAATATATATTCAAAGTATAGAAAAGGATTGTTCTATAACACTATTAGAGTATGTTTTCCACCAATTGTAAATATTTTAAAATAAACCACTATTTACAAATTAATCTAGTAGAGTCTAAAAACAAGGGAAAATTTGATATTTATGAACAAAAACCCTCTTTATGTTACAGAAAATTTTAGGCATGCAACAAAAACAGAATGACATACATTATCAAGCAACTGTTGGCTAACTGGAACAAAAACAACACCCTGCCACTCTTGATGCTTGTGAATCCTTCTGATACTATTTTTATTTGGGGCCTACACTAAAGCAAATTATTATCTAAAAACCATTGCAGAGTATAGTGACTCATGTCTGTAATCCTAGCACTTCAGAGGGAGAGCCAGGTGGACCTCTTCAAATTCCAGGCCGGTCTAGTCTACTTGGTGAGTTCTAAGACAGCCAGGGCTCTGTAGAAAGACCCTGCCTCATAAAACAAATGAACAAATGAACAAATGAACAAAGTAAACCCAAGACAACATAAAAGTTCGTCAAAAGTATTTTAAAATGTGTATCAGAAAGTGTGAACAATGTTGTTATGAAACCAAATACAATATGTGAAGAATCCCTGGACCCAGTTCATATAGTGTAATATAGAAACAAGAAAAAACGAGAGCTGAAGAGATGGCTCAGTGGCTAAGAGCACTGGTTGTACTTCCAAAGGACCCATGTTCAATTCACAGCACCCACATGGTGATTCACAACTTTTTAGAACTCTAGTTCTAGGAGAGCTGATATCCTTTTCTGGATTATGCATACACCAGACATGCATGTGATATACAGACATATATACACACAAAACAAATATATGCATAAAATAATAAAATATTGTTTAAAAAGTGTGAACATTTGAGAAAGAGGGAATAACGAACACATATTAAGCAATGTATACTGTTACAGGATTATTATAAATTATGCTGTTATTTTCATAACAACGTTGTTCACACTTTCTGATACACATTTTAAAATACTTTTGACGAACTTTTATGTTGTCTTGGGTTTACTTTGTTCATTTGTTCATTTGTTCATTTGTTTTATGAGGCAGGGTCTTTCTACAGAGCCCTGGCTGTCTTAGAACTCACCAAGTAGACTAGACCGGCCTGGAATTTGAAGAGGTCCACCTGGCTCTCCCTCTGAAGTGCTAGGATTACAGACATGAGTCACTATACTCTGCAATGGTTTTTAGATAATAATTTGCTTTAGTGTAGGCCCCAAATAAAAATAGTATCAGAAGGATTCACAAGCATCAAGAGTGGCAGGGTGTTGTTTTTGTTCCAGTTAGCCAACAGTTGCTTGATAATGTATGTCATTCTGTTTTTGTTGCATGCCTAAAATTTTCTGTAACATAAAGAGGGTTTTTGTTCATAAATATCAAATTTTCCCTTGTTTTTAGACTCTACTAGATTAATTTGTAAATAGTGGTTTATTTTAAAATATTTACAATTGGTGGAAAACATACTCTAATAGTGTTATAGAACAATCCTTTTCTATACTTTGAATACATATTACCCTCACTGGTTAATAAAAAACTGACAAGCTGGTAGCTGGGAAGGAAGGTAGGCAGGAAAGCCAAACTGAGAATAATGGGAAGAAGGAGGGCAGGGTCAGGAGAGATGTCAGCCAGCTGCCCAGAAAGCAAGACATGCTAGAGGACAGGTATAGCCACAAGCCACACAGAAATATATAGATTAATAGAAATGGATTGGATTAAATGTAAGAGTTAGCTAGTAACAAGCCTGAGCTATCAGCTGATCATTTATAGTTCATATTCAGACTCCTGAGTTGGTTATTTGGAACTGGGCATTTTGGACAGGAAACGTCCATTTACACTAATAAGAAAAATGAAACATGGTTTCTCTCTATTCATCTACAATAATTTCACTTAATACTTTCCATATAAGTTATCTGTTGAATAAACCATGTCTCTTGTCTTATTAAAGTTATCATGCTATAGGTATGATTGTACTTTTTAAATTGTGTCTTATCGTGTTTAACGTATTTTACCCCTCATATTTCTGGTGAATATGGGGTTTTAGCTAGTGGATTAATAGTATTAGGGATTAATTTGTTTTGCGTGCTAGGTTTATTTTGATTTTCTGTTTATGAGAATATTTCCTAGATGGTGTTTTTCTTTTTTAATACATCAAATCTAGAAGCATATGATGGTAAGTTGTCTCATGCATAAGTGAGATTGATCAGTGAGTACAAGTGCTTTCGGCCTTATCTATCCATTTCAATATTATCACCAATCAGTCAAAGAATTTTAGTAGCCATCTATTAACTCATTCTCTACATTTCCTGGACCATCTCAAGGTACCTTCAGAGGTTTAAATATCTCCTCATTAAAACTGCTATGTAGAACTATATACATAACAGTGAGATTGAAATTCCCAAGTTAAGCACATACATTGCTGAACTCAACCCTGACAGCATTTTCTTTTCTCTGGCTGAAACGTATACATTCCTGACCATAACTATCCCACTTTCCTATATTCTTACCCACAGTCATTATTATCTAATTTTCTCCTCTGAGAACTTCATAGAGTGTATACAATGAAATATATATCTATCCCACATTTCCCAGCTCCCCTGGGTTTCTGTTCCATGTCTACCTTCCAATGGCATGTTATTACGTAGATCAGAATGAAAGAAGACAGAAACCTAGGTCCATTTAGTGTTCCTCATAAGTGCATGGGTGCAATAGTTCCCATAAGTGCAGAAGTACATGGGTGCAATAGTTCCCATAAGTGCATGGGTGCAATAGTCCCCATAAGTGCAGAAGTGCATGGGTGCAATAGTTCCCATAAGTGCATGGGTGCAATAATCCTCATAAGTGCATGGGTGCAATAGTCCTCATAAGTGTATGGGTGCAATAGTCCACAGGGCAATCTACCAACAGCTACATCCCCCAAAGAAGAATGCTTCTTCTCCCTCTGAAGCTAACAACAGCCATTGCTCCTTAATTGGGGGTAGAGGACTCATGAGTTCCTCCTCAGTCTGTGCTGGAATTTTGTTTACATTTATCTTCTTCAGGTCTTGGGCAGGTAGCCATAGCTTCTGTGAGTTTCCGAGCATAACAGCCATGTCATGTCCAGAAAACAGCTTTCTGCAGCACACCCCTCCCATCATCCAGTTCTTAAATTCTTTCTGCCTTATTTTCTGTGAAGCTTCCTGAGCTTTGTGTGTGTGTGTGTGTGTGTGTGTGTGTGTGTGTGTGTGTGTGTGTGGCGGGGTTGGGGGTGGGGAGGAAGTATTGTTCCCTTTAGGGATGAGATTTCACAGTCACATTTTTTTCAGCACTTTGACCAGTTCTGAGTCTCTGCATTGCCACAAACTCTCAACTATAAGTCACAGTCCCTTCCTCTATACAAAGTTAGTGGAGGGACTACTGAGATGTCACAGCTGGAAAGCATATTTGCTTACAAACCTGACAACCATAGTTCAATATTCAGAACTTAAGTGGTAGAAAGAGGGGACACATTCTAGTAGTTCTCTGACCTCTGTGCTGTGGCATTTGCATGTGCATTGGCATATACTATAAATAAATATAAAAAAATGGTAGACATGGATCTGTCTTTCAAAGAGAACAAGGGGACAAAGAGTAAACTGCAAAAGCTTTCCGAGTCTCAGGTCATCACTAGCCCAGGAACCTCGCTCACAGGAAACCATTGATGACTTCTTTCTCTCTCAAGGGATTGATTCATAAGCCTGTTTATTATTCTCATTTCATCTCCAAGGTTGGCTTTTGGGGAGGGAAATCAATAGCCTCTGTGCCGTTTAAACAACTGAATCCTGACAACTAGAGAAATAACAGAGTTGTTTAAATTAAACTGAGTTTTGCCTTAAAGTGAAAGAATCTTGAATGACAAGTGACAGAAATATCTGGTTTACTCAGTGCTTACTGTAAGAAGGAAGGAAAGGGGGAGCAGGCCCTGTGTGATATTTTGAAGGCCACAGATGAGAAGGAAAGGGTGGGGTTAGTGGTTCAAGAAAGGCTTGGACATAGGAATGCTGTCATAATGGTTTAAGTACAAGCTAGTCTAAGAGGCAGGTTGGTAATTGCCATTGCTTTTCATCCCGCAGAAAGAATTGAGGGATGCTGCCACCATTGCACAGCAACACAGAAGTGATGAGGGTTTCTAATCTGTGATTACACAGTAAAGCAGTAATTTCAGAAAATTGATCTGGAGGTAAGGAGCAGAGGGCACGGTCAGGAGCAGCCAGAAATAACATCTAAAGAATGTTGATAGAGGGATGGGCAAGGTCTGCAGGAAGCACATACACACACACACACACACACACACACACACACACACACACACCCCACATCACAGAGGAAGACTAAGATAAAAAAGAAGTCACACACACAACAAGTAAATAAATAAATACATAAATAAAAAGAAAAATTTGAGCTTATTTGGGGACTGACTGAGCCAGAAGACAAGAAAAGGAAATCACAGAATTCCAAGACAGTTATAAAATGTTAATGGGATGGGCTTCAAGTTGGAGTTGGAACTTGAGTCTATGTTTGTGGTTATAAAACCACAGGCAAATGCTCAGAGCGGTGGCTGATGAACAGCAGCAGGACTCGTGGAAGCAACAACCGATGGAAAAAACAAACTTGGCAGTGGGAGAGATTCATTCCCGTGGCTTGCTGTCCTGGTGGAGGAGGAGGACAGGCTTCCTTGGGAATCTTGATCTTCATTGTAAATTGCCACATCTGATTGTCTTCTTGGACAAGAATTCTAATGAAAGTGAAGTTGAGTAACACTGGGTTAACTGGCTTCTCATTGCTCCCTGGATTCTAAAGAGGAGATTGCCTTCTTTAGGCTTTAAGGGCCAATGTAATCTAATTTTTTTTTTTTTTAATGTGCCCACTTCGTGTTGAGGTTCCACAATCTGAAAGCCTCAAGTCTGAAATACTCCAAAGACAAAAACAGTTTGAGTGTTGGCTGACATGATATCACAGGGAGAAAACTCTACACTTGTCCTCATCCTGATAATCACAACTAAAATTCAGAGGCAGGCCAGTGCAGTGGCCCATGCCGTTTAATTTCAGCACTCTGGAGGCAGAAGCAGGGCAATCTCTGTGAATCTGAGGCCAGTTTGTACTATACATGGAGTTCCAGGACAGCCAAGGGAACATAGAGAGACACGGCTAAAAAATAAAGAAAGAAAGAAAACCAAACAAAAAACTCAGAGGCACTAAAATTATTATACATAATTACATTTGAGCTGTGTGTAAAAATGTTTGAGCTGTGTGTAAAAATGTATATGAATTCTTGTTCATTCTTGAGTGCTAGCCTTAAGACACCTCACTCTGTGCATGCAAATCTTTCCAAATCCAAACAACAACAGCAATTCTAAGACCCCAGCCATTTCTGTTCGAAGAATTTTGATAACAGATAGTCAATTTAAATTGATCTTGCCCTGTCAAATCGCAGCCATTGTAAGAGAAATGCTGGCTGATTCTCTGTAATTAAAATTTAATTATTTTAGACTGAGTGTGAGTGGGTAGTTAAATCAAGAGTATGAACTTCTTTATGTTTCTTTAATATTCAATTGAGTCCTCTTCAGGAGTCTGTAGAATGGTTTTCAAGTCTTTCCCTGTAAAGAAGGAAAAATCAAAATGAATAAGTGCCCTGAAGCTTGCGGTTGCTGTGCAGGGATCCTGAAGTTTCAGAAGATCTGGGAGTAGAGTCCCTCTCCTTCTCCCTGCTGTCTGCCTTTCTCTCTAGGGCTTTGTCTCTGCCCTCCCCAGAAGAACCTGTTTCCACCAGGCAGCTTCCTCACTGACAGCTCTCAGGACTCCCAGCTGCATCTGTCCTTGGCTGTCATCCTCTGTCTGCAGCTTGCAGAATGCTTCACCTATTCCAGCCCAAGGGCTTATGTTCCTGCTACTGCAGTGGGTCAGAATGACATTTTCACTCCTCTCTCTCTCTCTCTCTCTCTCTCTCTCTCTCTCTCTCTCTCTCTCTCTCTCTCTCTCTCATTTTTGTTTGTGATTGTGTTGTTGTCCAATTTACACATTCCAGAGCTGTCTGGACTGCTCCTCCTCCCAACAGCTGCCAGACTCCTCTGCCCCCGCCCCCCAAGGAGACTATCAGAGCAAACAAACAAAAAAAAACAAACAAACAATGTAGGAAGAGAAATTTCAAAGAGTATTCAGAGAAACGTGTTACTTCAAAGGCAGGAGCAAGGTCCCCCTGGAGCTCATTACTGTAGTCAGTGAGATAAGGAGAGAGGGAGCTGCTCAATGGATCCCAGGAGATGGAGAAATCAGAAAGGTGGTGGGAGGGGGGCGCACAAAAAATGCAGTTTAGATATTTCTAAACTCTATATATGCATCATAGATATAGAAATAACCCCCGGCTTGTCTATGTACTCAGGACAGTTACCTTAGTTGGTGTCTTCATCATTGCCCCAGACTATGGAGGAGACTCCACTCCAGATAAAAGGAGACAGGGGTATAGGGACCACATTCTACTGTATAATGACAGCTTAAGCAATGGGGTTTCCCTGTCCCTTAGAACTATCCTAAGGTGGGAGGATGGCCAGTGGGCATCTGCAGGAACTGACATGCTGTTCTGCCTTCCCAGTAGCTCATTTTGTTTGCATAGCAAAATTTACAGCTGTGGGCATGCATTTTAGGAAAAAAACTACAAGAAGTGAAAAGCCATTCCAGTAAGAGATTCCTCTAATTTGCTCTTGTGCACCTTTCTACTGCAGCTACTAACCGTATTTGGTTTTCTCTACTTGTTTTCTTACTCATTAAATTCTGACACTTATAGATGAGGAAAAGGATGTTTTGTCTTGGTTTTGTTTTCTATCTCTGAACTTCTCAAGGAGTCAGTTCAAGAAATAAAAGGTACCAAGGAAAATTATTTCTGAACTTGGAGTATTTTTGATTGGCAACTATTTTTAATTTTATTTTTCAACATGTAGGAACAAAATATAAACTTTTTGTATGTATATATATATGTACATATATATACATATTTTCATAAGTGTGGAATAGATCAATACTACTATTATCATAATACAAAATAGTTTAATCTCTCTCTCTCTCTCTCACACACACACACACACACACACCCCTCAAAATACTCATTATGCACACACACAGTGTTGCTAACTTGCCAGCTCAGCTATCATCTTTACCCCTAATAATCACTGACATAATCTCTGTCCCTGGAGGTTCTTTTGCCTAGAATAATACAAAAGTGAAATGATACAGCATGTGACCTTTATGTTTGGGTTCTTCAGTTAGGATAATGCATTTATCCATGTTAGGACACAAATCAGTACTTTGTTGATCTTTATTACTGAGTTATATTCCTTCAAATGAAAATAAGACACTTTATTGACCCATTTCTTAGTAGAGGAAGTTTAGTGACATTCTCATTTGGAGGCAAAGCTGCTGCAAACATCTGGGCAAAGCTATTTTGTAGATATAAGTTTCAATTCAGTTAGATACATATCTTAGCAGAAACCATCCGAGCATTTGTCAAGTGAATTAATGAATAAATGGCCATCAGGTGCTGTGGAATAATCCTTCTGTACACTGTGTGAATATATGTTGCTATGAGAGGTTTAATAAACAAGCTGACTGGCCAATAGTTGAACAGAACAAAGTTAGATTGGAAAACTGAATTGAGAATAATGGAATGAGGAAGGGCAGAGTCAGGAGTCACCAGCCAGACACAGAGGGAGCAGGAGATGAGTGTGCCATGCTAATAAAGATACCACCATGTGGCAGATTGCAAATAAGGAATACGGGTTAACTTAAAATGCAAGAACTAGTTGGTAACAAGCCTGAGCTATTGGCCTGCATGTACAATTAATATAAGTCTCTGTGTGGTAATTTGGAGGTAGCTCCTGGGACAGGAAAACTCCACTTACAATCAACATAACTTTTTTTTTTTCTTAGTGTAAGCTATTCTCAGTTTCTTTCCAAAAAAAACCTGGAATTTCCAAATACTATTTCACATTAAAATCTAGCTTACAGAATCATGATCCTAGTATTTCCACCTGAAATTTCACTTCAAAAGTAACAATGAGCCGGGCGGTGGTGGCACATGCCTTTAATCCCAGCACTCGGGAGGCAGAGCCAGGCAGATCTCTGTGAGTTCGAGGCCAGCCTGGGCTACCAAGTGAGTTCCAGGAAAGGCGCAAAGCTACACAGAGAAACCCTGTCTCGAAAAACCAAAAAAAAAAAAAAAAGTAACAATGATTGGCTAAGGTGGTTAATTTTTTATTTATAGACTTTTTAAGAGACAAAGCTATTCTGTTTCTTTTTTAAAAAATATATTAACTTTATGTATATGAGGGTTTTGTCTGCATAGACATCTTTGTACTGTGTGCTCATGCATGCATGGTGCCCATGGAAGCCAGAAGATGGGGTTAAATACTCTAGAATTGGAGTTAGAGATGATTGTGAACCACTTTGTGGGTGATGGGAATTGAATCTGGTTCTCTGTAAGAACAGTCAATGTTCTTAACAACTAAGTCATCTCTCCAGGTATCCTCTTCGCTTTATTGACTACTTAGATGGATCTCCCGTGGTACAGATGAGGCAGGAAAGTTCAAAAGCATCACAGCCTACAGGAGAAAATTCGACATCTAAAGTTCACTTGTATGTTGGGATGCTCTAGTTTCCCCAGACTACACAGCCTGGTGTTTTCTTACGGTGCCTTTGCTTTGAAAGTACAGTCCATGGCTCTCCCACCTTGGTGTCTAGTGTAGGAAGGTGGAACATTTGGGTGCATTATATTAAAGGCTGACACTGAACTGTTACTATGAGCATAGGCCTAATATCCTGTTAACCATGTGCATAGTGTGCAAAACTTGGTAACACCATTGGGAATTTAATTCCTTTGAACCAACTACTTTTCTTTTCCCTCAAAGCAGTGCCATAAGGGTGCATTTCAATGATTTCTGAGTTTACCAAAATAATTTATATTAAATAACACTTAGAACATATTAATCTAAAATGGAACATACAATGCAAATTAAATCTCACAACTATTCCTGAATATTTCAAGTTCTGTTTATGTCATGTTGATAGGCCAAACTTCAAAATGTACCATCCACATATAATAATAATAGTCTTCATTTATGTATACAATTCTGATAAGCATGAACTCAAATCCTACATGAGAAAATGCCTCAAAGAGCTCCCTAGATTTTAATGAGTTTTAGGTTACTGAAGATCCAGTGAAAACTCTTTATCTTCTTTTAAACAAAGCAGTTCATCTATTTACACATCAAGTAGATTTTACATACAGTTTGAGGGAAGTGACAGAACAGTTGAAATGCATGCTCAAATTCCTTCATGATCCAGGTCCAGGCTAAGAACTCTAGGACGGGTTTATTATATGCATGCATAATGTTTGACATTTGTAAAGGCTTTGATTTAACAGTAAATGGGTGATGCTTTCCAACAGCAATGAGAATCTGATTGTAGCATTTTGACCAGGGCTTGTTTTCACATGACTTATTATAGATACAGTACAGAGAAACAGTGGAAAGTCTTTTGAAGCCTCTAGATTTAGCAGACAGAGCATGATCAGTTAGTTACCAATCTAATGTTTATAGAAGAGACTCACAAGTTGGAAAGAGAAGGAAGAAAGGGGGAGGGAAGAGATAGAAGGGCAGTGTGAGAATGACAGGGGAGAGAGGTGTATATATAATAGAAACATTAAAAGTCCTCTAAAGTGATTACGGAACGGATTATGTTTATGGAAATACCGGGAGAGCATGATAATGAAAGAGAGAAAGGTTTCCTGAGGAGAACAAGCTGGTGTTGAATGAAAATCCAGAGAAGAGTCACACTATGGACAAATGGTTTCCTGCATCTGTAGCAGGGTAAGGACTTCATTTCCTTCCACCTGATCCAGTTGCAGGTCAGACCTGGTGCAGTCAGAAGCAAGTTTCTAATACAAATGCCTCCTTCAGCAGCAGCAAGGCTATAGTTATTCACCATCTCACTAGGTCCTTTTGCTGGGTTGCATTGTCCTTCTACTCTCTTGACATCACACCCTAGAAGAGTCCCTAAGGTGACACAAGGAGCTGTTGTTATTTGATACTACCTCATTGGTTCTCCTTGCCTCTTCCCACCCATTTCTAACCCTATGACACCAAGTGTGTATGGAGAGTCTCATTGATTGGTTTGCTTGTTGGTGTGTTTGTTTGACCTTAAGTTTTAGTCTTTTGAGATTATATTTTTCTCTGTAGCTGAAGTAGATTTCAAATTTATGATTCTACAACCTCACTCTCCCAAGTGCTGAAATTACAAGCATGTACCACAACATGCCTCAAGTCTGAATTTTAATCCTGTATCTATCACCAGCTGCTACCTTAAGCAAAGACTGTTTTAAGTTTATCATTTCTCATGATAAATAGATTCTTGGAGCAGCTAGCTACACATGTAACAAATGGGTATATTATTCTAAACTTTATAATCCAGGTTGTACATTTTTATTATTTGAAGTATTAATATGCAGAAGTAGAAACAAAGGAAAGGGGCACGTCAAAAGGAAGGAGTAGAGACAAGGCAGAAATGGGGGCCACTTGAAGGAGAGAGAGAGAGAGAGAGAGAGAGAGAGAGAGAGAGAGAGAGAGAGAGAGAGAGAGAGAGAGAGAGAAAGGAGAGAGAGGGAGACAGGCAGGGAGGAAGGATGAGGAGCTCCGTGTCACCAGTGTGTGTCAGCTGATGCTGCCCTTCCTGTTCCAGTTAGGTTAATATGATCCTGGATATATCTAGGACTATAAGCATGCATTGAGAAAGAACATGCTTCATAATACATCTTATTTGTAGCCTTTCTCTCTCTCCTCTCCCACTTTCTCTCTCTCATCCCCCACCAAACTTGTATTTCATAAGTACTTAAACACTTGTTTGTACTTTGCGATAAAGAGTATATACTTAGCATATCCTAACATACATAATCCATGTTCTTATTTATTGCATAATGTCTTATGCTATTTACTTTGAACACCTCTGTTATAATCGTTGAGTGTAAGTCAGGGCATTTGTATGTTACAAAACTATTCCACCGAGGTTTAGTGTAGCATGAGTCTTAAAAGTTCTTATTAATAAAATCAAACCCGAGGCCAGTTATTGGGGTCAATGCTGGTAGATCAGAGAGACAGAATAAGCCACAGCTATCTCACCTTGCCAGTTCCTCAGCTGATCCTGTTTCCTCAGACTGGAAGCCTCTGAGTCCTCATCCAGGAAGAATCTCAGCTGAACTGTGTTGCTCCAAAGCCTGAAAGCTTAACCAGCCAAATGCCTAACCAGTCAAATGCTGCTAGCCAAATGCTTCTAGTTTCTGGTCCTCACGCCTTATAAACCTTTCTGCTTTCTACCACCACTCCCTGGGATTAAAGGCTGCTTTCTGGGATTAAAGGCGTGAGTCACCATGCCTGGTTGTTTCCAATGCGGCCTTGAACTCACAGAGATCCAGAGGGATTTCTGTCTCTGGAATGCTAGGATTAAAGGCGTGTGCTAACATTTTCTAGCCTAAGTATCTTGTGGCTTTTCTGTTCTCTGACCCCAGATAAGTTTATTAAGGTACACAATATTTTGGGGAACACAATACCACCACATTTCCTCTCTTTTTGTCTAAAATTAAAAAAGTTTGTAACTAATACAAGAAAAACTATCTAATAAGTATATACAATATATACAGTCAAAAATTACATCAACCATGTCTAGTCCATTAACATTTGACAGATTCAGATAAAAACTCCATTATACATATTAACAAATCCAGTCCAGTAACATCTGATAAACTCAGACCAAAAAATTTTCATTACTTATCTTATTTAAAACAAGTAGTTCCTTTTTAAAAGTAGATTCCATAATCTCCCTTTTTATCTTATCATATCCATATTCTCTCTTTTTTCTTTTCATAATACATTCAGTAGTCTACCTTTTGTCATTTTTATATTTTCCCCTTTTCCTTCAGTGTAGATTCAGTGATCTATCTATTTATCCTATTATTTCTTTATCTTTTTCTCAGAGTAGATTCAATGATCTATCTCATATCTTATTCTCTTTTTCTTTTTGCTTTCTAGGCGTGAAGATATCTTTAGGGAATCTTGAAAAGAAAAAATTTAGGTTAATTGTCAAGTCCTGTATCATTTGTCCAGTCTCTGCATAAAAGGAACGTTCAGGGCTTGTCACAAGTCCTTTCTTGAGTAGTCTGTCAGGCTGGATCATCTCAGCTAGTCATCTCAAAATTGTCCTGACCAGTTTGTAGTCCAAAGTCGATCTTCCCTTGGTGATAATCAGCTTAATGGCTTTACCATAGTCCATGTGGAATCATTATTGTGGAGTCCTGTCGTCTTTTTGAAGATTTCAAAGTCACTGTTAGGCGTGGTCATGGTTCCCTGCAGACTTTTTTTTTTTTGAAATGAAATTATGATTTATTAATTTACATAAAAATTACTTTTTACATTAAGGACTAATTTCTCCAATTGTTAAAAATAGTTTGAAGCTTTTACTACTGGGGCTCATGGGGACAGGTCTGCTCTTCGATCACTTGCTTCACAACCTCTGCCAGCTTCAGTCGGTCTACTTTATCTGTGAATCCACGACCATTCCAGCTGAAGCTCTGCAGAGCGTCCCTCAGGAGCTTGCACTCCTGGTTGTATTTCCAGGCTTCCTGCATTACTTCATTCAGTCTCTCATCTTCATTCTCTCCTTTACCAGCCTGGGGGAGGATACATTGGGCAATGACATCTCGAAGCTTTTCCAAGGCAATATTTGAATCCTCAGCTCCATTCTCATGGTCGTGTATATAAATACCATCCTTTGGTTTGGTGCCAAGTAACTTCCTCTTTCTCAGGATGGGGTTGTTCACGGAGTGTAGGGGTTTGAGGCTAACCTTGAGGTCCTGGATCCTCATGTTGGCCAGCTGCTCGGCATGAGCCTGCTGGATCCCCGCGACCACTGCCTTATCCATCATCAGCTGAGCAGAGGGCAACACATTATCCAGAGCCTCCGACCAGTTGAGCCAGGGATGGTCCAGCACTCCCTCAATGGTGAGTCTTTCCTCTGGTTTGACCTTTAGGAGCTTCCTCACAACATCTTTGGCCATCTCTGAGATCTGGCTCCATTCTTCTTCTGGAAACTTGAAACTTCCTTTCATGATCTTTCTCCGCATATCCTTTGGGATAGTCCGACTGTGGTGTTTGGAGTAAAAAGGAGGATATCCACACAGCATCACATAGATGATCACCCCTAGGGACCACAAGTCACAGCTCTTGTTGTAAGTGTAGGGCGTTGGCGAGGTAGGTATGATGCCAGACTTCTCCTTCTGGTGCCTTCTCAGTGCTTCCAGTACCTGAGGTGCTACATAATAAGGGGTAAACTGGGGTGTCATCAAATCACCTTGGTCAACTTTAGCAAATCCAAAGTCACATAATTTCACAGGGCCGTCCAAAGAGCTATCCTTGAAAAGCAGATTTTCAGGCTTGAGATCTCTGTGCGCAATGTTTAGCAAGTGACAGTGCTGTAGAGCCAGGGCTATCTGCTTTGTTACTTGGCTGGCTTGCTTCTCTGTAAAGTGCCGGTGCTGCTTGATCCTGTGAAATAGCTCGCCTCCTTCCATCATCTCCATTACAATTAAGAGTCGAGCCCTGGGACTGGACTCATGAGGAAACTGTACACTGTTAGCAAACACTTCAATAATCTGAACTATATTGGGGTGTGTGGCACACATCATGTGCAGACGCACCTCATTTCTAGCTTTTGGACAATCGAGAAGGATTTTCAGTGCAAACCGTTCTTGAGTAGACTTCTTCACACAGACTCTGACTGGACCGCTAATTCCCGCTCCCAGCTTCTGAGTCCAGTTGATACTATATTCTTCCAAAATGGAGGTTTCCTTGATAGCTTTCTCCATGTCGCTATCCTCCGACATGCTCCACAGGGCTCCCACAGCCTGGATCGGCGGAGGCTGCGCAGCTGTCCGGTCCCCTGGCAGCTGAGGAAGCAAAGGGCTCGGAGCTCGGGTCCCAGGGCTTTGGTTGGGCGCCAGATGTAGCATGAGTCTTAAAAGTTCTTATTAATAAAATCAAACCCCAGGCCAGTTATTGGGGTCAATGCTGGTAAATCAGAGAGACAGAACAAGCCACAGCTATCTCACCTTGCCAGTTCCTCAGCTGGTCCTGTTTCCTCAGACTGGAAGCCTCTGAGTCCTCATCCAGAAAGTATCTCAGCTGAACTGTGTTGCTCCAAAGTCTGAAAGCTTAAGCAGCCAAATGCCTAACCAGCCAAATGCTGCTAGCCAAATGCTTCTAGTTTCTGGTCCTCACGCCTTATAAACCTTTCTGCTTTCTACCACCACTCCCTGGGATTAAAGGCTGCTTTCTGGAATTAAAGGCGTGAGTCACCATGCCTGGCTGTTTCCAATGCGGCCTTGAACTCACAGAGATCCAGAGGGATTTCTGTCTCTGGAATGCTAGGATTAAAGGCGTGTGCTAACTTTTTCTAGCCTATGTATCTTGTGGCTTTTCTGTTCTCTGACCCCAGATAAGTTTATTAAGGTACACAATATTTTGGGGAACACAATACCACCACAGTTTAGTGTCCTTGAAGCACATTTATTTTTGCTCCCAAATTCTTTTAATTCCAGAGAAACATACAATCATATAAGACATTATATGGTTTGTTTAGTGTTTTCATATGAATCACCACATCAGAACATGAAAACTAAAGTTCAGAAAGAGTTAGTGATTCTCAACCAAGGTCACATAACAAGTGAGCTAATGTACAAAGCCTATGTTACTTTTTCTTATTTTTTACTTCCAAGTCAAAAAAAAATCTGTAAGTTAATCATGTACATTAAATTTATATGCAAGCATATATTATTAAGTATATAATCCCACATGTAGTCTACTAAACAGCTTTTCTGTCCTTGACATTTCATTAGTGCTTTCAGTATCTTTGTGAGTTTGAATAATAGCTTTAATTTTATAAATAGAAAACCTGAAGCATGGTAAAGTGTTCAGTGAATTGAATATTCCTACATCTCAGAGAAAAGCTTTAATACACTAAGGTTCACAGTATTTAAACATGTCATTATGAAGCTAGTATTCTTCCTCGGAGAAGTCACTATCAAGTCATTTTCATTCAGCTCTTTGAAATCATTAGCGATGTAGGAATAAAATATGTTTGCTCTGTCTTGCTTCTAGTTGTCCAGGGAAGCCAAACATTAGATATGAGGTATGAATCCCCATCACACTCTCCCATGCTCTGCTCTAGGCTTCTGCATCTCTATTACCTTTGAAAATATGAAACATCCCAAATTTGACAAGAAACAGACTTCGAGGTCTTAGCGAAAAGTCCTGTGTATTCCTCAGAATTACTGCATTTGCACATAAGCTGCTCAGACTTTCTACATGTCATGAACAGAGGAGTTCTTACAAGGCAACATCATCATTTGTTGGAATCATTTCCCTCTGTTAGAGGTGGATCCAGGCAGAGGGACATTCAACCACACAGAGGCAGAAGAGAGGAACTTCCAAGGCTAGAAGCAGGTTCAGTGATGAAGTGAAGTTTCTACTTCAGGGGAATGTGAGTCTCTGAAAGAAAATGAAGGGAGAGCAGATCCCAGGGAAGTTGTGCTCACAGGACTGAAGATGTGATCTACAGAGGAAGACTCCACCTACCACTGGCCTCTTTACTTAGGGAAGCATCAATGTATGAAGGACCCTACTTGCTTTGGAAGTCAAGCCAAAACCATAGGCCTCATCTGTAACTGAAAGTTTTCCTCTGGTCCCACCTGGCTCCCTTGGCCCCAAGGTCCTGCAACTGCTCAAACCCAAATAAACACACAGAGGCTTATATTATTTTCAAACTGTATGGTTTATGGCAGGCCTCTTGCTAGCTAGCTCTTATGTATTAAGTTAACCCATTTCTATTAATCTATGTTTTACCACATGTTCCGTGGTTTTATCAGTCTGTTGGCATGTTGCTTCTCCTTTGGTGGTGGCTGGGGTCTCTCACTGCCTTCTTCCTGTCTCTCTAGTTAGAATGTCCCGCCTAACCTTATTTTGCCTCACTATTGGCCAAACAGCTTTATTTATCAACTAATCAGAGCAATACATACATATTCACAGCATACAGAAAGTCATCTGTAGCACTCATCTTTAAAGTCCCCAAATGAAAGTGAATTGGGTGGGTTCTGAAAAGTCCACCCAGTTGAAAATGTACTTTTGTTCCACTTCTGTGGCTGAGCTGTCTGTCCCAGTGTGGTGCTGTGCTCTCCCAAGGTTTCCTCTTTCTTTTGAGTTACAATTTCCTCTGGTGTAACCTTTCCACAGCCTCATCCCTTAAGAGTTATCTCTCTGCCCTTCTCCTGTCCAAGTAGATAACACCAACTCTCCACCTCAAGGACTGAAATCTTTCTGCAATCAGAAACACCCCCACTCTCCCTGGACAAACATATACACACTGGCCCCTAGTATCTGCTTTCCCCTCTATGCTCTTCCAGTCTGTAAAACTGAACAGTTCATGCTGTCATTTTCTCCCTTTCAAAGGCAATGCCCTCCTATCCTGATTGTGAAGTTTGCTCCTTCTTTTCTAACATGGGAGGCTTAATTTCATTATTTAAGTTTCTTATTCAACCTTGAATCTTTTCTATGTCAATCTGCCCTGCCCCCTTCCACAGCCCCCAACCTTGCTGAATCTTGAAATTACCTAAACAGAATAAATAGATCCAGAGCCACTGCCATTACTGTCAAGAAGTAAAGAGAGGAGCGGCATCTTCCGTTCAAGTTGGCAGGTGAAGAAAAAATGGGAGGAGTCTGTCCGGAGCGTGTGATTTGGGTAGTTCTCATGAAGACAATATTGAATGTGACACTCTCCCTCCCTCTCTGCCACCTTTTCTCTTTTCCTATCTTTTTTCATTTTTTTTTTACTCATACATATTTTGGAATACTGAGTATGTACCATATCAATCTCTGGAAAACTGCAACTTTAAAATTTAAGATATATATATTCACTAACTCCCACCCACAAAAAATGAAAAAAGCTTAAGTGTGGCAAGCAGAGTAGTACTTCAGAACCACTTTCTCATTTCAGTCTCAAAAGATCCAAATGTATGATGATCTCTGCATTAAGGAACAGTGATCAGTCAAAAGCTTGCTGACATCTACATTCAATAATGTCCTCTCATTATAGCCTTTTGCTTCCCTGGTTAGGAACAAACATTTTGTGCACAAACAGCATTTTGATTAATTTCTGGTGGAACATAAACAAATGTTTAGTTTTTTTTTAATTTCTGAAAAGGTGGTTGGGATTCCAAAACACCAATATGCAAACTATCCTTTGATACATTAAGAATCACCTCTACTTTAATTGTGTTAGGTGTAGTGTTGCTTATTGTCGTGTTATAAACTCACTCCTATCTAAACACTTCGATTGAAAATACATTTTTGTTTTTTGGCTTTGTGTCTCTGTGTTGTTTGGTGGCTATAAATGTAATTGCAATACCAAACTGAAACAGGATTTAAAAAGAAAAAAAAAAATGACCAAAGCTCCCAAATAAAATCATGCAATTCTCAGTGAACAACCAGTTTTAAAGTTTACCAGTGTTTAATTTTCTAATTGTTTTAGGCATGAAATGATCTTTGTTTCTGGTTGTTCTGGCTGCAGCTGCAGACAGCTGCAGGAATTGGTCCCCAAGTGCGACTTGTGTAACCCCTAAGACGTATTGGAAAGCTAACACTGCGTCTATTTTGCGGTCTTCCAATAAGAAACGTTGTCCTCTTCCCTTGGCCAATGGGAGAAGAGACCCTGGAAAACTCTGTCTGGACTGCAGACTGGAAGGGCTGAAGGAGAGCAGATTGTCCACGAGCATCCTTCTGTGTTCGGGCTCCCCCTAGCCGCATAGAGCCGGCTTCTCCTCACTGCTGCGTTGCTAGGCTGCAGCTTTAACTGCAGACTCTGCTCCAAGGAGCAAAGCTTTCTCTCCTCAACCACTCTTCTGAGGCTGGCGAGGCTGTAGTAAACATTCAGTAACCTGGTCAGAAGAGGGTCCCGAGGCAGAAAATGAAAAGGCATGAAAATGAAAAGATACTGTTTGGGGATGTTTTTAGAGGCGCTTTCCGAATGTCTACAAAAATAACAGCAGCTCTTCCTCGTCAATATCTTTATTGGCTTTTGCCTCCAAAGGGACCAAGTTGGTTGTGTTCGCTTATTAAGCTGCTTCCATTTCACGTATAACATATGCCTTGTTTACAGGAAGTGGCAACTCACCCTGGCAGAACCCACCTGCCGAGGGGTGGAGTCGACAGGCATCACCCAAAGCCAAAGTCACAGGAGACAGAGAGCGATCCCAGAGCGCCCCCACCCTGTGACCCATCTCCCGCCAGAGCCACTGCAGAGCTGTGAGGCGTCAGGAAGAAATTAGAGATGGTTTAGTTTTTCTCTTCCTCACCAAAGTCTGCGGTTACTGTTCTTGCAGAAAGACAACAGAAGACATCCCCCACGAGGCCTGCAGCAGCTTCAAAGCTCTGCCTTTAGGCATTGCCATAACACTGTTACTTTCTCTCTTGTCTTGTCTTGTCCTTGCACTGCGGGAATTAGGAAGTACCAAACAGATGTAGCATAATATATTGGTTAAAGCTATCCTGTTATCCGCAGAGTAGGCTGAATAGACAGAACATAGCTTCTGGTGTTTTGTTTTGTTTTTTTTTTCATGGAATCAAATGAAGTCTTTGAGTCAACAGTTGTGATGCAAGACACTATTCTGAGAATTAGAATATCCAACAAACAAACAAATGACAAACATCCCTTGATGGGTGGTGTCTCGAAGGAACTAGTGATGGGATGGAAAAGCAACACTTGAAGAAAGCCGCAACTGTGGGACTTGGGGGAATGAAAGCTTCCAGGGGCACACGGTGGGAACTGGGTTAGGAGAAGGGACCAGAGACAACTTCTCTGGATTGTGGATATTCGAAGGGGAATTTGAAGAATGGACTGAGTTCTGATATGCTGGAAACGGGGATCATCAGATAAGAAGAGAGACAGATGGTAAAGAAGAGAAGAGTGGGCCATCAGTGGGATGTTATGGTGTTCTCTCCTGTGTTAAGTGGTGGTTTTTTGAATGAGACCTCCATAAAAGGATGGTGGAAACGATGTATCTGATTGAGAATCACCTGCCTGAAGCCCTGTGTGAATGAATTTCCTTCCAGACACTGTGAAGGCATTGGAGACCATCTATTTATTTCTCAGGAAGAAATTGGCATTCCAGGGTAGATGATGTAAGAAATGACAGAAAGTTAAGAAATCTATCAGGGTGTGGGAGCAGAGGAAAGACGGGTGGGCTGGACAATTGATATTAAGGACCTTTGTGAGGAGGTAAGTCTAGGCTTGGCATGCTCAGTGAGCTTATGGTGCAGCTCAGGAGGGATCTGGGTTTGCCCAGAATGGTTCCACTCTGTGTTCACTGTGCTAAGTGGTATTTGATCACTGATAACTGCACTCTCTTGTAGCTGATGTTTTCTCCCATCCTGCCCAGGTCACTGCACACTGCACTCTCTGTTTTTTTTTTTTTTTTTTTTTAAAGAAGTACCAAACAAACAACAAACAGCTTTCTGTTAGTTTCTAATTCTAGCACTCTCCTAATCCACTGCCCTGTTCTCTTTGTTCGTTTATTTTTGTTCTTTACCGACAGGTCTTTTCTGTGTAGGTTTGGATGTCCTTGAACTCACTCTGTAGACTAGTCTGGTCCTGAATTCATAGAGATCTGCCTGCCTCTGCCTCCAGAGTGCTGGGATTAAAGATGTGTGCTAATACTGCTCCACGTCACTGTCATTTTCATGTTCTTAATTTTATGCTGGCTTCTTGTTACCTACAGCAAACTGTCTCATTTTCTAGATTCACAAAATCTGAAACAAATACAACCCCTTTACACACACAAAACAGCAACAACAAAAGCCCCACTATAGACTAAAATTCCTGCAATGGTTGTTAGTAGTAGTGTAAGGAGTAAGCACAGGCAATTTGAGAAATAGTATTTAATCAACAGTCAGCCTACCTTTGCTTCTCTCCTCTCTTATTCTGTTCCTGTGACTATGAACTCACAATATGTAAAACCTAATCATGCTTCCACATCCTGTAGAATACATCAGTGCTGTAGAGCTGAGCAACATTTAGGTAATTAATACATTTCTACTGTCATAATGCAGCAGTTTTGCCAGAGTATATGAGGGAGGGATGTAGATAGATTACTCCAGAAAAACTGAAAGCCTGTGTCAAAATAGAACATCACTGTACATAGTTTACCTTTTATTTTTCTCTAATTATTAGATGAATTTAAAAC
This sequence comes from Peromyscus eremicus, assembly GCF_949786415.1. Classification (NCBI taxonomy): domain Eukaryota; kingdom Metazoa; phylum Chordata; class Mammalia; order Rodentia; family Cricetidae; genus Peromyscus; species Peromyscus eremicus. The sequence goes on along the minus strand of NC_081428.1, from coordinate 53,699,905 downwards.
TGGGTTCTCTGCATGAATAAAAGATAAATTAGGGTCATCTATTTGCACCCAATACCAATTAGAATATACGAATTTGTTTTTTTTCTGAAGTTAAATATGATTCAGTGTGAACATTCCAATAGAATTTAAATTATACAAAGCACTTTTCTACAGACCCATGTGAATGGTGTAGTAAATGTAAAGAAAGTTAATGCTCTGAGGAGACTCTGAGTTTCAGGGTTTCGTCAAAGGCTCATGTACATTTGTTGAACAAAATGGGAAGAGTAGCTATGGGTGGCTAGATCTCCCTTCTTCAATTTGGAAAATTCAGGCAAGGAGGGCAGATCCCATAGAGAATTACCTAATGCTTTCTGTGGCTTCTGACTACTTTTAGAATATGATCCAAAACTAAGTAAACTGAAAAACCTCCAATCATGTCAATGAAAGCACACATGTTTGGACAGAAGAAATAAAAATGTCATTATTTCCAATTTTTCTTTTTGTTCTTACTGCAGTTGGCTAGGCACGGATCCTTGGTAGAGTCAAATGAAGGCTACCTCCTTGCCTACTGTATTAGTTAATTTTCTATTGCTGTGATAAAACACTCTGACCAAGGCAACTCACAGAAGAAAGAGTTTCTTTGGTTCACAGTTCCAGAAGGTTAGGGTTCATGATGGTAGAAGAAGAACATGGAGATTGAAAAAGCAGAGGACTCATATCTAAAAACACAAAGCAGAGACCAGAGAGAGTAATTTAGAAATAGAGCAAGGCTTAAAACTCTCAAAGCCCACTTTCATTGATACAAGTCTTCCAACAAGGACACACCTCCTAAACCTCCCAAGACTATGGAAGACATTTACCATGCAAGCCACCACACCCCCCCTTTTTTTAAATAAAGCATGATTCTAGTAATTGCCCTCAGATTATTTTGTAGCAACCTTCTATTTTACAGAGAAACTAATATAATCCCCTCTGTAGACTAATTTCTAAAGGGTCTTATAAAATAAAAAAACATGAAGCCAAATATAGGGGTGAAAGCCTTAGAGATCCGGGAAATAGGGAAAGCCACCAACCAACCTTACCTCTCCAGCTCTCCAGTTTCCAAAAGTCAGCTACTTCCTGTCTACCTGCACTTTTATTGCCTTGCTGTTCTGCCCTCTCAGTGGCTTTTAGCTCAGCTACTTCACTTCCTTGTCACTGCCTGTCTGTACAGACCTCCAGGTCTCTATGATTGGTACTGGGATTAAAGGCATGTGTCACTATGCCTGGCTGTTTTCAGTGTGGCTTTGAACTCACAGAGATGTAGAGGTCTCTGCCTCCTGAATGCTAGGATTAAAGTGTGCTACCACTGCCTAAACCTATATTTAATATAGTGGCTGCCCTGTTCTCTGACCCCCAGATAAGTTTATTGGGGTGCACAATATATCAACCACTGCCATTTTTTTTTTTCTGTCTTCTGGACAGAGTTAAGAGCAAGGTCTTTTGTTTACTGTTTAGCAGAGTTTAATCGGGGCTCAAACTAGTAAACAAGGGCAAGCCCTCTACAGGGAGAAAGGAGGCTGGTAGAAATGAGAAGCAAATGGGAAGGAGAGACAAAATACATAATGTACATGTGTAAAGTTGTAAAAGAACAAGATTTCTGCTAAAAAGAATAAGTTCATGCCTATCAAGTACTTCCTAAGCATTAGGGCCAGTGTGAGTAGCAGATTATGGCTATCTTCAGTCAACAAGAGAAAGAGAGAGAGAGCGCTCAGCTGAGGAAATTTGCAGGTGCGGGGGAGACGTGAGAAGGTTTGCCATGTTTTTTCTTAAATCATTCCTCACTCTAATAACTACTTTTTTATTTCTACAGATTATAGCCAGTAAATTAGCATAATGACATTACCCAGATGCCTTTGCAGTTGTTTTCTTTCAATGATCACTGTGACTGAGGTTAGAAAATGTAATGGATTAAGGAAAAGAGTGAGAATTTCCATATTTAATATTGTTTCCAACAAAATTGACATAGTTTATGGAGCCAAGGCTTATAATGTGATTTACTTCTCCAGTTTTGCTGGAAAGAGAAGGGGCGGGGTAAGGGAGGGATGCCTGTGATGGAGCACTGGAGTTGCAGAGATGATGCAGTTGTTAAAGAAGCAACACCTTGGCTGTCTGGGTGTAATGAATGAAGCCAGATTTGTTACAGGTGAAATTTGGGTGTGCTTTGAATAGCATTTCAGCAAAATTAAGCTTGGGACAGTTCCTACATAATAGGTACATGCATATATGAGAAAAGACCTCGATCACAGGGCCTGATCTGTGCCTTGTGCAGCATCTGAATCTCTGGTGAAGAACGCAAGGGACAAGCATACGAATTGCCTTCATTCTGTCACACGCACACCAATTGCTCTAATACTGAAGAAAATATTCATAAATCCCCGCTCCCTCCACTGCTTTATGCTTCGCTGCATTTTCTCCATTTGTGGTTTATAGATGGGATGAAGAAAAAAAAATGTGGACAGCAGATGGTGAGGAACAGAATGTTTCCTGGAGACAGGATTGCAGAGTGGCTCCTAGGCCGGTCTTCCTCCTCAGGAAACTGAATTAATGCTGGGACCAGTCTCTTTGTGGCTGTTTTTATTGGACTTTATTTTGTCTAGGTTTGCTTTGAGAAAGGATCTTCCTAGGTACCCCAGACTGACATCCGATTCTCCATCCCCCCGCCTCATCTTCCTGAGTACTGTATTTAAAGGCATGCACAACCACACTGAGCATAGGCTCACTCTTTCACTAGCTGCATAGCCTTAGCAAATACTATTTTCTTGAGTTTAGTAGTAAAATGTAAATATTTTTAAAAAATGACAGGGAAAGAGTAGAAGCAAGCTCAAACAATAGGAAGCAGGCATGTGTTAAAGAATGCTGGCTAAATATTCTAAAGAGCTTGATGTAACTGTGGTTGAGGAAAACAGAGGCAGGCCGATCTCTGGGTTCGAGGCTAGCCTAGATTTCAGGACAGTCAGGGCTACACAGAGAAACCCTGTCTCAAAGAAAAAAGTAAAGTAAATACATGTCAGTAAAAAGTTTTGTCATCAAGGCATGATATACAGGCAAGAAGATGGTGGGAGGCTTACTTTACTAAAGATCCTTGTTTCTGCGACTTCAATCCCTGATGCTAACTTCTGCTCATTTTGATTTGTTGTCAGAGCACTAGAGAATGGGCACATGCTGAAACAGACATGTGTAAAGTGTGGATGACAGTCAAAGTGTGAGGCCTCTTACTCTTTGGTGGGCCTTATGATTAAAGAAAACAAATATATATATATATATATATATATGGGCCAACAAGATTAGGGAATTGGAACACAGGAGTAGTTGTATAAAGTAAAAATGAGGTGATTATGAAGCTAATGGAGAAGATAAAAATGAGGGAAAGGGAAAGTTGCCTGAGACTTGTCTGTTTTTCTAACCAGCAGGGCAAATTATGCTTTTCCATGTAGTTGGAAGTTTTCCTGTGTCCAGAAATAAACACTCACAGGCATATATTATTTTTAAACTATGGTCATGGCAGGCTTCTTGCTAGCTAGCTCTTATGTCTTAAATTAACCCATTTCTATAAATCTATACCTTGTCACATGGCTTGTGGCTTACCGGTACTTTACATCTTACTTCTCCTGGAGGCAGCGTCTGCTTCACTCTCCTGTCTCCTACCACCATCTCTCTTGGATTTTCTTGCCTGGCTCCATCCTGCCCTGCCATAGGTCAATGTAGCTTTTTTCTTTAATCAACCAATCAGAGCAACACATATTCACAGCATACAGAAAGACATCCCACACCATTTCCATGTTCTCATCCTCTAGTCTTGGGAGAAAATGAGATGCCAGGTGAGGAGTTGTGATTTAGTGTATGAAAAATTGTTTACTTCTTCCTGTAACCTCCAGAGAGTGTGATGGGAGAAAGCACAAGCTAGCACAGAGGTTGCATCTTGGCCGTGCCTATTCCCTTCTTTATTGACGGAGGGAACTCCTCATTTGTAGTTTATAGGTGTTGTATAGGACAACTGGAAAGAATAGATGGTGAAGTCTGACTCCCTGGACACAGCATTGTGCAAAGTTGTCTTGTGAATCAAAGGGGGTTCATTATAATTTTTTGTTAAATTATAAATTATCAAGTAAGACTATCCTTATTACAGAGTCCCATAGCATTGAAATGTTTCCATAATGTTTATATATCCTCAAAATATCAGCTACACAAATAATTTCTAGTATACCAGTATAGACACACACACACACACACACACACACACACACACACACACACACGCACACACATGCACACACATGTGCGTGCTATCACTCAGGCTCACAATATGCATGTATATAGGGTAACCAATTTCTGTAGATAATGCAAGCTAGATTAAATTCTGCCTTTTGTAGTATTTTGGTAACAGACTTTCTTGGCTTAAAAATAAACGTAATTATACCCCAACAGCCTCAACCAATTTAAAAAAAAAAAAAAAGCCTTCAGTGCCTGCCCCCAAGGCCTATATCTACTCACAAGCAATGAATTCTTTCAGTGAATAATTAATGGTTACTTAACAAGGCTTTAGAAGTTTCCTGCCACTGTTGTGATTGTATTAGGTTTGCAAGGACTTTTGGGGCAAATGTAAAAGGCATTTACCCTAGGTAGCCGTGATTCAGTTTCGTCTGTTTTCAGAAAAGCTTTTGTTTCATTATCATAAAGTAAAAAATGGAGACTGAAGAAAATCAAAACAAATCTAATTTGAGAACACCTGAAGCTTTGATTAAACTATCCATTGTAAGGATGCCAAGTCCATTTAGTACTTACATAATATTACTTATTTATGATTTTGATTTATGTTGAACTTCAAGTGGGAGATTTCCTGTGAAATTCATCCTTCCAGGTGTCAGAGTCATGAGTCAGCACAGAGTAACTTGTTTCTTGCAATGGTGTCTTGGTTTTTGTACACTGATCCTCCTGAGACTTGGAACCCAGGGCTTGATCACAGGGTTGAAGACCCCATATCAGGTCAAGGACACTGGCAATTCCCAACCTGAACATACTCTTCTTCATGTTTGCATAGTTCCTTGGAGGAAACTTTTTTGGGTTAAATTGTCCTCCTGTTGATTATCTGCAACTGTTAAGCAGCTGCCTCATTACACTCTCCACAGGACAAAATCGCTATTGAAAACCCAGAGAATTACATCAGAGTCGGGGGCGGGGGAGGGGCAAACAACAAAACAATGGCCACAATGAGAGGTGGTGTGGATGTAATTAGTGTTTCTTGGTTAGTTTTTGTTTTTTTGTTTTTTTTTTGTTTGTTTGTTTTTTTTGTTTTGTTTTGTTTTGTTTTTAAGGCTGATGTTCAATGTATATTTGGAAGGTGATAATGACTTTATTTTAAGAAAAGCTTTTTTTTTTTTTTTTAATTTCTCTATGATGGGTATTTCCCAAGATTCTGTGGAGTAGTATCGATCTTAACTCATGAGTTGATGTCATTTAGCATGCCTGTATCAGTTATACTCCTCCTCAAAAACTGAGAAATGTTTTCAGGGAGCCAACAAATATGATACCCACCATGGTCCATATTACCTCTTCTAAACTATTACTCTGGTTCAAAGGAATGTGATGTTTCTTATCTAAACAGCCATAAGATTGAGTTCAGGATCTCTGTGTCTCTTCCCTGGGTTTGTTCTGTCAAGGGATGACCGTACTGCTATTGCTTTCTCCTGCAGAATAGAGGCATCGCAGAGGGTCACTGCGCGTAGATGAAACTGATGTGCGTAGTCTTGGGGATTCTAATTAGATGTGAGTCTTTTAACTGTAATGAATGAGCCAGGAGTACAGGAAAATGAGAGAATGCCTTTAGTCAGGGATCAGGGTTGTAAGTACTTAGAAATTTAAGAGGCTTGAAATATCTCAATTTTAAGTGGTCTTCAAACACACACAGGCACAAACAAACACTCACATAATATATATTATATTAATTATATGTATTATATAATATATATGATGGTAGAAGGATTTAATTTTTAATTACCAATTGTCATGATGATTTATAATATTAACATATTTAGACATATGAGCCTGGCATGGTGGCAGATATCTTTAATTCCAGCACTCAGGAGGAGGAGGCAGGCTGATCTATATGAGTTTAAGGACATCCTGGTCTACATAGTGAGTTTCAAGCCAGCCAAAGCTACATGAAAAAAATGTTTAGACATGTGTCATATAGGTCTCCATTTAGATTCCTGTCTCCGTTATTAGATAGGACATGCTTTCTCCTAATACTTTGTTTTCTTTTCTAGTTATTTACTTATTTATGCATGTGTATGTATGTATATAGGTATGTATGTATGTATATATGTGCAAAAATATGCATGCAAGGGCACATGTGTGCAGATCAGAGAACAGTGATCCATCGTCATTTCTTTCCTGCCCACATTGGGACCTGGGAATATAACTTAGGTCTTCAGCCTGTGCACAATAGCCTCTGCCTGCTGAAGTATCTTCCAGCTCCCTAATAGTTCCTGCACTTACCAGTGGAACAAATTCAGACTAAAATACTACTAAAACTTTACTCTATCACTTTGTGATTAACAGACAAAAAAATTGCCTAGTTTATTTCCAGGTTAAAGCATTGAATTTTTCTAGCTCATTCTTCAAGGGATGTTAAGATCCAGAATGCTGCCTTTGCCTTGGGCACTTAAAGATTATACATGAATGCATGTGAGCTTCTATCTACACTTCTCTCAATGTTCTTATTGCAATCCTTTCCAAGCTCATCATAAGAATCTGTTGATGCCTATGAAGGGCTTCTTAAAATGTGAATGCATGAGTGTGGTGTATCACTGCTATTCTTATCTCTCAGCACAATGTCTTTCTCCAGTGACTTCCCTCAGCTATTACCGTAGAGAAAATACAACAGTTGATTCTGTGTCCAAAATAAAACATTTTTATATGTAGGATACTGCCTCTAGCCTACCTTACTTAAAATAGGTCAAAAGAAATGCTAGTGAGGTTAACCAAGAAGAAGCAAGTATTCAAAAGTCTCTATAGGCATGCCTAATATGAGTAGAAATAAGCTAAACATTTTCATGGTGCAGGTTCAGGTGTTATTACTATGTACATTAGTCAGACTTTCTTTCCTTGTTTTGTGAACAAATACCAATTTAAAGGAGAAAGGGTTTGCTTTTAGCTCACAGTTTTGGAGAGGTGGGCCAGGGTTTGCTTTGCTTTAATGTTTCTGGGTTGTGGTGAGGCAGAGCATCATGTCAGCAAGAATGTGAGAAGAGTAACTTTCTCTCACTCACAGTAGCCAAGTAGAGCTATACAGACACAACTGGGCAGGCCAAGATATGCTCATCAAGGATACATGTTCAGTGACCTGTGTCCTGTGTCCTGACCTCAATTCCTAAATTTCCACTTCTTCCTTGTAGTCTGTTTAAATTTAAAGTTCATCAGTGGAAATTTAGTAGCTCAGAACTCTCACGATTATATTGTCTCTGTAAACATAGTTACAGATACATCTAGAAGTGCACGTTACCAATCTTTCAATCTTATCAAGTTGACAATCAAGATTAACTACTGGACTATATTACAGGAGAAACTGAGGTAAATGTAGTTTAATAGCTGATATATCTACCCTGATTAGACTAAGGTTGTAATTTAAACCTTAGTATTATTATTCTGGAGTCTATTCATTTAATCACACACAGTGCTACCTACAGGGTTAGATTACCTTTGATGATTCTACCCCAAACTGCTTGCCATTTTAATGAGGATTTGAAACCTTGTAAATGTGAAAGTAGTCATCAAACTTCATTAAATGAATATTATTATTATAGCCTTATTATGACCCTTTTAAGACTAAATTAAAACATACTGGCCCGTAGCTCATCACCCATTAGAGGGTCAGTACATTAAACAATAAATGTGACTGTGGTATTGTGACCCCATGTGTAGCACAGGATTGGATCTCATTCTTTTAATTAAAAACAAAATTGTTGTTTAATAAAAGTGAAAGTATAAATGAGTAAATAATCCCACAAACATTAAGCATTGTGCTTTCTTTCCTCACAAGTCTAAATATCAAAATTTATATCAAACATAATCTTGTGTTAATGCTGACAGAGGCTTAAACATGCTAGCCTATTCGATATAGATAATTGTTAAAGGCTATTTATTTTCATTTGGTGACACAAGAATTAATATAGTAGTATGGGAAATAAAGATTACATACATAGTTCTTTAGCAGTCTTAAGATAGTCATATGGTCTTTAAAAGTGGGATTAATAAATGTATGAACTTCTTTTAGACATCTCAGAGTTTTTAAATATTTTAAAACTTCTAACTTCATAATTAATGAATGAAAGATGACTAAAATGCCTATGTTAAAAAGTCATGAATATATATATATATATATATATTTAGGTAACATGTAGTCTGAGCTGATGGCATTTATATATAAGAACCATGTATATATGGTATATGTATATATTGAAAAGAAAGGCCAAGAAATGTAAAGAGAACAAGCAGAGAGCATATGGGAGGGTTTGGAAGGAAGAAAGGGAAGAGGGGGTGCAGTAATTGTATTATGATCCCCCCAAAAAAAGAAATAATTGAAAAATTAATGCAAATAAATGAATAAAAAAGACATGTCTCCCTTCCCAAATTGAGTAAACGTGATGAACAGGAGAAAAATGTTGATACACTCCTAGCTGAGGTTCTAAATGTGTTCATCTTGGCAGCCACCTCCCTTGATAGCTCTTGTCCAGACTTTCTCATTTACTAGTGTGTTGGCTCAGCCAGCACCAACACATTGGCTACATGCAGAGCTGTAATGTGGTTTTGCTCGTCTCCCACCCCCTGCCATAGCCATAGAGTAACTTCTATTGTTTGATGACAACAGCTTCATTTGTCTCATGCCCACTGAAAAGAACTGAATCCTTTTCCACAGATTGGGTGGGATGAAAGCCAAGAGCTTCCAAAGCTCACTGTGGATGCTAAAATAGATTATAAACCCATAATATCCAGTGGCAGAGAGAAATGCTAGTGGGTATGTCCTCAAGAGCGCCACTACAGCACTCATCTGGAATGCAAAGTGATGTTTCATTTTCTGTTTGCCCTGGGGATTAGGACCCAATTTGGCTCATTTGTCTTGTAGTATAAAATGGATTATGTCTGGGTAGTAATTAGAAATTATCAATGGAGTGTAGTAATAGTTCTCATGGAGAGAAGCGGGGAGCCAAAGTTTAGTTAAGCCAAGAACCTTTATATATATCATTGAAGGAACAGAGGGACATGCCATATGTCGTGGTGTTGATGCTAGAGACTGCTGGGAGTGGTGTGTAGGTACCTGTTGTCTAGGCAGTAATTCTCTCCTGATGACTTGGCAACTTCTTCAGAAACAGTTTACTATTATATCCCTGAGGTACCCTTTTTTGTCATTGACCATATTTCTTCTTGCTCAGAAGTGAATCAAACAAAACCAACAGTTTTGGAAGATAGTGCTTTTCTCTTACTCATTCAGGCATGCTTGGGAGCCAAGGAGTAAAAGCCTTCTCTGGTAGTCCTGTTCAATAAATGTGTTCCTTACTGGCAAGGATGCTTTGGTACAATGTGAATTGTTAGGTCAAGGAAAGTGTCTTGCCTGGGTCAACATCCAGACCCATCACATAAATTGGCAAATGATTTGGGCCAATATCTATTTTGTGGATAAGGGAGACAATGAGAAACTAAGATCTATTTTCTGGATAAAGGAGACAATAAGTGACTAATTAAATGGATGGAGATATTCTCACTTCCTTCTGAATTGGATTGAGACCTTGTTTCTGATAGCGTAAATAAGAATAGTATAGGTAAGACATTTGAATGATTGGTTTTAAGCTGAGCTATGTAGAGGCTGAGATGGAAGACCAGGCAATTTAAGAGCTGCCTGGACTATAGCGTGAATGACAACTGAAATGTCTTTCTCAATTGATTGTACAATAAGACACACACTCACATACTATTTCACCTCTGTATTACAAGAAATACATGTGCAAGCACACACACACATATGTACATACATAGATTGAACTGATATCCTTTTAAATAAAATAAAAATATGACTGGGATAGAGCTCAGTAACAGACTACTTGCCTAACATGTGCAAATCCCAAGTTTCAATCTCAGTATCCTGAAAAAAAAAAAGATTTATCACAAATAATAGTCAATACACTATCAGGTTTCACAAAACAGTTACGTTCGTGATCAAGAGAAGGGGAAAGAGAATTTGATTTACAAAACTTTAATGCATATGTAACATTTTAGGAATGCCTATTGTGTAACACATCAATGTTTTTGTTATGTAATTAAGTTTGTAAAAACAAACTCATCGTGAAAATACGGTTAACTTATTTTTAATTTGTTTTTTGTTTTTTGTTTTTTCTCTTTCAGGTAAGTGTGCAGACATCTGAAGTGTTCTGCAGAAATTGCACAGGTGGCAATTCTCATAGAAGAAAGAGGAAGGCAGGGACCCTTGAAATGGTAATATTTCAGCACTTCCAAACACGCCGGAGCTTCTCAGGTGGCTGGCAAAGAGGCCGTTTTCTTTTATATGTTTATATCTGCTTATTTCATTATACCTTGTGATAACTGAAACCCTAGGCTGTGAGAGCTGCGTTTTCCTGTATCTGCCTTTGACAGCCACTCACATTCTAATGGAAGGCTTCTGTAGTCCATCCTTGTCAGAGAGCTTTTTCTATATGGATTACTTAAAACTGAAATGTCATTCTCAATGGATTATACAATAACACACACACACAAAGAATTTCAGCTGCGCATTACAGTAAGTACAGGCACACACATGTACATGCATTCATACATTTATATTAATTGTGTTTCTGAGGAGCCAGCTATCTTGGATTGTTGTTGTTATTATGAGCCAAGATGTTTCATTGGCACTTGAGGCTCACTGATGAGGCCAGCAGCTCCTTGGCCTTCACATGTTTCTACCTTTCCTAAGCTGAGATTACAAGCATGTACCACCACATCTATCTTTTTACACAGGCTTGAGGATTGGAACTTGGATCCTAATGCTTATGTGACAAGCATTTTACTCACAAACCTATTTCTCCATCCCTGAAATATGCCTTCTGGTTTCCCCAAGAGTTAGAAATACAGTTATTGGTAATTTTTAATACTGTAAAACATAACTGAGCTGTTACATACTAGTCATAACATAAATATTGCAATGAAATTTATGCCACCCACTATTAAAATGTAATTACCAGGAGTTGGTATAAAACAAGAAAATTTTAAAGTTAATTAGGAAAGAATATTGCTCTCTTGCTCCAGTATGTTAAAAGGAAGTATGATGTATCAGATATTGGGCAAGAATATAGATGAAGCATTTTAAATACATTTCTGCTCTTTAAGCACAAGAAATATGCTCCAATAATTGGAAGTCTAAACCATGATTCAATTTGGAGAACCATGAGTATTTCATATTTCCTTTCATTTTTCTACCTTATATTTCTAAGAGTGCTGTATTTCATTCATAGTAAAATATTTCATTTGATGAAAAAATATAAAGTATAAGTAAGAAAAATGATTTATAATATTCCTAATTGTTGGGCCACTTGGATATTACCTTTTGGAGAAGTGACTCTCTAAATTATAGAGTATTCATTTTTAGTTTTTGGTTTTTTTGCATTGTGCCCAGTACAAGACAATGTGGAAGTCATTGTATTTTGTAATGCATACAAAATAGGAGCCAGGAATCACATCTACAAAAGTTGTCCCTTTTGGCAGGGACAGAGTACAGGTATAATATTCTGTTCTGAAAGAACATGTGACCCTTTATGAATTTGGCTCTCTCTGTTTTGGGGAATGCCTAATGACTTAAAAAGAAATTCCCTGATCCTTGTTTATGATCCAGAGATGCTCTATTTTGTTTTTTGGGTTTTTTTTTTTAATCTCATCTTCTTAGCCTATGAATGTCAATGGGTGTTTATGTTTCTACCTCTTACACATTTACAAAGAAATTATGTCCTTTGGTAATCCAGAATTTCATACTGAAGATAGTTAATATTCTGGAAAGTGTATTATATTAACTTCTTTTTAAAAAAATATTCATTTATTTTTATTCTGTCTCCTTTTCCAAATGATTAGAGTTCAAAAGCATTATACATAGCAATCCTGCTTTTTGACATATGTGATTGAAAAACCAGGCTTGCCATTGCTATAGTCTTGACTGATTTAAAGACTTTCAGCTCTGAGAAAAGGGTGATCTGTTAGAAAACTCAACCAATGTATTCAGTTTTAAAAGTATGTTCAAGTACCTGTATAAACCTATGCATGATGGACAGAAAGATAAATTAGTAAAATACAGCACTCATCTCCAAGGGTTTTCCAGCTTAGGATTCCATATTGGCTTCTTTTGTTTCATCATTAAGTGGTTCAACTTTTTGTCTCTTCACTAATAATCACAGTATCCTTTTGTAGTTGGAGTTTTCTCCAGTCCCGCTCAGACCCACAGCCACTCAGACCCAAATAAACACACAGACATTTATATTATTTAAACTGTTTGGCCTAATGGCTCAGGCTTCTTGCTATCTAGTTCTTATATCTTAAATTAACCCATTTCTATTAATCTATAAGTTGCCACATGGATTGTGGCTTACTGGTACCTTACATCTTGCTTCTCATGACAGCAGCGGTTGGCAGTCTCCTGATTCAGCCTCCCACCTCCAAAAATTCTCCTTTCTCCTTATCCCTGGCTACTGGCCAATCAGCGTTTTATTTATCAATCAATCAGAGCAACACATTCACAGCATCTCCAGCATCCTTTAGCCACACAAATAACCTCAACATTTCTTAGGACAAGAAAGAGATGTCACTCCTTTTCATAGGATTTCCTGAAGTTCTAACAGAGCTGGACTTCATTCAACTGGGTCAGTAAGATTCATATGCTACCAATATAATGGTAAAAAGTATTTTGCCTTCTTCGCTAGCTTGGAAAATTAGGATGTGACAATTACAGTGCTTGTTTGCTGAGGTCTGATAATCATGTCATGACATTTTTATGCTTCAGTCACTATTATGATTTGGACAGCTTCATGCCAAACATTGGTTTACACAGATTAATATTGTGTCACAGTATTATGAGAACAAGGTAGACTAACATGATTGTATTCAGGGTTTAGAAGCATGCAGCTGTATATTATTAGCATGACATCTATAAAAACACTGAGCATATAACATACGATTACAAAATCAAAGAAGTCATAACATTGGTAGGTAGTTGACATAAGACTATTCCAACATGGAGTTTAAAAACTTTGCCTATGGGTGTGGGTAGCAAACAGATGAAAAGGATTTAATTATATATATATATATATATATATATATATATATATATATATATATATATATTATAGAGAACTGCATGATGTTCCTTTTGTTATATCAAATTCTTTATTTTCTGGTGTACTCCCTCATTTATTCTGTTAAAGACTTGTCCTATAGTCTTATTTCAAGTGTGCTTTGTATTAAAAATATAATTGCCATTTTAATGCATCACACATAGTCATAATTTTAGAATTAGTAAGAATACATCATTTCTAAGTCCACTTGAAATTCTTTAGGAGTTGAGGTATTCTTTTATTTGAACCTGGTTATTTTAGTCAACAAATACTACTTTAGGAATTCACATGACAGTATGTGAACATTTTCTAGTTTTCAATTTATGCTTATAACAATTGTCTCCTTCTCAAAGTGGGAATACCACCTTTTCTAGAAAGTGAAGCAAAGGCAAAACCAGGCTGATACCACTCAGGCTGTATGCAGCATCCAGCTCAGCAGCAATTTTCAAAGAATGAATTTTAATGTGCACGGACCTATTAGCACAGGATCAGATTTCTAACCAATTGATTGGACATGCAAAAAGAGTCTGTGTCCTAGATTTAAAGTCATTACACAGTCTTAAACACAGCTGTGCAGCAAGCCTTTCAAACTAGAGGGACGTGAGAACATTGAATGGTACTGAAGGTGATTGGCTGGCAAGTTTCCTACAATGCAATTATCAATAATGACAAGTTTAATGAAATCACTACTGTATTGTTCAGCAAGCAAATGTGCATCCTGTTTTTCATAACCATCAGGTATGCGTGGAAGAGACAATTCACAAATATTTAGGTAAATCAAGAGGCACTGATAACTCTTAGGTTTAAAGTAAATACAACTAGTTTGGAGCATTTCTTACCTATAAAGAATGAGGGTAATCTCTATTGAAACCTCTCTTTATTTCTCAACACCATCACTTAATTTTAACTTCTTTCTGTCTCTCATACTTTATCATAATTTAGATGTTCAGTGGGTGTACAATGAATTTCTGCTTTTATTTTTAATTGTTATTCATTCTCTATCTAGGAACACATGAACAGACAAGCATGACATAATCCAAATAATATTACAATTATGAACTACTACGTGTGTGTTATTGTTCCATGTGGTCAATGCAGTTGTCAGTCAAGATAACAATAGCATTCTTCATCTTGTTCTATATCAAACTAAGAGCAGTATGTATCCAGTTTATGAAACCAAATACTATCAAGCAATGAATATCATTAAAAAGAAAACTGCTGAGAAAGTGGTTGTTTTCCTATAAAATGCAGTACTAGTGCCTATGGCTATTGAGGAAACCTGTGTTATGACTACTCAGTTTTGGTGTGTAACTTTATATGTGTTACATGCAAGGCGTAAATAAAAATAACTATGGGATCATAAATGTCAAGTTGCTAATTACTCTGCAAAAGTAGAGAAATAATCAAATAGACTCACAAGAGTCTGCACAAAACTTTAGAGAAGAAAATGAACGAGATGGAGATATTTCTAGGAAGATGAAAGTCTTCCTGATTGAACCAATAAGTCAGGTAAGCAGAGCAGGCAATAGAAACAGTTGTTTTATAGCTCAATGTAATTGTGTCAAGGGAATATTCATCCTTTTCTTCTTGACTAAGAGGAGACTATTTTGAGCAATAAATATAATTCATTACTTAAGGATAATTGCTAATAGCAGGCAGTGAAGAAAGGCCTGGTCCATCTATTTAAGAGAAATATTGATAAGCAACCAAAGTTGATTCTTCCAAGTCCTACTAAAAAATCTAAGTCATAAGCTTCCTTACAAAATATTGGCAGGAAGTTAAGTGCTCTTGAGAGATATACCTATAAAATGAAAATGCTTTTATCATTGTAAAGATTAGCAGATGCTTATTACATGTAATTATAAATCCATAAAACAGCCATTTTTCTTTGAGTAGCTAACATACCTCGAAAGCATGTCTTTCTTTCTATTTCTCTTTCTTTTAATCCTTTTGCTTAGAAGTCAGTACTAAAATCTCTTAATTAAATATTCGAAAAGAGGAATTACATAACATACCATGAGCAATACATTTGGTTAAGAGAATGTTTTGACTGGAATTTATTAGTGTTTTTGAGACAGGATCTCTCTACATGGCCCTGGCTGTTCTGGAACTCACTATGTAGATCAGCTTGGCCTCAAATTCACAGAGATCTGAAGATCCCACAAGAGCTGGGATTAAAGGCGTGCATGGCTTTATGCACCACATGGCCTTATAGACTGAATTTTAAACTTTGTTCAAATGGGGTTAAAGTATTAAGGTACATTATTGCAATTAAGAAGAAAACAATTAAGTACTCTTCAGTAAGCATGTATTGCCAGTGGCTGCTTCCAGGACTTCAAGATGAGTGAAGTCCTTTTCTCTGAGGAATTGACATTCTTGAAAGAGAAATCCACAGATAAGCAAGCAATTGTAGTGTCACACAAGGTGCTGCTAAAGAACAGCAGGGAGATTTTCTGTGGACCCACCAGAAAGAGCTAGTCAGACCTGCCTGCAAGAAAGAAGGGACACTTGGACGCTGGAAAAACTCCAAGTTCATCAGGTTGGGGAAGGAGGAAAGGACACATGAGACAGAAAGTAATAGCATCTGCATGAGTTTAATTGTCCGGTGATCCTATCGGCCAAGATGAAATCAGTGGAATGTACAGCACGCTCTGCCCTATTTTTAAACTTGTTTTTCCTGCTCTCCATTATTTTTAAGACTCTTGATATTATTCCAGAGGAATGGTAAGGAGAAATTGGCAGGTTTGGTATATTCTTGGATAATTTTCCTGGCATTGTTGATTTTCCTTAGACTTCCAGAAATAAGGATGGAACAGAAACTACTGACTTAAAGCACCTTTGTCCATATACATTAGCCCCCCCATACACAAACCACTTAATATGCTACCAGTAGACCATATAATCTGTTCAGTCTTTATAAGTCTGTGCCTCACTTTTATTGCTGTCACTTGAACCTTAGGAAAAGAATATTACCATACTTGCTATCTAATGACATACTTACTTGTGTGCAATATAATGCTGTTTATTTTCTGTGGAAAGTCTTGCTTCATCTTTGCAAGAACTGAAAGACAAATCTCCCTTTCCCTGCTTTGTGTCTGAGAAAACAGACACAGGGAAAGTAAGTAACCTGTCCATTTTATTGACCTACATTGTAGGGTTGGCTTTGGAACTGAGAGACATAGATTCAGGAGCTGTACTCTAACCGTATGCAATACCAGCCCCTTCTCTGGGGTATATTCTATAAACATTTAATATGGCTACATTGTGCTAGACTATTGTGTGGAGCTTTTAATGATGTCCATCTTTATATGGGATTTAGTGCACTTTATCATTATTTTATTTTGAACCCAAACTCATTTCTTAGGGTAGGCCAGCTGGAGAGCACACATCATTGATGACAAAAGCAAGACATAAAGGGTTTGAACTGAGCAGTGTTTCACAGCTGAGAATGATTCAGACGTGGGTCTCTATTGTATCCTGGTGTTCTCTTCAGATGAGGAAAGGGGATGGATAATGCTTCAACATCACTACAACATATGAAGGAAATCACCAGTTTTACTAGTAACTCATACCAAGTCTCAGGCAGAATTAGTAAAATGCTCAACCCCTAGACCAGGCTTCAAAATAGTAATTACTGTCATTCCCTCAACCCTATCATTTGAAAAGCCAGATATGACTTTGTAGAAGTTAGTTTCTTTGATATTACTAGTAATTTGACATTAGTTTCCTAATTTTTGTAAAGATATTACATTAGAATTTTGATGGTGACTGCATTGAATCTGTAGTTTGCTTTTGGCAGGGTAGATATCTTCATAATATTAATCCTACCTATCCAGGAGCATGGGAGACCTTTCTATCTTCTGCTCTCTTGATCAGATTATTTTTTCAGTGTCTTAAAGTTATCATTCATAAGTCTTTCACTTCTTTGGTTAAATTTATTCTAAGATATGTATGAGGTTATTGTCAATTGGATCCCCCCCCATTAGTTTTTCTCTCTATGCACGCTGTACCTGTATCTTCTTTGGTTTTGGTAAAATAGAAAGTTGACTGCTCCCAAATCCTTATAAAAATGAGATGATATAGGAAGATGGCTCAGCTGGAAAAGCACTTGCTGTCTAAGCATAAGAACCTGAGTTTGATCCTCAACACTCATGGTGACAGTTGCTTATAATCCAGGACTAGGGAGGCATGAAGATCTGAGTTCCATCTCAGCCAGCCTAGCCCAGTAGATGAGCTCCAAGTCTCTTTAGGGGACACTGTCTCAGAAAACAGCATGCGCAGCTTCCAAGGAACAATATTTGAGGGTGAGCTCAGCTTCTATATACACCTGCAAACACATGAAACCATACATACACATTTGCCTCCCTATACATTTACATGTGCACACAAAAAGTTTAGATAATATCAGAAGTTTGTATACAGTAGAGACTTTTAACACTCTGTGCCATCACAGTTAATTACATAGCGATAGGAGCAATATCAGACTCTATGGTGTTCTATTTTAAAGACAGAGGAATGTACACACAGCTGATGATAAGTGTTGATGAAAGGCTGTCTGCCATTAACATCAAATACTCATTTTCTACTTCTGTACGGCTTCCTGTTTTCTTCCATTAAATTTAGTTTATTTAGTAGAGTATAAGAAAGTTAATATATTAAAGTAGGGGAGAGTTCATCCTACTCCAGTACTCGAATCCATACCATGGTAGGAAACAGTTTAGACCTTCTTAGTTATGGTTTTATCTTTTACATGAGAACAGAATAGGGTGTTATAGTCTTAATATAAAATCTCCCTTGTGATTTGAACTCAGCTCCCAGTTGACAGAACTATTTTGGGAGACTCTAGACTTTTTAGGACTTGGGCCTTATTTGTAGAAAGTAGATCATCGTAGGATAGAGAATTTGAAGGTCATACCTGCTACCTGCTCTCCTTCTGCCCACCATGAGATGAACAGCCTCCTATAACTACAGTGCAGCAGGCATGATGTTCTGCCTCACCGGGGGTCTGAAATTAGTGGAGCCAAACATCCTGAACTGAAATCTGTGAAATCAACAAGCAAAGTAAATCCTCCCTCCATTAGCTTATTTATGCCAGATATATCTTGTCACATGGACAGGAAAACCAATAATTCATAGAATATAAAAGATGTATTCAGGATTATAACCAATTAATTGCCTCATTATTTTCACTGACAAGTAATATATGCTTATTATTTATTTCTTTATTGTATAAACCTATCCAGTAATGCAAACCACTGTTGCTTAGTCATAGGTCAAGTTAAAAGCCATAGTTCACTTCTTTCTACTTCTTTTTTTTTCCCCTATGGGGATCATTCCCCTAAACTAGTGAAGTTTGGTAAACACACACAAACATGGGCCACACATTTCTAGGGGTGAAATTTGGCCCTGCCACCAGATGACTTCACGAACTGTCTTTGAGTGAAATCTTTAGCCTCCTCATTCTCATTTTTTTTTCATCTGAAATGTTTCTATTTTATTTAACTCTAGTCTCATAACCATTGATCACTGCATGAGGAAATTACTAAGGGGCACTAAAGAGTGGATTCATTGTGTGTAGCACAGGAAGAAACTTCAACAATAGATGAAAACTTGAAAATTTGGAACCTTGCTTCTGGGCACCTTCCAACTTGGGCTTAACTCCATCCATACCCAAAATCTTAGCCTGTCTCTCTTCTATTTCAACTCGTTAAAACTCATGGAGTTCATTCTTCTCAGAATATATCCTCCATTTTTTGCGTCCTACCAATTTCCATATCCTTTTCCAATACTGTTTTTCAATGGCTATATGATTGCATGAAATTCTCAAACAATCAAAAATATTCCATAAAATAATGAAGTCGTTATATGTCTCATAGCCAATGAGTGGGAGAATTAAGGTACCAATATTCAATGAGAAAAAATAGCTAGTCATGTACACATAAAATATGATATGCAGCCGGGCGGTGGTGGCGCACGCCTTTAATCCCAGCACTCGGGAGGCAGAGCCAGGCGGATCTATGTGAGTTTGAGGCCAGCCTGGGCTACCAAGTGAGTTCCAGGAAAGGCACAAAGCTACACAGAGAAACCCTGTCTTGAAAAACCAAAAAAAAAAAAAAATCTGATGTGCAGACATGGTCATTTTATAGCTACATGAATTTAAACACAATTTTCCTAAAATATGACTTCATATGAACATGCCAAGCATGGCTAAAGATGACTCGCCCTTTCTTGAGAACTATGACAGCCATCAATGAACCTGGCTTTGGGGAAGTGTAGAAACAGACTATTAGGAATTAACTCTGTGTTTGTACATTACCTGCCTCATCACTTTTAACCTCATCTCATTTACTTCCATTCATCTACCAGAGGGAGAAACCAGATATCTCTGTTTTAAAAGTACTACAAAGCCGGGCGGTGGTGGTGCACGCCTTTAATCCCAACACTCGGGAGGCAGAGCCAGGTGGATCTTTGTGAGTTCCAGGCCAGCCTGGTCTACAGAGCAAGATCCAGGAAGGCGCAAAGCTACACAGAAAAACCCTGTCTCGGAAAAAAAAAAAAAAAAAAAAAAAAAAAAAAAAAAAAAAAAAAAAAAAAAACCCAAAAAACAAAAACTATGAATTTGAAGTCAGTAAAGATCTGCATGAATCCTTAAGTGCCTTACGGCATCCTTAAGTGCCTTACTTTATGGTGGAGATTTCTAGCTTCTCTGTGGCCTTTATAACAAACTTCTGACAAACTGGACATCTGAATAAGTGGGTGACTTACAGTATTTTAATGGTTTAGTGTCTACTTTATGCAAATATCAAATGAAAATGTAGATATAAACAAAATTTAAAATAAAAGGTAAGCATAAACTCGCCAAGACTATTTAAAATATAATTTAATATAGAACCATTCCATTTATATCCCTCTTTTCTATTACAGGATTAAAGGTAAAGGGCCCAGCAGCTAAGAATAATGACTAAAGGGCTAAATTATCTACTGTGTTCACTTCAAATAAGCCAGCTAATTGTTTATTTATTTGTGTGTCAGTTGCTTCCTTGATTACACACGTTAGTGACTATTAATAAGTAAAATCACGTTTTCATTTCCCAGAGCAGTTTTCAATCCCATAAATTGTCATATTTCCATTAAAGAAGTTCAGCTTTCTACACGCCTAGTCAACAAACATGACCAAGGTCTGTGGTATGACTTTACATGTAACTTGAGATTGAAGAACAAAAACAAAAAACGATGACTTATGGACATCCTTCTTTTCTCGTGGTGACATTTGTCTTCAGGTGTGTGCTACTGGTAGATTTATAAAATAGGAAAATATTGAGTTACATAATTCTTCTTTAGTGAGAACAGTAAAGAAACACTCGATGATATCCCAGATATCTTTACTTTGTTGTATTTGATGTAATCACATGTTACTCCTACCTCCAGTAAATAAGGATGAAAGATTAAAGAATTCAGAGTGAGTTTTCTTCAGGCATGTGATCCATAAGAGGCCACCCATGCTTACAGAAAATGCCAAGTGGGCTAATAGGTTTAAATAAGAAAGAGAGAACAAGGTGAGGAGAGAGACAGACAGACAGAGACAGAGAGTGAGAGACAGACAGACAGAAAGACAGACTGAGAGACACAGAGAGACAAAGAGGAGAGAGAGAGTATAAAATTAAGAGGGGACAGTAGTGGAGGAAGTAAAGCAAGAATTGGAGGAGAAGGAACAGGAAGTAGATTTGATCAAAACATATGCGTATACAAAATTTTTAAACAATAAAAATATTCCATAAAATAATGAATTGACTGTCTAGGCAGAATTATATTGCAATCTTTATTCCTCTACTCAATGGCCAGGAGACCTTGAACTTTGACATTCACAGGCTAATTTGTATCCCATCAGTAAGGAAGCTAATATTTTATTTATCTTGGGAACTAAATGAGGACATTGTAGACAAAGGGGCTAGCATGGAGTAGGCATTCAATCATGTGACTTCTTTGTTTTCATGTTAAAACATGCTCATAGTTTCATAAAGGTGCTAATGTATATAAAAGGAAATAAGACATCAAATTGTTTTATAGGGTTCACTTTCCTTGATGAATTCAGAAAACCAACAGTGTTTTAAAATATATTGAATTTATAGTAAATAAACTAGCAAATAAATGCTGTAGATTGAGAGAGCCATTTTACTATACATTGCCTAGATGAATGCTAGCAGGATGCCTATCCTAAATATGTCTCAAGTGGCCAAACCGTTTTTGTAGTATCAGTTTATAGCCATTCCTAGAAGGGAGTGCATGATGGGAAGTGTCACTCTGTGAGTCAGAAGGCCTTGAATCTGATCCTGAGCTGTGACACTTATTCTATGAAAGAGCAGTTTGCTCATCTTCCCTGGCTTTCATGTATATTATGCAGAAGCTGAAATAAGTGATTTCTGGGGCATTCCCCAGCTGTGACAAGACAAAGCTCCCAAGCTGTGTTCTATAGAACAAAATTTTGTTGAAGTATTTCTTTTCTTTTTAAAAAGTTACATTTTAAACAAGCGTGAGTATACTGAATATAATCTCCTCCTTAGGAAATTCATGAATTAAAGATCCCATAATATTCCCCATTATATACACTCTTATTCATGTTAGCTTCTTTACAATTGGCATTCATTACTTAAGGGTAGCATTGCCTAACCTTGTGAAGCCATAGAACACTTCAACAGAGTGGGGGGTGGGGGAGACCATAGAGAGTTTCACAGTTTTCAGAATAGGCAGGAGGTGGGATAATGCTTTCAAAAATGCCCATTTTTACAATTTTTCAAGTTTTTCCAAACCTAAACTATTTTCTGAAAAATAATAAAACCATGAAGCTGAGTAGGTAAAGAAATTCACTCAGACAGAATTGACTATATCTTTATAAAGTGGATTGGGGCATTCAGCATCTCCTTTATTCAGAGCCCAAAGAATTTTGAACCAATTTGGAAGCAGTGAGTACTGCTTAAAGACAGTGAAGCTTGCTTTAAGGGGGGTCTTCACTGGAACTTAGGCAGCAATAGAGCCTTGGAGTCCAATCCAGCTGTTTCTTTCCCTGTCTCTGTCTCTCTATCTTTCTATCTCTGTCTCTGTGTTTCTGTGTCTCTCTTTCTGTGTATATGTGTGTGAGTATGCATGTATGTGCCAAGCTTGCCACAGCACACATGTAGGTATCAGAGGACAACCTCTGGTGGAAGTTTTAACCATCAATCATATTTGAGACATGGTCTGTATTAGGGTTCTGTAGAGTGATAGAACTAGCAGAATAAATATATAATGCAAAGAGTATTAGTTGTCCAACAATGTTATCTTCCAATTTAATAGGTTAAGAACCTATTAGGCACTCAAGTCCACAAGGCTGGGTGTCTTTAGCAGTCCCAATTTGTGGCTTAGAGGATTCTTGAAGAGACACTGGCATTCAGTCCACCTTAGAATGCACAGCAAGTTCTAATATCAGTGGAGCGTGGCATCTACCAAGGCAACAACAGGCCAAAAGCATTCACCAGCAAGACACAATGAAAATCAGAATAAAGGCAATCGAGACTCATTTGGACCTACTTTATATTTGAGCTGCTGCCAGGAGGTATTGTCCATTCTGGGTGAGGCTCTTCTAGCATCATTTTCTGGATACCCTCACAGATTTGCCTAAAGAAGCTCTCTTAGTTGATTCTAGATTCCATCAATTTGACAAAATTAGCACCTGTCTTAGTTACTTTACTATCACCATGACAAAATATCATGGCCAAGGCAACTTATAAAAGAGGCCACTTAATTTGGGGCTCATGGTTGTAGAAGGTTAGAGTCCATGATCATCATGGCAAGGCACATGGTAACAGGTGGGTCACTATGGTGCTAGAGCAGCAGCTGAGAGCTGACATCCTTATCCACAAGTAAGAGTTAGAGAGAGCTAACTGGGAATGGCACGGGCCTTTGAAACTTCCTCAGATGACATACCTACTGCAATAAGGTCATACCTTCTAATCCTTCCCAAACAGTTCTACCAACGGGAAACTAAGCATTCAAATATATGAACCTGTGAGGAAATTCTCCTTTAAGCCACCACACCACCATAAATTCTCTTGTTATTCCATTTGTTTATGCCATGCTAGATGGCTTTCAAGCACTTCCCCCTTTACAACTCCCATGAAACCTTAAGGAACACTGAGATTAGAGAATTTCATGTCTGACTTTGCATGTGTTCTGGGGATTCTAATTCAGATTCTTGTATGATGTGGCAAACACTTCACCCAGTGAGCCTTCTTTGTAGACCATACTTCAGTTGTGATTTGTATTTGCCCTTCAATCTTCTATAATCTTGGGCAAGCTACTGAACTTGTTCATAGTGTATAACTCCAAATTCATAAAACAGAGATACCATTACACCCTTCACACTCATCACTGTGAGTATTACATAAAATAAATGGATATGACAACAACTTGGAAAACTATAAAATTCTATGCAGATGGAGTTATTAACAGTTTGTTCAATAGTTGTTTCTAAACTACCAGGTCTTTTATGTCACCTGAGTTATAAGTTTGGGAAAATAACAACTGCCTTGGAATTACAGGCCTGGGTGTTCTTTGACCTGCTGCTCCCATACTTTATTTTACAAGAGCTGTCAAGGTAAGAGATGCTGAGCAGGTCTCCTGAAGGCAAGGAGCTGGCAAAGAGCAGAGTCAGAGCTCCCGGCTGGCTCCTCTGATAGGGAGTCTGCTCACTCTCAGTTGTCACACAGTCACCATTTAGCAGCCCCTTTGCCATTTTTATAATTCATCAAGTACTTGCACAACGGAAAAATGTCATAGTTGAAAGAGACACATGCAGATCACTGCCTTTGGTGAGATATTTTTATGTTGCAGGGGATCAAACTCATCGTCTTACATGTACCAGAGGAACACTCAACCACTGAGCTACATAGCAGTCTGTACTGTTTTTGAAGTTTGGTTTCTTCCTCTCTGCCCTGAGTTAGCTGCAGGTTCTTATGTCACTCCACCCCATCCTCCCTATGTGTATTTTATTGTGATTATATATATAATAAATATGATATCGTGAATATATAAAAATTCTTTTCATATGTTCTCCTCTTTTTTCTCTTTTTGGTGCTAAGATGTGACTCCATACTCTGCACATCTTTATTTACTGCATATTTTCTAAGCCTATGATAAAACTAGGATGGGACAGGCTCTGTAAGTGGATTCTAGCTGGGTTATTTATCAGCTACTTGTATCACATTACTTTAATCTAGTTAGTTCTTTGGAATATAAAGATGTATGGCTTGTATTTGGTAGATAATTTCCTTATAAATAACCTCCCCCCATTGCTTAACTAGTTTGAGGAATCCATTGGGAAAGTTACATGTCTATTTGTCAGTGATGTTAAGAATGGAAAATGTTGCAATGGGTATAAGCTGCAACTTGACTGGTATGATCTTAGAATGAGTACTTAATAGTAAAACTATTAAAATATAGTAGAAAAAATCTTCTGAAATCTAAGCAAGAGCTTCTAGATCCCTTGAAATGCATTGCTTTACTTGCGAATTTACACTAAGGATTCTTTCAATTTTTAACATTTAATTTAAAGTTATTCTTCAATACAAATGCCCCAATTTTCCCCTCAATCAAAAATTAATGGAAGAAAAAATACATGGATCCCAAGCTGGAGAGATGCATGTTGTGTAATCAAATTCCTGGAAACACACACATGTTAGCAAACAGCTCTTTATAGACAGAGAAAAACTCGCCACTACAATAACTTCTTTTGCCCATGGTTTAATGACTTCAGAGACTTAGAAGTGTCATGTTGATATAAGAAACACTCTCCTAAGTATGGCTCATTCTCTCTTCCAGTCTCTTTCTCAGTACTAACCTAGTTATGCCCCCTATGCAAGGCAGTTCATCTCTGTGCAGCTTTCATTTGCAAAGTACAATAAGAGGCAGGAACATGGGCTTGAAGTAATCTTATAGACAAAATGTATTTATTGGTAACAGAAGCCAAATACCTAATTCTAAAAATCTCTATGTCATCATGGGAAGACTGTAAGTAAATTAAACAGAATGTGAATAAGACCATTTATTTCTTCAAAATATCTCAGCCAATTTATCTTACGCAGAAAGGAAATTCTTGAGCAACAAAGAATGTCATTTTGCTGAATTTTCACACATGGAAAAATGATCAATGATATTCATGTTCTTTTCAGAAGATAATTACATTAGAAAAGTCCTTAAATATAACATCTCTTAGGGTAAGATGTACCAGAAACTCACTAAGGGTAATTTTAAGTTTCATTATTATTATTTTACGTGTATGGGTGTTTTTTCCTACATGGGAATCTAGGCACCATGTGCATGCAGTATCCTCTTAGTCCAGAAGAGGGCAGCAGATCCCACGGAACTGGAGTTACAGGTAGTTTTGAGCTGGGTTCTGGAAATCCAAGTCTGGCCTTCTGGAAGAGCAGTCAGTGCTTTAACCACTGGGCCATCTTGCCAACCCAGGAAAATTTTCTTGTATGAGGATTGTCAGGGAGCATTCTTGAATAACACTAATTAGAGATGAAGAAAGTAATAATGAGCAGAGTGAGATGCAGAAATACGATGTTGCTAGAACAAAGTCCTGAGACATTTGCATAGGTACGTGATTAGCTAGAATTATACTTCAGGCTTGTCTTCTTTGAAGGAAGGTATAGTAGAGGTCTCCTATGGCCAACTCTTGTCAAATGACATATTGCTGTTCTTGAGGGATGATGCCATGTCAGCAACGGTAATGTTAATAGGTTGGAAATGGCAGCAGTCATAGCTAGATTGGACCAGACCGGATGAGTGGTGGCTCCTACATAGATTCCATTCATAAGTCAACAAAGGACATCACATAGGCTCAAATGCTCCCCTTACCTGGTGCTACTCTTTAGTGTCAATGTGTGATTCTAAGTTCTCCATAGTTCACAAACTTCCAGATTCCCATCCCCATACTCCACCTGATGTTCTCAAACCCTCAATCATTGTCCTTTAAGGCCCTTTGCCAACAAGCTAGGTCATTCACAGCCTCCTTTCAGTCTCCATGTATTTACCTCTAAAAGTAGTTTCAGTTTCAAACAACAACAACAACAATGATCAAGTGTACCAAATGTACGATTTATTCTCTGCCCAGTCAGAGAATGTTTGCCTTAGCCTTGTCTTTCAGGACTGCTGCTGAATAGGATAATGATGGAGCCAAGCTCCTATTCATCAGCCTGGTCCAGTTTTCATCCTCCTCTGTGAGTTTATAGTAAGGAAGTTCCTTTCCTCTCCATTATTACTTATCTACAAGTGTGAACTGAGGAAGAAGTACCGAGGCAACCCAATAGATCATGTACCTTCTAGTCTGCCTGTTCATGCATCTTAATTGTAGTCTCTGACTTTGTTTACGGTGGTCCTGGTTTTCTCATATCCAACTCGGGATGAGTTACTGTTAGGCCCTCCTACCTTAGAATATGGTGGCTCTGTTATAACTCAGATCATGCAGAGTGTCCTGGTAGAACAATCATGCAACAGCCCACCCCTAGCCACTCCATCCAAACCAGGGATCAATCGTCACTTTGCAGAGATCTTCACAATTAATTGCAGTAACATAGCTTTTCTCTAGAATGATGTCAAGTCTATGTTTCTTCTTCCTTTTGCAATTGCCCCCGATTTCACAAGTATCTTTTCTCATGAGAGGTAGTTTCAATGCCACATTTTAAACCCAAGAGCATTTTATGCTAGCTATCACATTTTAAATAACACCCTTGGAACAATATATTTAGAATATCATCATGATTCAAATCCCTTCGGAGTATGACATGATAGAAGGGAGAAGCCCTCAGGAAAAACTATGATATTCTTGCTTCTCCAACACTTTTGTGAGACTACCCTTGTTTTTCTGTCCTCGTGTGAGCACAAGGGATCACATCAATAGCTACCATGTTATTATATTTTTAACAAGTGCATTACCACAGTTGGCTAGTCAACTTTAGTCTGAGGAATCGTTAGATTGATTGGATTTACTCTCTATTCTATTTGTTTTATAGGACCCAGACTTAAGAATTAATAAGGGCATGATAAGAACTAGAAATTTTGCATGATGTAAAGGGATTCCCTCAATTCTGTCCTTCTTCCTATGATGCAGTACTGACATTATTTGACTGCTGGAGACTTCTCTGTGGTTTATCTACCAATAGCTCTTCTTTTCAAATCAAGGAACCCATGCAGAGTTTCTGGAAAGTTCTACAAAGTTTAGTGAAGCATGTCTATCTTACCTCTATACAAGAGATGCCATGTGTCCGGGCGGTGGTGGCACATGCCTTTAATCCCAGCACTCGGGAGGCAGAGCCAGGCGCATCTCTGTGAGTTCGAGCCTAACCTGGGCTACAGAGTGAGTTCCAGGAAAGGTGCGAAGCTACACAGAGAAACCCTGTCTTGAAAAACAACAACAACAACAACAACAACAACAAAAAAGATGCCATGTAAGCATATGTGAGCTGTAGTCCTTTTTGCACTCTGTACCATGTACAGCATCACTCCAACATGAGGGCAATTATAAACCTTAAAATGTATGCATAATAAAGTCATCTCAAACCTTCTCCATGAGATTTTAAAATGTCTGGGCATTCTTATTTTCTGGATCTCAGGATCCATCTTTGTGGGGATATACTCTTGTCAGAGGGAATTGGAACTGACTTCATATTTGAAAGTTAGGCCATGATAGGGAGTTATTATTTCAGCAGTTGCCCTTAAGACTATTGATTACACATTCTTAATTTGGGAGTCAGGTGGTTACTATATACACTGATCCCTACCATGGCTGGATTTCTATCTGCCTTGCAACTGAAGGAAGTGTGTTTTTACTGCCTGCAAATCAACATATGAGCCAGCCTTGTGATCTCATTTAAACATCTTCTCTGGGCTCCTTTCTGGCAATGACAGCTTTAGGCCTAGCATAAAAATAATTCTTTATGGATGTTTGGAGTGATGTCTTTGGAAACAAAATCTGTGAGTGGTAGGGACACAGAGCTAGACAAGAGGTGGAGGTTGGTAATGCTCTAGAGCAGACTTCCATCAGTGTGGTGGGGGGTGTGGACAACTTCCTTTTCCTACCTAAAGGGACCAGGCTTGTATATTCTCACAGTAACTAATTACATGAGCATGTGGATTGCCCTCAGGCAATAATTAGGTGCTTGAATATAGCACTTTCTTTTAGTTAAAGGCAACTACTAACAAGGGATCCAGCTAGCAGCTAAGGCCCTGGGCAGCTGGCAAAGTGAATGCTTTGGTGCTCAGTGGTTATCAGAAAAGTGCACTGCACTGGTCCCTATTCTATGTTCTGTGTGTTGATTTAGGCTATTTTTCTGTTTCTGCACATTTTTTTTTTGTATTTCTTTATAGCACCTTATTATCTGCCAAGCCAGGAAATTACTGAAATTGGACACGCTTTAAACTAAAACTTCCCACTCTGCCTGTGCCCAATACATACATGTATGCTTTTTGTGACCTATTACTGCTTTCCAGCTATGTCCCCAGTGTTCTGACATTACACAAATAGCAGACTCGGGGAATTAAACAGTGTGGTTCAAAGGGAGTAGACGAGGTTGCACACTATAGGAATTTAGCCGCTCCCCCAGCCCCCTGAGGCTTCAGAAGTACTTCAAGTTCCACGCTGCTGCAAAATATTGACTCTGAAACACCTCTGTCCTGGAATGGATCTACTCCAAGAAAAATGCTTGAACCTCTGTTTCTTTCTTAACAATTGAACTGCAATTACGTATCAAGAGTTTATGTGATGGGGTAGGGGTGCATTCAAAGGGGGTTATAGAAGGAATATTTAAGAATATAAAAATATATTGAGAATTAAAGAGGAAGCTTTGGGAAAGCTATATTCTCTAATGCTCAATTGGTAAAACTCAAACTACTGCAAAAAATATTTGATTTCAGAAGTCCTGCTTTGTAGCATGGGATATTAGAGAAATGAAATGAAATTTGCTAAGGTAAATGTGGCTCTAAGCCAATTTCTTTTTCTTATGTAGAACATAATATACACAAAACATCCAATAACCAGGTTTTGAAGATTTAGGCCTGACATAAACAGTGAGTCGTCTTCTCTTCCCCAAATTGCTCTATTTACGCACATAGTGTGTTAGTGTAACTGATTTAAAAAAATATATGGGTCATATTTTTCCAGTCTCATGAGCTCTGATCTTTACAATTAGTTGAGCAAATCAAAACTAGTCCTCATGGGACTAGAGAAATAGCTCAGTCATTAAGGGCACTCATTGCTCTTCCAGAGAACCAGTTTGTTTCCCAGCACCAACATGGATGTTCATAAACAACTCTTACACTAGCTCCAAGGAATCCAATGCCTTCTTCTGCCTCCATGGATACCTACACACACACACACATACACACACACACACACACACACACACACACACACACACACACACACAAAACGAAACCATAAACAAAAAAGGAAAAGCCTAGTCTTCTGTATTATTCATTTGTTGTGGATTAAAATCACATCCTCAGAACTAAAATGAAATATTTAAAACCCAATGTTTCCTTGCAGTCCTAGAGTCCAGGATGTGTCTAAGATGTTCCCCTTTAACTATACCATAAGATGATTGCAAATAACTTTTATAGCACACTTGCTATGATTCTAAATCTTATGTTTATATTATATGTGTAATATGAACCTTGTATGTTTTCATATATAGTGACTTATTCTATACACCAGTTAAAATTTATTTATGTGTTTTTGTGTGTATGTGTGTATGTATGTATGTATGTATGTATGTGCTTATATGTACAAATTCCTATGTGTGAATGTGGGCATACATGTGGCATGGCACCCTTGTGGAAGCGAGAGGGTAATCTCAGGTGTCGGTCCTTAAGTTCTACCTTGTTGGAGACAAGGTTTCTTTGTTGTTCTTTAGCATATACCAGTTTAGCTGGCCCTTGCACTGGACATTTGTCTGCCTCCATAGCCCATCTTCCTGTAGGATACAGGGATTACAGGTGTTCCAGCTTCTCTGTTAGCTTTTATGTCAGCTCTAGGAATCCTAACCCAAGTTCTTCTCCTTGCATGGAAAATAAATTTAACCCATTAAGCTCTCTCCAGACTTGCATTAAGACTTTTATACTTTACCCCTACCATTATGAGTCAACATTAATGTTAAAATGCTTAGCTTTTTGTTATTACTTACATATACAGTAAATGATTGTGGTTTAGTTGCGTTCCATCCATTCATGGTTGGAAGACTATCCCTCTCCTCCCTCTACTGAACTGAATGGCTGAAGTCCACAGCCAGCCCTTCTTAAATCTCCTTGCATCCCATTTTATTTTTAAACCCTTTGTATTTTATTCTGCTCCTTCCCTCACACAGATGAACCTAGAACAGGGTCTGTGACAGTAGTTTTTATTCTTATGCAGCAGCATTGATTATTGTCTGTGCACAGCTTGAGTTAATTATGCAATTTTGAGTAAAAGCATGTAAGCCTATCCTCTGCTATCAGGGCAGGAGTTGGCCATAGTGTGGGATGTAGAATAGGAAGGGCAGGTAGGCAGGTTAGATATGGCTGTGATATTATATAATGTTTGTATTTTGTGTAGCAATTTGGTTAAAATTATATAAACAAATATTATCAGTGGACTTCCACATGAGATGAAAGTGCCTGGAGAGAAAACACTAGAAAGCAAAGCAGATGATAACTATGCTGGGCTCCTGTGCTGGTGGAAGCTGGCTGAGGAAAAGACAGATTGGATTTTTTTGTATAAAAGAGCATGAATGGTGCTCACCTATGAAGTTTTGATTTGCATATCCTAAATGACCAGGGTTGGAGTTACATCCTGATGGAGGGTGGGACACTTAGGTTTTCACAAGAAAACTTCATAAGCAGCAACTACTCCCAATGGCATTTACTCCTCTAAAGTTGTATGCTTAGAGGCAATATTCTTAAACTATGGGCCATAAGCCCACAGAGGTCACAAAATTGAATGTGGGTGTCTGAAAAATTTGACCACAGTGAAATATACATACACATAAAATAAAAATAACAACAAGTTTAAATTACCCCCAAATGTAGCTAACTTGTGGAGTTTCTGGCAATGTTTTCTCATGTTACTCCAGGTAACTTCACCCTAGCCTTTCTTCTGAACACAGATGTACACTTTAGTACACATATGCTTTACACTATACATGCTATTATAGCTTGCAATCCAGTGAACACTGCTTGAATAACTGTGGCTCAGATTTGGTACTATTGTTTTGTCACTCTGTTTTTTTACTGAACACATGAAGTTTATTGACTCTATGGTACATAAATATTTTTATTATAAAAATACTTTTAATATTTTCTAACCATTATTCCTCAATATGCTTCAATATGTCAATATCAAATTAGTGTGTCTTTGGATTGTATTATACTATAATGTTTGATTTTAAAATAACTATTTGAGTGACTGACTTGAGTTTCACACGCATCACAAAAATCCCTCAGAAAATTTTGGTTTTGTGCCCCGGCCAGTGGGGTCTCAATGGGGGCAACCCACCTGCAGGAGAGAATGAAAGGGATGGGAGACACAAAGGAAGACAGCAAGACAGGGTTCTGATCAAGCTGCAAATTTTATTCTCCTCAGCAAGGCTTATATAGTATGGGAGGGGGTGGGGGCAGGAAGGAGGAAAGGGGTGCAGGACATGCAGAACTGCAGCTGAGGGGGGACATGCAGGTTGTGAAGCTGCAGGATGTTGTGCTAGGTGATAAGGTCACTGGTCAGGGACCATTGTTCTGTTGCTATGCTACCTGACCGGGGGATGTTCTTTATCTTTGGGGGCATCTGGTTTAGGGCCCGTGGCTTGTTCTCTGGCCTAGCTAGTACTTTTCTATGGTTCATATTTGGTCCCTGACAGTTTTGGGTTGAGATAGAATTTTCAACAATTTCCTTCTTCAATAGCCATTAATTACCCATATCTCTTCATCAAGGGTTTTATTTTGTGAAGTTTTCCTGTTTGTGTTGGCATGACAATGGGTGAGGTCTTGTCCAGTGTCTTAAGGTTTCTATTGTTACAACAAAATACCATGACCAAAAAGCTAGTTGGGGAGAAAAAGAGGTTATTCAGCATGTACTTCCACATCACTGTTCATCACCAAAGGAAATCACAACAGGAACTCAAACAGGGGAAGAACCTGGAAGCAGGAGCTAATGCAGAGGCATTGGAGGAGCGCTGCTTACTGTCTTGCTTCACATGGCTTGCTCAGCTTGCCCTCTAATAGAATCTAGAACCACTAGCCCAGGGATGGCACCATCTACCTTGGGCTGGGCTTTCTCCCAATGATCATTAATTAAGAAAATGCCCTACAGCCAGATCTTATGGAAGCATTTTCTCAACTGAGGGTCCTTCCTCTCTGATGACTGTAGCTTGTGTCAAGTTGACATAAAACTAGCCAGTACATCCATGAAATGCATTGCTTCAAGATGTATTATCAATAAACTTTTGACATATATATGTATATATGTATGTATATATATATATATATATATATACATATATATGTATATATATTCCATATCCCTATAAATCTAGGGTTACCTTAAAATTTCTTGCATAAAGAGAGTATATGAAACATTTTTTTTAAAACTTCTGCTACAGTGAGTATGGAGTGACAGTAGTGGAGAGTCTTTACCTAAAATATCAAAAATATTACTGGAATCACAAAGTCAATAATAGTGCATACTGCCATAACTTTTATCAATTTTGCTATGAATTACTCTGTAGGCCCTGGGCAAGGAAGCAAGGCAAGAGAAAATACATAAGACGTAATTGAAAGGGCAAAATCTTAATTGTCAGCACAATATCATTGCTTGTTTGCTTAAATCTGCACACAAAATAGTAGAACCCAAAAGAGAAAGTTGAGTAAGTCTACTAGGAAGAAAAATCAATGTACAAAAGTCATCCATATTCTTGTGTTAACTCTAACAGCCCATATCCCATGGCTGACCTCAAATGATCTTTCTATCTTACCCTTCAAATTATTGGGGGTGTAGGTGGGCACCTATATAGTTTGACTTGAAATTGTATTTATATTCAAGGTAGTTTACAATAACAGAAAAATAAGCCATTTATGTAAGAAAAAAACAGTTCAAGGTGTATAAAACCAAGATGGATAATTAAAAATCTGAAAAACTAAAAGAAATGAATCATATTATAGCATATACGTCCACTAACAGAAAGAATAATATAAACATACACTAGGCTGGAAAAATCCCAATTAATGTCAATAAGACTGTTATAGCATTTCAAATCTATTTCTAAAATAAGTCTGAGTACCGAGGTCCACTTCTTTGACATTTATTTATTTATCTTGTGTGCATGCACACATGAGTGGTGAGGTCAAAGAACACTTGAGAAAGTTGGTTCCATCCTTCTAGCTTGTGGGATTTTGGGAAAAAACTG
Organism: Peromyscus eremicus; assembly: GCF_949786415.1. Classification (NCBI taxonomy): domain Eukaryota; kingdom Metazoa; phylum Chordata; class Mammalia; order Rodentia; family Cricetidae; genus Peromyscus; species Peromyscus eremicus. The sequence continues at coordinate 53,666,055 of NC_081428.1, read as the reverse complement.
AGATAGGTAGGCTTGTAGACAAGCACTTTTCCATGCTGAGTAGTCTTGCTGACCTGAAGATCCATTATTGACTCCATAAATAAGTAAGATCATACAATATTTGTCTTTATGTGTGAAGTTCATAAAATCAGAGAGTAGAATAATTGCCAGGTTTTGAAAATTAAGAAAACAAGAAAGAATTATTCAAAGGGTACAAAGTTGTATTTATGCATAAAAATGAGTTTTGGAGATATGCTCACTGTGCTTAATAGCATATTGCATATCAAAAATCTGCTGAGATGATAGATCTCAAGTAGACACACACATACACACACACACACACACACAGAGAGAGAGAGAGAGAGAGAGAGAGAGAGAGAGAGAGAGAGAGAGAGAGCGAGCGAGCAAGCATACAAGGGGATTGTGTGAGGTACCTGGTAGGTTCATGAGCCTGATTGTGACTGTATGATTGTAATCTCACAAAGAATATATTTATATTAAAACAACATCTTATATACCTTAAATTTATATATTTGTATACACACACATATATATACATATATATATGTATATATATATATATATGTACTTGCTGCTTTTTTAGAGGACTGAGATTCTGTTCTCATCACCCACACTGTTCTCACACAACCACCTGTAATTACAGTTCTAAGGGGTTCTGATGTCCTCTTTTGGACTCCTTAGGTACTGTATGAATGTGGTACATATGTATACAGGCAGGGAAAACACTCATACACATAAAATAAAAATAACAAGTTTAAAAATAAATTTTATACATGAAGTTAAAATAAAAATTAGGAAAGATTTCTGCAATTGTGCATAATCATAAAACCTCTACTGCTGTATATAAATAAATCCTCCAAGTTAATAACAAAATGTTACATAATTTAAATTAGGAAAATAATAAATGTAATACTTACCTAATTTGAAGGAAAAGAAATGGGAGTGTTTAATACACATGAAAAGAATTCAAACTCAACTCAACTGGAACAAAAACAAGGTAAAAAATATTGAAATAGCTATTATACCTAATACAATAGCTTATCAAAATGATTTAAAATCTAGCAATACCAAGTATTGATAAGAAGTTAAGGAAATAAATGTATTACATAAAATATATATTTATGCAGATATATGATATTTTTCTGAGAGGAGAGATTTTTGAGATTTTAAAATCTGACAAGGTGGTCAATTCTATGTGTTCTATATCTTATAAGACAGAAAAAAATACATCTAGACATTGTTAAGTTAGGTAGAGTAACACTCTCAGTGTAGGCAAGGAAATATGCAGACCATGTTCCGTTTGACATTCTTACTTCAGCAGAAAATTCTGCCTGACCTAAGTGTCCATCAGAGAGGGAATGGACAAATCAGCTGTGGCATATATCCTGTATTACTGTTAAAATCAGTGAACTGGGGCAATATGTACCCACAGAGGACACAATGAAAGCAAGTCATTGTTGTGTTGCTAGGCTAGTGCTGTCCTAACAAAGTCCCATAGACTGCACAGTTTAAGCCACAGAAATCGACTGTCTTACAACTCTAAACTCTAGACTTTCGAGATCAAGGAGTAAACAATCACTTTCTGTAGCTGAGAGTTTTCCTGTGTCCCACCTGGCCCGTGGTTAGGATAAATCTCTCTCACCCACCAGTCCCACATCCATTCAGACCCAAATAAACACACAGAGGCTTATATTAATCAAAACTGCTCAGCCATTAGCTCAGGTCTACCACTGACTAGCTTTTACACTTAAACTCAGCCCATTTCTGTCAATCTATATGTTCCCACGTTTTTCGTGGCTTTACCTATATGACATTACATGATGCTCTCTGGATGTGAGCAGGCTGGCATCTCTTGACTCAGCCTTCCTCTTCTCAGAATTCTCCTCTCTGCTTGCCCTACCTAGACTTCCTGCCTGACTACTGGCCAATCAGCATTTTATTTATCAAACAATCAGAGCAACACATACTCACAACATGCAGAATGACATTTCAGAGCAGTAGATGAAGGGTGAAATGGTCTGGAGAGGAGAGAAAGTCCCTCTCCTGGGCTTTCAGACAGCATTGCTTCCTAGACATGTTCTTTCATGATCTTTCTCTGTGAGCACTTGCTCTGCTATTGCGTGTTCATAGAAATCAAAATCATCAGGAGCCTAGTCGGATCAGATTAGCTCTCACCAGTATCCACTTCTTTAACCAACATCTATAAAGCCCTGCCTCTAAATAGTCACATTTTGAATTACAGGATATGGGGTCTTCACTATACGGGTTGGTAGTAGTGGACAAGCATGTGATATAACTTGGGGAGGATTACAGAGGACTTGTGGGAGGAGAAAAGCATGATCAAAATATACATTTTTTTTCAATTAAAAAGAAAAAAAGTATTAAAAACATAGAGACCGATTATGTTTCAGGACAGTAAAACTTCAGGCTATGGGAAAACCATGGGATCTGTATATGTAAAACTTAGTTTTAAAAAAAAATCAAGCATCTGAAACAATGCACCAAGAGTCAGTAAACCAAATGCAATAGTACCAGTGGCTGCATCTTTATACATCTAAAGCTTTCCATTAGCAACTGAAAGTGACCAGTAAGATCCTCATATAGAAATAGTAGAGCTGGGACTGAGGAGAACTGAAAGATGGATGCCACATTCTTCAGTTCTCTCTTGAATGCAAACGTACTCCCAGAAGCAGTAGTGGCCACTAGAGCAGCTGTGGGAAGAGGGAGCAACTTGCACCTTTTAGTAATAAATAAAAGTACTTTCTGTCCATTTATCAATGTTCAAAAAACGCAAATGCTCCCAAGGCCTAAAGGTTTAATGTGATGGAGAGTGGGCACAGTTTAAACGCTGCTATTGATGCTTTTGTGTTTTGATTAGATAAAGGAGACTTTCAGAAGGTGGGATAACAGGTTGGATTGAGGAAGATAGCAAACACTGTCTTGAAGTGGGAAGCAGCGAGAAAATGGTAGGTTGGATGTACAGAAGAAAATAGTCAACTTCGCAGCTATCCCCTGTGCCTAGGGAAACAGACTGTAAAGTGCTATGGTCTCCAGTGTGGATATCTAAGCAGGTATCGTCATGGGAAACCAAATCTAAGCTGACCCAGACCCTTGACAAATGGTGCCCTTTGGCTCAGTGTCACCAACCACACACTTCAAGGTCATCTTCTGCCAGCACTAGTCTCTTGGGAACTCTACAGGCCAGCACGGTTAATTACACTAACAGCCAGGGAAATTATATCTGCCCAACACAGCCCAGGAAGATGAATACCTCTCTTCCTTAGTCGCAGGGGGACGTTAATGGTATTTTTATTAACTTGTGACCTGTTGACTGCTATTAGAATATAGATTGTATGCATAAACCAGGTCAGGGACTGCAGATATGATTATGGAGCAATTACTGCGGCAGCCACCGGGCTTCTGATCATTGCTGGCACAGAGAATCTGTACGACTCGAGACTGCTGTTTGGAATTCTGCAAGAAGAAATTCTGGGGATCAAAGTTTATGTTGTCTCTTTGTGTCTCCTTGAGATTGCAATTTGTGATTTCTATGATTAGACTTGCAGACAAAGGCTCCCAAAGAGAAAACTACAAAGGACAGATGATGATTAGGGTAATCTTAGACTGTGGCTGCTCAAGGTTGAAAATATTCCTTATTGAAATGGTTCTGATTAAAAATATATGCAGTTTGCTTGAATTCTATTGAGGCAGGTATATCTATAATAACCAATGGCCAGATTATATTTTGACCTGTTATTCCAGTAAGATGGAAATTCACTTTTGCAATTATATACATTGTAATATGAAATATAACACTAAGCACTTCAGTCCTGCTCTTTAGAGACACATATCATTGGTAATGCCTCTGAGGTTGCCAAATGTTTTGAGAGTCAGTATCTGAAGATGCTGATTTCTATTCTGCAAAGTGCATTCTTTATTCTGCCAGTGCTTTATTTATGATAACAACCCTCTCCCTTTTCAAACTCCTGTCTTTGCATGTCTGGTGAGATGAGGAGGGACAAATGGTATCTACCATTAACACAGTAAGTCATAGGATGAACTGACTAAACTGGAGACATAAAGTACCATATATGAAGTCTTGAATCCAAATTTGGAAGTCACTGGTGACTGAAATAGAAAAATTAGGGGCTGGAGAGATTACTCAGCAGTTAAGAGCCCTTGCAGTCTTGCAGAGGACCAGAGCTTAGATCCCAGCACCCATATTAGGGTACTTACAACTGTCTCCAACATCATCCCTCTTCTGGTCTCCACAAGCTCTCCACTCGGGTAGCATACACTTGACACAGACACATAATTTAAATAATAGCAATAATAATAATAATAATTAAGAGTAATCAATAATAATAATCTCTCCTTTCAGCGTTTTAGTTCAGCTAAATGTTTGCCTCTGTCCTGGGGTGATTCTCTATGATCTTAAGACAATATAATCTCATCAGGAACTACTGAAGACCTAAAGAAGAACATTGAAAAGATTTGTGACTGTAGTGACTTTCTGGGGATCTGAGCAAGATTTCACAAATTCACGCAGTTAGTCTTCTGTCACTACCCCTAATCGCTCCATGATCATCTTTGTAGCTTTTCCACTTCTATCTACTGTGTTAGAAACTGCTATGGTTTCAAGGTGTCTCCCTGTGAGCATGTGGTAGAAAGCTAATTGGTGTAGCAGGGCTACTAAATTTAGGCAAGGGCTACTAAGAGATACCTTGGCCATGATGACTCCAACCTCATAAAAACATAAAAAAAAGTAAAAAAAAAAAAAAAGATACAATAAGAAGAGGGAAATGCTCTTTTTGAGGCTGAATAATGCAACCAAATAGGAAGAAAAGAGTCCCAAGAACAGGCAAAGAGGTCAGAGGAGTCAGAGACACACCTGTTTCCATTGCTAGAGTACCAAAAAAAAAAAAAAAGCTAACAGCCATAACATGTGCACAGAGGACCTGGTGCAGACCTATGCAGGCCTTGTGCTTGCCCCTCTAGTCTCTGAGAAGCCAAGTTCTTTTTAAGAGATTGGAGACTGGAATTATTGTCAGTGCTCAAAACAGACTAAGACAGAAACTTACCAGAAAGATAAATCTATTTATTTCGGATAGTTTTTATACGAAATGAAGCAATGTTCTGCTCTTCGTATTTTTGTAATTTTTTAGTTTTTAAATTAAAATATTTGTCTTATTTTAAAGTAAATGCAATTACTTACAGTACAGCAGGAGACCATGCTCAGAAAGGATTGAATGATAATTTAGTTTGGCACATGTAGTTGAAAAAAAAAAAACTATGATCGTCATAAGCTTTGTATCAGACAATGTGTCATAATTCTAATCTTGTTTCTAACCCATTAACAAAGTGAAATTGGATGCATCATTTAATTTTTCTGAGCCTGAGCAAAAAGTTTCTTTTTCTTAAAAAAAATAAATAAATAAAATGGAATGTAGCTCATACAGTGCTTAAGATACAACAAGCCCTCTGAACGGTCAACAGCTCCCCCTCCCTGGGTTGTCTCCCTCCGGTGTCCCAGGTTAAAGCATTGAGTGCATAGGATGCTGCACGGGACTGAATAAGAGGTTAGCGTGAGTTATGGACTGTGTTCGAAAAACACTATCTGCAAATTTGAAAAGAAAACTGCAATAATTCAAAGTTAACTGCTTAATCCCTGCAGTTACCTCGGCAATTTTCCTTTTTTCCAAGGCTGAAAACAAATGGCTCATGGCCTTTGAATTTTAGTCTTCATCTGAAGAGAGAGGAAAGTTGGTTGACATTTAAGAACACTAACATTCAAATCAACATTTCCTTGACTGTTTTGATTTAGTCTCCTTTTCTTCACTTATCTGTCTCTTGGTGCATTTTATTAAGTAAATGAAATAGTCAGAAAAGTGTTTCCTCAGGGGAGGTGGGGCAAGGAACAGAGCTAAGACCTCTAATGCCCTGATCCTCAGGGGCTCTGAAAGAAAGGACTTTTATGCTGATAGTAACATGAATAGGAGTCATCTCATAATTATTTTAGAGTTTCTATTAACATAATTAAATAGGACATGACATGTGTTTACCCACAGTTTACTCTCTTGTGCTTATTTTTATTTACCAGCTTGTCTGCAGCCCAGCAGGAAGCCTCTTGAAATGAAACAATCAATTAATGCCCTTAGTGTTGGAAAAGAGAACATGAGGAAGGCTGGGGCATCTTGGGTAGATTTTCTACATCCAACTGAAAACTGGGATATAGTGATATACCAAGGAGTTTAAATTTGGCAAGAATTAAATCAAGGAAAGGGCTCTGTCCCAGCTTTTTAGATTATGTCTTTTACTATGGTGTATTTGTGTGTGTGTGTGTGTGTGTGTGTGTGTGTGTGTGTGTGCACATGCACGCTATAAACTAGCAAAAAATCGCATAGGCCTGACTTTTATATGAGTATTTTCTCTGAATTGGGTCTGCCTATACCATTACTCCCATTAGTGTGGACATGTGAACTGAATGAACATAGTCTTGAATTGAAAATGCCATGAACTTGCTAGAACTATGCATATTGAGGGACTCTCCTGAATTAGCGTAAGTTCTCTTCTTACTGAGAAAAAATTAGTTCCGTAGCACTTTAATCGTACCCTGTATGGCCAGCTTGTCATATTAGTGGGTTTTGCATTTAACTAGTGAAGGTGGATTGAATCTGGGAGGGATGCGTTAGTAAACTCAGAAAGAGGAATCTTCTCTCTACATTGAAGGCATGTCATTTGCTCTTGGAAGTACAATGAGAACTTGCTGTCACCTTCTCCAGGACCTGACTTCAAGGAAGTAAGCCACAGAAAAAGCAAGCTGTTTAATTCCTTTTTTTGACCATAATCTATCTATCTATCTATCTATCTATCTATCTATCTATCTATCTATCTATCTATCTATCTATCATCTATCATTAGCTGAAAATTCTGATACATTTAGGGCAAAACACTAAGCCATCTTCCTCCATGCCTGTCCAACTGTTTTAGTCTCTTTTCTCGTTGCTGTAAATAAATATTTTAGTTCAGAGTTCCTGGTTCCAGGCTGTCATATCAGGAATGCCAAACCAACAGGGGCTTGAGGGCACTGGTCACATAACATTTACAATCAGGAACAGAGAACAATTAAGGCATGGATGCTGATGATGCTCAACTTACTTTTTTCTCAACTTACACAGTTCAGTCCCCAGCTGCAGAACAGTACCACCCATAGTGGGTAGAACTTCCTATCTTACCTTGGTTGAAGTAATCATGATAATCCCCAATGATCATGCCTACAAACCAGCCTAATATAGACAGTTCTTCACTGAGACTCCTCACAAGTGATTCCACCTTGGATCAAGTTGACGATTAACACTAGCCACTAAACTACCAAAACAAGTTCATTTGTTCATTAGCATTGATTAGAAATGACCACTCATAACCAGAGGGGAAATATAATAACCAATGGGAGTCAGAATGCTCATTTGCCTGTTGAGTTTTAATAAATTTAGAGTTTCATTCCTTTATCATTTAACAAAGTAGTAAAATACCTATTGATCATTGTCTTGTGAAGGTGTTTGTACTTGACTTGTAAGACGGTGCCAGGCTGGACTTACTGGCTTATAGGTTGGAATTATCCACCATCAAAGAAGACTTAAGTGGGTTGTTTTAATAATGAACATATACACTTTACCAATCATTATGTCGATTGTAATGAGATTGACAGTATCAGAACAAAATAGCACATAGTTTAACAAAGCAGATAGTTACAATGTTCACCAGCAGTGCATTCATTTCTTTGTCCATTTGTGGAGAGCCCTCAGAGCAGAGAAAGATACACAAATGCACAAAGGCTAAAATAGCCAGGAAAGCTAATTCAGTGCATGCCCTGCATGCTGTGCTACAAATGAGTTGCATGAACAGTGGGGAGGTTGGGGTGGGGGGAGTGTGAGAACAGAGCTCCTTCTACAGGACTGGCTGTCTATAAGTCATCATTCAGAACTCTTTCTAGTTCACAGGGGGCTGAAGTATCAGATGTCTGATTTCACTGCACAATCTCAAGCAAAACACACAATTTTTAAATGACTGAACATTGTTCTAGCTTCGCTTTCATTTCCTATTTTCAATGTTACTATCTTTTCTTAGTCTTCCTCATTTCCTAATTCCTTCTAAAAGTCAAGAAAAATTTTGTTGAGATATGGCATACATGTAATAAAATGTATACAAGCCATAAGCTGGTGTACCGACAATGGGTTTTCACAAAAAGAGCACATCTGTGTAATCACCACTGAGAGCAACAAACACATGCTTGGCCTACACAATGGGTATTGACACGTTCATTGTTCTTCTGTCTTCCATTCTGATTTCTGACACAATGGATTGCTTTGATGTGATTTTGAGCTTTATCTGAATGGAAGGTACTCAGTGTGATGTTCTGTGTGTGACTTCCTTTGCTCAGTTATGTTGATGAGATTCATCTACCCTGTGATGTGTAAGTATAGTTCATTCATTTTATGTGATATTCCACTGAAAATCTACTGCAACTTGTTTATCTGGTTCTCTATTTAGGGGCAGTTTTCATGGGACTATGGCAAATGCCATACATTCTTATATGGGTGTTACCATTTTATGTATGTTATACCATTATACATATTTTAGGAATGCCCAGAAGTAGACTAAGTCACATGGTGTGCTACATTTAACTTTATAAGCTAGTTTTTCATATTTACTTTAGTAATTTAATTCTCAAAGCCAATACTTGAGAATTGTAGTTTCTTGCCAGTAATTGGTGCAAATCTATGTATTTATTTTCCTTTCTTCTTTTAAAAGGCTTTATTTTTATTTTTAATTATGTGAATATGTATGTCTGTACTTGCACTTGTGTACATGAGTGGTGACTAAAAAAAGGTGGCACATAATTGAAGATACACAAGGTTGTGACTTGCCTGATTTGGGTGCTGGGAAACCAAATCTGGTTTTCTGCAATAGTATGTACTTTTAACCTGAAGTCTTATCTCCTTTTTATTTGTGACATGTTTAAAATTTTATTTTTTTATAATTTTATGCATGGGTACTATATTTATATTATGTTTGGTCTTCTATCCCTTTTAACTCTTCCCATGCCCCCTTCTCCCTTTCAAATACATGACCTCCTCTTCTTTAATTATTTTATGTATAATATATATTATATATGTAACCCCTGAGTCCATTTATTTACCATTGTTTGTATGTGCATGTGTTTAGGGCTGAGGCAGGGATTTATTAACCTATCATGGGGGCTCATTCTTGGAAAACATTGACTCCCCCTTGCTCAGAAGCAATGGACTGCCTGTAGTTCAGCCAAGTGTGGTGCCTTATGCACTGTCTCCCTTCCACACTGGCATATCAACTAGTGTTCTCGTTATGTAGATATTGTTTAGGCAACCACGCTGTTGTAGTTTCGTGGGTGCAGCTTCCCTGTCATGGCTAAAAGATACTCTCTTGCAGCAGGCCTCCTAATCCTCTGGGTCTTACAACATTTTCTTGATCTCTTCAATTTTTTCTCTTTCTTTTTTTTTCTTTTTCTTTCTTTCTTTCTTTCTTTCTTTCTTTCTTTCTTTCTTTCTTTCTTTCTTTCTTTCTTTCTTTCTTTCTTTCTTTCTTTCTTTCTTTTGTTTTTGAGCTTTAGGTATATGATGCATTGTATATGTAGCAATTGGACATGGATGGTCTTTTGTTCTCTGCAATCTGACCAGTTGTGGATCTCTGTAATAGTCTCCATCTGTTGCTAAAAGAAGCTTCTTTCGTGATAACTATACTTATCTGTGTTTGCAAGGATAAGCATTTAAAATACAATTAGAAAATATATTGGTTTAGAAAACTGGCAATACTACATTATCCTGTAGGGTCTATGACCTCTTCAACCACAGAAATTTGGCTAGGTTTGCAGTCCTGAAGCCCTCATACTGAGTGGCCTTTAAATCCAACTAGACAGTTCTTGTTTATCTACAAGATAAAAGTTCCACTACTACATCACTGAGAATGCCTTGCCTGACCAGTCATTGAGGTTTTTAAGCTTTACAGCCAGGCAGGACTGTTGACTGTTTTTCTCCCTTGAAAGTTGTGTATCACCTTCCAATATTATGAGAGTTAGTTAACTCTTGGGAGGAAGCTTCCAGATCAGGTCCAGATAGATTATTGTAAGTCCAAGTATGTCTTGTCTTCAGTAGTAGGATCTTACCTTCAAGTTCTAGGAGAAAACCAAGAGTAATGTCAATAGTCTTTATTGTTTGAGGAGTCTCTTGGACACACTTGATCAACAACTAAAAAGTTTTCCCATGCATTGGGGCTTTTAAGCCTATGGTTCTTGTAAGTAGCATTATGACCTCATATATATATATATATATATATATATATATATATATATATATATATATATATATATATATATACATATATATACACACACATGTATATTCTTTTTCTCCCTCCCTTTTCAAGACAGGGTCTCATACGTCAGCCCTGGATGCCTTAACTTACAGCAGTTCTGCTGTCTCAGCTTCTCAATTGCTGACATTGTAGGCATGAGCCAACACAAACCTACCTTATTTTGAGAGATGCTTCTTTGACGTAGTCTCACAGCAGAGCCCAGGCTCGCCTCATATTTACTTTGTAGCCCCAGCTGGTCTCAAATATGCACCAGCCTTTCTGCTCAGCCTGCCCTGCTCTGGAATTACAAATCGAGCCACCACATCTGGATCAAATACGTATTATGTACGTTTTAGTCAATTGCCACCACTCTTTCACATTTGCGTCATAGTTTTTACTATAGCTAGATGTTTGCTCATATCTTACTCTAGAATGATGACTCTTTCTTCCCCCGTGCCTACTTCCTGTCTTATGACAAATGCCATTTGTTGTGGGAACCCCCTAACCTTTCTTTCACTGGGTCCTTTTAATACTTCACTCTGTTGCAAATGAAAATAGCCAACATTGTTTCTTTTTAGATCCTAAGTGGTAGGTATGATCATGTCTGATGAGCAGACTCAACTTAGCACAGTTCGTTAATGCCCACCAAACATTTGTGAAATTGAAGTGAACATGCACAGTATGTATATGTTTCCCTGAAACTCTCTTGATTGTTCAAATACAAATTCACTCAGTAAATAGTGCCAGATTTTTTTTGTGCCAAATAACAGTAGTCTTTGACTATGTGAGATAAATCAAGTTGGTCAAAGAATAGAATTCTGTTTGAGTGACACAATTGACAATGTTCCAGATTGGTGATACATGCTATACTTAAATGGTTTATGTGGTCCATCAAAATTGATTTTTCTAAGAGAAAAATAGATTTGGATTAAACTGAAAATCTGTACTTAGCCAAAATAATGTTAATTTGTATTGGATTATCTTCAAATTTTCCTTGGCACAAATAACATTCAACAGCATTAAGGTTTACACACAGCTTACCTAAAAGGGATATCTCTTCCTTCCCCAACACATACTTCTGTTTTATCTCAAACACCATCTCAGAAAACAGCTAACCTGTCTTTCTTAGTGTTGACTGGGTCACAGTTAATGTCTATGGGGCCCTAAAGCATGACTCACTGGGCTCTTCATGGCATTTCTGAAAACAGTGTTGTATAAAGAAGGGACTCACACTGAAGAATCTGACAGACTAACATTAGTTATGCCTCATGCCAGTAGCATGGATTTGGAACAGCCACCCAGTCTTAAGCTTTGTATTGTCATTTATAAAGTGAGGTAATAATACAAAATTGAAAGCACATGTAAAAATGAAATAAAATATTATACTCAAAAGTAGTTACTAATATGGCTGGGTCTCAGTCTAAGTCATTTTATGTGGTCATCCCTAACGAAAACTGAGATAGGACCTCTGTATTGTGCTTATCATGGTATCACTTTACATTGAAATTTTATCATGGATTATAGCATACGGTCATCATAGTGGTTGGTGCTAGTTATAAGGTCCATGAGAATTGTCCTTGGTATACTTTATATACCCAGTGTTTATTCTAATGCCAGACATATAGATCATCACTAAAGATATTTATTAAACATAAACAACCAGGAGAATGGCAATTTCTTGTATTTTCTCATATATACAATAGAGTGTAAAATAGTTGGTCTCTTTTCATCAATAGCAGGTTTCATCTATTCTGATGATTTTCACCTTTTGAAAAACAGGCCTTTTTCAAAGCTACACTCAAGCTCACCTCCATAAGATCAGACTGTAGGTAAACCTAAAGGGCTTTTCTTATTTAATGTTTGACTGGGGAGGGGGCCCACCCCATTGTGAGAGGTGCTACCCCTAGTATAGTGTTTCTGGATGCTATAAGAATGCAGAATGGGAAAGCCATGAAGAAAAAGCCAGTAAGAAGCACTCCTCCATGGCATCTGCGTCAGCTCTCGTCTCCAGGTCCTGCCTGGTTTGAGTTCCTGCCTAGGCTTCCCTTAGTGGACTGTGATTCAGGATAGGTAAGCCAAATAAACCCTTTCTTCTCTAAGTTGCTTTTGGTCATGGTGTTTCATCAAAGCAGTAGAAAAGTACTTAGCTCAGTTAAGAATCCTGTATTTTCACAGCACGTAAAACAGGTGACCCTTATGCAGAATATCATGAAATGTGCTTTATTTTTCTTTTTTAAATAGTTTCATTTATTTACTTTTATCTTTTTTTAATTTAATTTTTTATTTTATAATTTAATGTAATTTTATATATCAGCCACGGATTCAACCTGGACGTGAGTGAGGGTAATGAAGGGCAAGGTTCGAGGGAAAGAGAGCTTAGGGGACCAGGAGATCCCAGCTGGATCAAGAACAGAGAGGGAGAACAAGGAATAAGAGACCACAAGGATAAATGAAGACCACATGGGAATAGGAAGAAGCAAAGTGCTAGAGAGGTCCCCAGAAATCCACAAAGATATCTCCACAATAGACTATTGGCAACGGTCAAGAGAAAGCCCAAACTGACCTACTCTGGTGATAGAATGGCCAAACACCCTAATTGTCGTGCTAGAAACCTCATCCAATGACTGAGGGAAGCAGATGCAAAGATCCAAGGCCAGGCCCCAGGTGGAGCTCCAGGAGTCCAATTGGCGAGAAAGAGGAGGGATTGTATGAGCGAGAATTGTTGAGACCAAGCTTGGAAAAAGCACAGGGACAAACAGCCAAACTAATGGAAACACATGAACTATGAACCAATGGCTGAGGAGCCCCCAACTGGATCAGGCCCTCTGGATAAGTGAGACAGTTGATTAGCTTGAACTGTTTGGGAGGCACCCAGGCAGTGGGACCGGGACCTGTCCTTAGTGCATGAGCTGGCTTTTTGGAACCTGGGGCTTATGCAGGGATACTTTGCTCAACCTGGGAGGAGGGGACTGGATCTGCCTGGACTGAATCTACCCGGTTGAGCTGAATCCCCAGGGGAGTCTTTTGCCCTGGAGGAGATGGGAATGGGGGGTGGGTTGGGGAAAAGGTGGGGGGGCAGCGGGGGGGGGGGGAGGGATTCACAATGGAGTACTACTCAGCAGAGAAAAACAATGACATCATGAGGTTTGCAGGCAAATGGATGGATCTAGAAAAAAATCATCCTGAGTGAAGTAACCCAGACTCAGAAAGACAAACATGGTATGTACTCACTCACAGGAGGATACTAGATATAAAACAAAGATGACTAAACTGCTACTCACAACTCCAGGGAGGCTACCTAGAAAACAGGACCCTAAGAAAGACACAAGGATCGCTCAGTGACAGAGAAATGCATGAGATTTACTTTTATCTTATATGTGTGAGCATTTTGCCTGCACTTACACACACAGATCACACATGTACAGTACCTATGGAAGTCAGAGGAGGACATCAGATCCACTGAAACCGAAGTTGCAGATGGTTGTGAGCTGCCATGTGGATGCTGGGAACTGAACCAGGTCCTCTGTAGGAGTGAGTAGCAAGTGCTTTTAATCACTGACCCATCTCTACAGTGCAGAAAGCCTCACTGTTTTAGAACAGTTAAGAACCATCTGGAAACAAATGTCACAAATTAGGCAGTTAATTGTATCTTTTCTTTTGATATGAACTTTTACAAACCATCCATAAGATTGCTTTTCTTCTGTGATCGTAAAGCTCAATTAAAAATTAAGATTTACAAGAGAGCAAGGAAAGCCTGAGGTGTCCCAAAGTATACATTGTGAGTGGAATGTTACTTGTAGTGGGCATACAACAATATCAACTACAATTCCTCCCAACCTCCTTGGAACATTTCATTTCTCTAATGTCCTATGGGATATTGATTCCATTTAAATCTCTATTATCACAATTTTTCCTACAGAGAATGACAAGAATAGTAAATACCTCTAACTGAATGAACCACAATGCATATTCAGTGATAATTCAGTTAGCCTCAACAATCCTTCTGTTGTTTAAATGCTGTTTCCTCAAAGAGTAGATATTACAGGGCTGGGGTGATAGCTCCCTGGACAAAGTGCCTGCGCCACAAGCAAAAAGACCTCAGTTCAGATCTCAAGCATCCATGTGAGAGTCAGGCACATAGGTGCATGCCTTTCACTTCGGGGCTGGGTGGCAGAGAATAGCAGATCCAGGTGATTTACAGGGCCAGCCAGTCTAGTCAGTGGGAAGTAATAGAGGAAGACATTTGATATAATCTCTGTTCTCTCCAAAGGCACATACAGGTATGTATGTATCTACACTCACACACACATGCATACATATTATACACACACACACATGCACACACACACACACACAGAGTGAATTTTCTGTTATGTTATTTGGACTGATTTTATGTTAGAAATGTCACATAAACAAATTTTTGGCCTTAGAGTAATTCTGTTTAATCACAAAATAAAAAATTGATAATTCAAATGAAAGTAACCTTATTCAGAACACATGCAGTTTTTATAGTCTCTTAACCATGAATTCCCATGGGGCTGTGTTATTAGGATTTGTTTATGTTCTTAATATGGCTGTAATAAAGCTAAAATCAAAGAAATGTCAAAATGTCACCTGGGAGCTGAGGTTAGAAAGGGAAGTTGTCCCCCGGGCAATCATGGTCTATAAGGAAATGACTGCAACTCCATTACTACTAGAATATGAAAAGTAAGCCAAACAAAGTGAATTGAAAGATTAGAACTAAAAGCAAGCAAAGTAAAAGAAAGAAGCAGGAAGCCACGGGCTAATGGGAAGGTTGTAAGCAGCCTGACATATTTACCATCCTAAAAAAAAAAAAAACCTTATCTTTTCACAAAGTCACTGGCGATACCTAAAATCAAAGGATTTGCATGGTGGTTTCAAATAATAACTGCCCTACTTAAGTGTTTCTCTTGGTGATTCCAGTTAGATAAGAGCTGAGCTACTACTTGTGGGAATCAATTCTTAAAGAGACAAAATCACAGGAAAAGGTGATTTGGGCCTTTGAGCATTAGCTCCATCTGTGAAATAGCATGAAAAGGAAAATTTGCCCATGCAGCCATCATGCAAGAGGTTAAGCTCAAAGAAAAATGGCCATTTACGGGTTCCTTCTCTTTTTTTGTTTACCTGGCCTTAATTATTTTACTTTTTTTGTTAAGAAATCACATTGGCTGAGATGTCCAAAACACAAAATGGTAATTAAGAGTGATTCAGGCAGCTCCAGCTGGCTCTGGAATAGCTCCCAATAGGTAGGCTGACATTTCTACCCTTTAAGAATCCCTCCTCAGATGCAGTTCAGAGCAGCCAACCTTGATTCCACCCATTTGATTAAACAACAGAGAAACTGCAAATAGTAAAAGTCACTTCTCCTGGGCCAGCTTAACCTGACAGCAAATTCAAGAAAGGAAAGTGACGTGAAAGGAGGTTATGGATTAGTGTTTAAAACGCCACTTATCAGTTGGCATTCTTTAATGTGTGCATCTAATTAGTCAGCAAGCCTTCTGATGGTAAACCATGCCAGCATCTCCATGTTAGTTATTTGTACATAGCTGTTACCAAAATACTCAAGAGAGCAATCTAAAGACAGAAATTATTTGACTTGAATCATGGCTTTGGAGTCTTCAATCTGTGATTGCTTTGCCCTGTGAACTTGGGAAGAACTTGCTGGTTGCAGAGGCATACGGAGCAGGCAACAACCGCTCAGCTCACGGTAGACAAGAAACAGAGTGGCAACATTGCATGTGTAACTTTTCAAAGTACATGGCCCACTTTTTCCAATGAGACCTTACCTCCCAAACTTTCCAGAACTGTCACAGTGTCACCACTGATGTCAAAACATTGATTCACCAGATGAGTCTGTGAGGAACACTCTATACCTAAGTATCTGGAGAGCTGTTAAAACAATTTCTGTACAGAATTATGCAAAGAATATGTATGTATATGCATATGTTTTTGTATACACATATGTAAATATGTGTATATTCTATGTATTTGTATTGTAAACCCAAACACAAGTTTTGGGAAATGAAGACAGTTAAGTAAAGCTCTGTACAAAGTATTCTGTTTATTTTACCACTAGCAAATCACAGGCAAATGACATGTAGGTCCTCTATTTCCTTTTATGTGTGAGACTTTTGTCATCCTCTAATATCCTGAGCATTTTCCCAACTCTGTTTTCATTACACAGGCATTGCAGCCATTAATCCTGTGCTCAAAGGAGTATTATTGAATGAGCAGAGGCTTCAGGAGGGCAGGGGGAAATGGGAATATCATATGACATTAAGAGTGATTGTTACTAGAGCTGTACTCTGGATTAGGAATTCATGCTCTAGAGTTTTTACCCTAGACTTCTCAAATCATGATGAAACAATAACAACAAGTTGTTTCCCCTCTTTTCAATTTTCCCATATGAAATGAAAACTACGGGATAGGCACTCTCTACCTCAGGCTCCAGTTTCTAAGATGCATTGATCATCTGCGTCTCTTTGCATTCTTCTTTCTTGCACTTTATGATGTCTCTAGCAGCAGCGGCCGCACGTTAGACAGAGCAAGCTGAGAGCTGTTCCAAGAATCTTCACTGCACAGTAAGATTCCCGTCTATAAAGTACCCATATCCTCAGTCCTCTACTAGCTTATGATTAATTAGACACCCTCATTTTAAACAACTCATTTTCCTCCTAGTGACAGCATCTGCTCTTTTTTTCTCCAAAATTGACTGCATCCTCTTTGGTCCTATTCTTCCATACCATTTTTTTTTTTTACCATCTAAAATCTTCTCAGAAGTGGATGAGATCTACATGAGTGGACTGGGTGTGTGTGGGGGAGTGGCAAAGGGTGAGGAGTGGGGGATGAGAACATAGGGAAATGGGAGGGTCAAGCTAGAACAGGGACAGAGTGAGAGGGCAGGGAGGAAGATACCATGATAGATGAGGACATCATGGGAATAGGAAGAGGCAGGGTGCTAGGGAGGCTCCCAGGAATCCACAGGGTTGACTCCACCTTGGTCTGCTGACAGTGGTCCAGAGGGTGCCTGGACTGGTTTACTCTAGTGATCAGCTTAGCAAATAACCTAGCTGTCATCATAGAGCCTTTGTCCAGTGACTGATGGAGGCAAATACAGAGATCCACGGCCAGGCATCAGGCTGAGCTTCGGGAATCCAATTGATGAGAGAGAGAGGAGAGATACTGCAGGCGAGGAACATGGAGATCATGATGGGAGGATGTGCAGAGATGACCATCCACACTAGTGGAAGCCCATGAACTGTGGACTAGTGGCTGTGGAGCCCCCATGGGACTGGACTAGGCCCTCTGGATACAGAAGACAGTTGTTTGGCTCAAACTGTTTGGGGGGCACCCAGGCAGGGGGATCAGGGTCTGTGCCTGGTCTATGGGCAGGCTTCTGGAACCCGGTGCCTGTGGTGTGACACCTTGCACAGCCTTGGTACAGTGGGAAGGGGCTTGGACCTGCCTAGTCTCATTGTGCTGGGTTCTGCTGACTGCCCATGGGAGACCTCAGTTTGGGGGATGTAGGGATGCAGGGTGGCTTGGGAAAGAGGGCTGAGGGCTGGGGGGTGGGTGGAAGGGGGAATCTGTGAATAGTATGTGGAGTGAGTAGAAAATTTATTAATAAAGAAAAATGAAAGAAAAAAATAAAATCTTCTCAGAGTGTTAAAGTGGAACAAATCTATAAAAAAAAACACACACACACAAAACAAAACAAAACAAAACAAAAAAACCCCTCTAAACCCTTACAACTCTTTTTTACCCTATTTTGGTAAATGTCTTCCCGTGGCTTTGGTCGGTATTGAATAGTAGATGTAGACTGCCAGAACAATATTCCCACTCTAACTGTTCTAACCAAAGGTTGGAACTTATAAATGCTACATTAATGATCTATTCATGTTGAGGTCTTTGATCCACTTGGATATTGGGACCTGGCACTTTCCATGAACAACTTAGCTACATAGAATCTTAGCAATAGATGTTTAAGGAAGTTATTGTTAATTATATGGCACATCTATGAAGATTAAAAGAAACATAAGTCTTTTCCTTTATATATAATATTCCTCCGTCTTGAATGATAATTGTGTTCTAATTATGTAGGAAGTCTAGTTTGGGTGTTTGGTTCTTTCTATTTTAAATCATTTGATGCATCCTTAGAGGACACACAGCATCTGCAGCCGGCATCCACTGGAAACCTTGCAACTTCATTTCCTTACTCTTGCCTCCTGCATTGTTCCCAAACTGTAATTGTCACCACCACCCATGTTGCTATTCTGGGTATATTGGATCTTCTATATTCCTGGGAAAAACAGACTTCCTTTTGATACTTGTTTCTCTTGGTGCTTTACTTAACATGGTGTAAACTACATGTGTTATATTTTATTAAAATCTCCTTTTACGTTTCCTTTAATCACTTGCTTCCTTTACTACCAAAGAAGGAACCATTATTTAGCTTACCTCTACCTTTTTAATCTGTCTATGAATCATCTATCATCAATGCCCACCCATCATGCTTGCTTCTACCCATCTGTCTAAGGAACATATCTATTCTTAATAAAAAACATAATTTTTGGTTTAGAAATTCATAAATCCTCCACTTATTTTAATCTTTCTTTTCTTACAAACCATGAACCCTGGGATGCTTTATGGCTAATGTTTTATAGAATCAAAATTATTCTCATTTTAAGAACTTCAGTGAGTAAGAGAGGGAGAGGGGAAATTAAATAATTGCATTTTAATGTAAAAATGCAAATAAAAATTTAAAATATGATGTGTAATAGATATCTTATTGAAGTTCTTTTCATTTTCTATTTTATTTTTTTCTTTTATTGAAAATATTTTTTAAAAAATATAATATATTTAGATGGCAGTTTCTCCTCCACCACTGTCCCTAAGTTTCTCCCCACCTCCCCTCCTTTGTATACATATTACGGCTTCAGGTTTTGTGTTTTTATGGAATTTTTTTTGTGCATGTGAACTTGTGTGTCTCCGCATCTATATGTTTCTTGTGATTTATCTTTGGCTCCTTTTCTGGTTTGCTTGATTTATCCTGTTCCTACTTGCTTGCTTGTTATTGCATCTTATTTCATTATTATCCCTTAGAAGCTTGTTTGTTTTCTAAGGGGAGACAGAAAGGGTGTGGATGTGGATGGGGGTGGGTAGGAAAGCATTGGGAGGAGTTGGATGAGGGGAAATTGTAATCAGAGTACATTGTATGAAAAAATGTTTTCAATAAAATAAAATAACTTCAATGAGATATCTATTGCATATGATACTTTAAATTTTATTTACATTTTTAAAAAATGTAATTACATCATTTCCCTTTACCTCTTTTCCCTCCAACCCTTCCCATACATGCTTCTCACGCCTTTATAAATTTATTGCTTGTTCTCATTATTATTTGCCTGTACTTACACATATATTAATACAACCTGCTAAATCCTTTTATTGTTGTTTGTATGTAGTTGGACTTTTTTGTGGCCAGTCATGTACCAAATAACCACACAAAGATGTCTTATTAATTATGAAAGTTTGGCTAATAGTGCAGGCTTGTTTCTAACTAGATCTTACAGCAAATTAACTCATATGTTTATCAATCTAAGTTTTACCATGTGGTTTTAACCTTTATCTCACTTTGTATGTCTGACTCATTCTGTGTCTGGCTGGCTTCTGCTCATGACTCTGCCTTTCTTCTTCCCAGTGTCCGCTCTGCCCCCCAAATCCTGCCTACCTATTGGCCGCTCAGCTTTTTATTAAACCTATCTGAGTGACAAATCTTCACAGTGTACAAAAAGACTATTCCACAATATCTGTATATGTGTGTTTTCAGGAATGGCCACTTGATATCTGATAAACAGTCAGGGTGCTCATCCTTTGTGAAAACTAATTCTTCCTCTCTCAGAAATCAATAATTGCTTGGTGCTCTTTGTTTAGGAGTAAGGGGCTATGATAATTCCTCCTTTATGTTAACAGGTCTGTTGGTGTTGCCATTTTTCAGGACTTGTTTTGGTTGGCATATTCTTGATATTCTTGAGGTTTCATTCATGTAGCTTAGCTTCCCTCTCATTCTAGGAGACACAATTTTGCAGCAGATTTCTTGGTCCTTGGTCTCTTACAATCTTTCTGTTCTCTTTATATGGTGTTCCCTGAGCATTAGATATAGGGGTTGTGTTGTAGGAGTATCTGTTGAGGTTGGAAAGTCCACAATCACTTGCTTTCTACATTTTGATTTGTTGTGACTTTCTATAATTGGTGCCATCTTCTGAAAAAGAAACTTCATTGATGAGGAGTGAGAGTCACAGTTATCTGGATACAAGGGTACGTATGTAGAATGCAGTAAAGAATTGCCTTGTTTAGAAAAGTGCCAGTAGTAGTTTCTCCTATAAGATCCATGACCTTATTCCAAGTTTTTGGCTATAGTTCCAGTACCAGGAATGACTTCCCTCTTATTATCAAGGAGAAAGTAAATCTAATTAGATAGCTGTTGGTGACTACCAAGATATGAATACCACTATTGTCCCTTTGGGGATCTCTCATCATGCTGGTCATTGTTGTGGTTCAAAGGAATCACAACTGGGTGGGTGCTGGAAATGGAAATATCAAGACAGAAGTCATATAAGGGGAAAAATTGTGGAGGGGTATTTAACTGGAGAGGAAGAAAGGTAAATACATTAGGAGAGAGAGAGAGAGAGAGAGAGAGAGAGAGAGAGAGAGAGAGAGAGAGAGAGAGAGAGAAGGGATAAACAACATTCAGGATGTTCAAACATCATTTTAAAGAGAGCATTTGAAGTATTTCACAGCAAAAAATACACAAAACCATCATAGATGCCATTTCAAGGGTAAGCTAGTCAACCTCAACAAAAAAAATGGTTTGGAAGTATTTATCAACATCATGAATGAGCAAATATTTCAGCTGTAAGTTTCACCTGGAGGCATCTGTCCTTGAAACATACTTGAACAAGTACTAAGTCATGTATAAACAGGCATATTTGCTCATATTGCTTATAACTGACATTATAATTATACCTATCCAAAACCAAGGTATATAACTGGAAACATTAAAATTGGAATGTTCATTCATAGTTGAGCAAAAGGGGAAGAGAAAATAACTACCTAGCTAGATGTAAATCATAAGTAATATTTTTTCTATATCTGAGTTCACCTTTGTATTCCCTAAGAGGCCATTTATCTCTGGAAGGATACATAAGAACTGGTTATATTGGCTGATTCCCAAAAGAAGGTTAAAGTATCTAAGTCCAAGGGATTGAGAGGCTCGCTTCTCAGTATCCAGTAAGATTATGTGAGAGGCCCACTCTCCTCAGTACCCATATCAGAAGGAATGACATTCTCACTTCTCCTCAGCACCCATTCCAAAGGGGTGAGGGACTAAGTTCTCAGTATTGAGCCAAAGGAAAACTTCTACTTGCATATCTCTTTGGATCTGTTGAATTTTGAAACATGCTTCTGTACCATCTCTGAAATAAGTGTCATGAAAAATATTGAAGTAGCTAGACAGTGTAAACATAAATTAATTAGAAAAATAACCTTTAGGAAAATATGAAAAGATAATGATGGAGACAATGAAAAGTTTAATACACAAACTCTCTGCTAAAAGATCTAGTTCTCTTATTCTGTTAAAGATATTTTTATTTTGTTCTAAAATAACCCATGTCTTATTTTTGATAAAAAGTGTGTGTTTTGTGTGTGTGTGTGTGTGTGTGTGTGTGTGTGTGTATTTATTCCTTGATAGAAGAACTCTTGTAAAGAAGGGATTGTATAAAGTTTTATGCCAGGCACTCCACAAAAAAAAAACTGAAAGTGAGTATCTCAATTTCAAAGGACTGAATATTTTATTTTGTAGCTCTATCGAGGTATAATTGACATATAAAATCATATATATTTAAAGTATGCAATGTAATTTGATTGAGGTATACATTGCAAAATGATTATCACAATTAAGTTGATTATCACATCCAACGCATCAATTCACTCACATTTACCATTCTCTGTCCTAGAATACAAAGATTTGCTTTCTTAGAAAATTGAAATATAGCCGGGCGGTGGTGGCGCACGCCTTTAATCCCAGCACTCGGAAGGCAGAGCCAGGCGGATCTCTGTGAGTTCGAGGCCAGCCTGGACTACCAAGTGAGTTCCAGGACAGGCGCAAAGCTACACAGAGAAACCCTGTCTCGAAAAACCAAAAAAAAAAAAAAAAAAAAAAAAAAAGAAAATTGAAATATGTAATACAGTGTTATGAACTCCAGATCCCAAGCTACTCAGTAGATACTCAGAACTGCAAGTTTGTACCAACATGTCTCCATGTCCACAGTTCTCGGTCAATTGCCATGCACTCTGTTTCTTCATATCAGAAACATTTCATTTTGAAATCACAGGTAAGTGACATGATAATCATATTTATCTTTGTCTAGTTTATGTCATGTCATCTAATATCTTATAGCTTCATGCATCTTAGCTCAAATGGCAGAACTTACTAACTTTAAGACTGAACAATGTTTCATTATTTTAATGATGTATACATTTGTATTTACACACAACATTTTGTTATTCTATTTATTTATCCATTCTCCTATGAAAAGATACAATATTGATATTGTATTTTGGCTATTGTGAACAATGGTGCAATGAACCTGGTGTGCGGATCTCTTTGGTATAATAATTTTATTTTCTTTATACTCAGGGCTTGGGTACTATATAATATGGTAAGAACATTTTAAAGTATTAAGAAGCCTCCATTCTGACCAACAATGCAGACAGGCTTCCTGTTCCTCACTTTCTTGCTGTAATTTGGTATCTCTTATTATTGATCTGATTTTTATAATGCATTTTTTAAAGAATTTCAGTATTATAATGTAAACAGCCATCCAGTAAAAGCAAACACATGTTGGGCTACACAAGAGAATTCTCAATTCTAATACTCTTCATTAACACGAAGAGAAATTAGAAATTGTTTTCTAATTGTGGATATATATTCTTCGGTGAATCATAAATTCAGCTTAGCAAGTCAAAAACATTATTTTAGGAAAGAAAGTAAATGAAAAAGAATATCACCATTTACAATGTTTAGTCATAACTATTTTTATGGGGGTTATCATGTATCTGAATATAATCATATGTAAGCATTTCTAATTGTAAGTCACAAAAAGTTTTGACAGTCACTGAACTTGGAGATGGAAGCATAGACTGCATGTTTTCTAAGGCATTAATAGAATCAGAGACATAAATAGTTGTAGTTTGTAAATAATGATTTACATTTGCCAAGCACATATTATCTTAATTAGGCTTATGTTATGTACTTTTTATGCAAGATATAATTAAATTTTACAGCACTATTGAAGGGCAACAGCGATGAGTACTTACATCTATTTTCTTTCTGCAAACAAAGGGGGAAAAGTTAAATAATTTAACTACAATGACTACAATTCATGCAAAGAGCAGAGACTGGAGCCCAGCTGAGCTGACATCAAAATGTGTGTGTATTGGCAAGGTGGTGGTGGCACACGCCTTTAATCCCAGCACTCGGGAGGCAGAGCCAGGTGGATCTCTGTGAGTTCAAGGCCAGCCTGTGCTACAGAGTAAGTTCCAGGAAAGGCACAAAGCTACACAGAGAAACCCTGTCTCGAAAAACAAAAAAAACAAAAAAACAAAAAAAGAAAAAAGAAAAAAAAAGTGTGTGTTGGATGCATATGGTACACATTTTTCTTAGTGTATACACATTGTGGGTTTCGGCTTTCCTTTTGGCTTCCACTGGATGTCCTGAAGCCTCACAATTTTTTGCCCTGAAATTTTTATGTCGTCTTTCCTCAGTAATAGTTCACAAAGCCTACTTCATATTGGAATTGCTAGACTCATCCTGCGTCCCTCCCCCACCAAGCCACTAGCTCTCCTCTGATTTAGAACACTGTGGTCCTCAGAAGTCACTGGGATCTTGGCTCTCTCTGTTTGCAGCATTTAATTTCTCAGTTACCGCCCCCCTTATCAAATCAAAGTGCCACAGAGATGTTCCTTACTTTCCTGAATGCAGGTTTCTACTTTGTAAACAAGCATAACACTGTGTCACAGTGGTGACTGGGTCAAAAGGAAAATATATGTAAAGCAGTTGCCTGAAAAATGATATGAATCCAGAAAACAGAGATTATCCTCTGATTTAAGAAAACATAATATATATTGAAAAATAACTAGTTCGACATGGTTGGAGTACCTACTCTTGGTGATTTGTGAGCTTAATTAATCTTCAAGGTAGTCTTTCTACTAATTTTTCTTTTTTTTGCACATATTTTAATTTTCACTTCCTAAACTACCAACTGTACTCCAAATTCCAAGTTATCATTTTTGGCTTTGTTGAGTGACATGTCTTATTCTTCTACAGATTAGTATGATGATCTGGCTTTTGAATTCTCAGCAAAACAACAGGAATTCAGTAGAAGCTTTTTTGTTTTGAAATTTGATCTTTTACTTAGCCAGTGATAGCAATCTTGGTTTTTACCCTTATAATAGCTTATGGACATTAATTGTGAAAATACTAGGTTTTGTCATATTTCCACCTGTCCATACAATGTCATTTGATCATACCTCCTATACCCTGTGACTCTTTCTTATTTTCCTCTTCCTTTCCACTTGATCTTATTAACAATCCTCCAGCAATGTGCCATTTATAATGCACATGTTAATCTCAGCCACTCAGTGTCCTTTCTTGATTCTGGGCAGCTGCAGCAAATTGCAACTATAGGTTGGTTCTTAAAAGGAAATTGATGCTGAATGGTACCTGGTGTTATGTTCTGATGTTTAATCAGTTAGATGTGTCAAATTAATTTTTGACATAATGGCTTCATATTATGATGGATTCAGAAGGCTCTAACTGAAGTTTCTTTAAACAAACATCTCCAGTGTTCCCTTCACTGTGGACTGTGGTTCCCATCACTCAAAACCATACTCAGAATTCACAGAAGCTCACAGGTTGAGGGCAGGTAATTCAGCAACTGTAGCCTTTTCACCATGTGGACCTCTGAGGACTTAGTTACACTTACTTTCCCATCTACCCAACACCAACACTGTGAGAATATTGAACAAGGTGTGGGGTTTCACTCCATGCTGTCCAGGTCTTCCAGTACACTTGAAGTTCTTAGGGAAGGGTCATACTTCTAAGTCATACCTTCAGTGGAACTGCACACAGAGTTGGGAACCACAAAGCTTTCCCTCAGATGCGCTTTGGTGTTTTTATGATGATCTCCTAAGAACAATAATTATCACATCACACACATTTCTCTACAGTAACAACAGCACATTTCATTGCTGGATGAAATGGAAATTTCTTACATTTTTTTCAAGCCCTTTAATTTTTTTTTAATTTATCTTTTTATTTATTTATTTATTCTGAGACAAGGTTTCTCTGTATAGCTTTGTGCCGTTCCTGGAACTCGCTTTGGAGACCAGGATGGCCTCAAACTCACAGAGATCTGCCTGCCTCTGCCTCCAGAGTGCTGGGATTAAAGGCATATGCCACCACTGCCCGGCACATTTTTTTTTTTTATAAAGACTCTTTCTACATAGACCTAGCTGTCCTAGAACTCACTATGTAGTCCAGGCTGGCCTGAAACAGAGATCCACCTGCCTCTGTCTCCAGAATTCTGCAATTGTAGGCATGTGGATCATACCTAGCTCCCTTTAATATTTTTTATTTCCCTAAAAATTATGCTCATAATCCCACTTATTGCTACAGAAAATATATTAAAAACATGGCATTCTGTTGACTGCATTAATAGTAGATATTTTCTGATTATTTAAGAAGTTCCATTAAAAACTTGCATAGGGGACCTGTAAGGTGACTTGACAGGGGAAATGTGGCAGTTGCCAAGCCTGATGACCAGAGTTGGATTCCTGGGAACCACATGGAGGAAGAGAAATGACTCCTGAGATTTGTCCTCTTTCATTCACATGCATGTTGTAGCTTTGCAAGGGACCACATTTTACACTCCTCATACACTAAATGAGTAAGTTATTAAATGTAATTAAAACAGCCAAACACTAGGCAAAGCAAGGGTAACCCTGAAGAAGTCAGGTCAGGGATTGCAGAAGCCAGAGGGCTTGAGGACTCCACTAGAACACAACCCACAGAATCAACTAAGCAGGGCTCCTAGGTGATCACATAGACTAAAGCTGCAATCACAAACTTGATATGGGTCTGAGCTAAGTCTTTGCCTATACGTTATGGTTGTATAGCTTGGTGTTCTGGTGGGACTTTTAGCAGTGGAAGTGGGGGATGTCTCTGACTCTTTTGACTGTGCTTGGGACCCTTTTCCTTGTATGAGGTTGTCTCCTCCAGCCTTGATATGAGAGGCTGTGCCTAGTCTTATTGTAACCTGTTATGCTGTGTTGGGTGGATATCTCTGGAAGCCTGTTTTTTTTTTTTTTTTAAGTGAACCAGAGGAGAAGTAGATCACAGGGAGAGAGGATGTGGTGTGGAGGACTGGGAAAAGTGGAGGAAGGGGAAATGGTGATCAGGATGTAATGTATGAGAGAAGAATTTGAAAAAATGTAATTAAAATATGCTTGAATGATATCAAGTCTAAAAGATCTTTAGTGACTGCATATTGGTTCAGAAAAAAAGTTTATTGACTATTTCTCTAAGCAATAGAAAGTCTTTATTGAAAGATGAGTACTTAACAATGTTGTATTTGATGTTGTGGGATTGAAAAGTTCATATACAAAATAATCCTTGCAGCGTCAGCTTGGCCAAGTCCCATCTTCCCTCCTTATGTAAAGCTGCAACATGGATTTCTCAAACATTCAGTTTCTCAGTGGAGCAAAGCATGGGGACATGTAGTAGACGCTAACGTAAAAAAGGAAACATTATCATCTGCTCCCCCACACTGTTAGATATTGGCTAGATCCTCAATTTTCTTCATGCTTTCCCCATCTTTCCCATTTCCATGTTCCCTCCAACATCAGGGAGATTGTAGTGTGTGAAAAAGTATAATAAAGGGTATAGAATATAATGTGGATCTATTTGATTTAAAAAAAAAAAAGAAACACATGTAGTCATAAACTATGAGGCTTAATTGCACCACCTTCTCCCAAGCAATACTCCCATTGAGATCAGTGGGAAGTTGATGCAGTTGAAGAGAGTGAAATCCAACTCAACCAGCATGAAGAAATAATTTTACCTGTAATCCCTGCATGACCACAGAAATTTAGCTACTTCTGAGTAGGCTGAAGGCACATACCAGTACTGCACAACAGGTGAGGGACAGAAAAGAGCACAGTTTTCAGTGTGTTTTGTACTTTAGGCAATGGAAGGCCCAGGGAGGTTTGTTTCTCCTCAACACAATATAAAAT
The DNA here is from genome assembly GCF_949786415.1 of Peromyscus eremicus. Classification (NCBI taxonomy): domain Eukaryota; kingdom Metazoa; phylum Chordata; class Mammalia; order Rodentia; family Cricetidae; genus Peromyscus; species Peromyscus eremicus. The sequence continues at coordinate 53,638,293 of NC_081428.1, read as the reverse complement.
CTGAAATAAATATGTTGGAGAACAATTTGCTGGAGGCAAAACGTACTATTGGAGCACATTATTTTTGCATTATCATTTATGGGTAGTTTATACATAATATCTTAGTCTGTTTAGATGCAGCTTCTTTGTGCATTTAAGTTCTAAGCCAATAATTGTTTCTTTCAGAAGGTACCACTATGCAGTATCCACTAATGACTTCATTAATTTTGCATACTTATAACTAAATACTTGTAGGTTTGTGTACATGTATTTAAAAGGTGCTGTAGACTTGCAGTGAGACAGCACCACAGGCAGGAAGGAGCTATTGATTACAGCTGTTGTGTCTCTCCTCTGGGGGTTTCACCTCACTTTCTGTTGTATCTCAGTCTCATGATCTGCGAGCAAAAAATAAAAAGTACGGGGGAGTGGGGAGAAATGCCATCCAGCTGAGATGGCAGCTGCCACCACCTTGCATGTGCCCTCCAGCTTTCCAACCACAAGGTGGAAAATTTTTCAAGGGGAAGCTTATTAGACAAGTAGAAAGCAAATGAAGTAGAGTCTTAAGGGAAAGGATTGAAAACCAACAAGCAGACACACTTCCAGAGACTCACTTCTTCATGTCTTGAAGCCTGTCCCTGGAGAGGCTGGTGGGAAGTGGGCACAGCAAGCCATGTGCACTGAAGCTTCTTCCATTTGATCAAGATACATGGACAACAGCTGTGATGCTTGAGTCCTCTTGTCATAGCCTCTAGGTTAGAAAGGCAATGAGACTGGGTTTTCACCACAAACTCAGAAACCAATGATGCTTTTGTTTTCACTGTTTACATTCACTTCAATTAGCTCCTGTGGACCTTGGTTTTGAAGGTGTAGAGAGGGCAGCTGTTTTGGCCCATATAGTGACTTGCCCATAACCTCCATGACATGGGAATTCATGTACTAGCCTTTACTTTGTTAAATAACCCCTTCTTCATTTTTTTCCCACCTATGATTTACTGTCTAGTTCTTCTAAGGTAAGTTCAGAGTCCAATAGGTAAACCAGGTCTAATTCAAGTTCACTTTCATCAGATGTCCTTGTTATCAAGAATAGCATTCCCAGATACTGCAGATAGTTAGTATGTGCTTATCATCACGAGACTTTAAACTAAGTTTTGGCCCATTTATCAAGGTTTATATTCCTTTACCTGCATGTCATTTCACAGACTCACATAAGCCTCTTTACTGGGTTTGTCACATCGTGAGCCATAGCCTTAAAGAAAACAGACGAAAGGAAGGGCTGGGGTGTAGCCTTAGTGGTGCAGTGCACACTTAAAAATGAGAGGCACCTTGGCTTTGATCCCTAGGAACCACCACCCTCACATACAGAGGGGTGGGGGAGGAAGGAAGAGAGGGGTGGAGCGAGGGAGGAAGCAATCTCAGTTTTACCTTCCCTAGGTTAAATTATAGATAACCTGATGAAACATGAGATTTAGAAAGAAGAAAACAATGCAAACGTGAAATATAGAAAATTCTATAAAGCCCGTTAATTTTGGGCAAATATTAGTACTGAAGACTGAACCTCTGTGTGTATAACCTCGATATGGTAAACTGGGCTTACAGTTTACTCCTAGAACAATTCCTTCTTTTATGGTCAAATAACAACATTTAATCTGTATGGAGCTGCTCTCCAGTCCTATTGGTCTTTCACCTCCAAGGCGTTCTTTGACTCTTTGAACTCTACTCCACTTGTCATAGTGTTAGTCCTGGCTTACCCTTAGGTCTCCTGCATACCAGTCTTACCATCCTTTATCCCTTACTCTGTTTCTTGTACTTAAACGCTACAGTTTATTCTTTCAAATGCTATTTAATATCTTTCCCTTAGTTCTCTTCATCCTACAATGTATTTTTTTTCCAATTATCTCAAGGGCCATTAAGTATCCACCCCATGACCTCCTATTTCCCACTGCAGGTAATAATAATGTCCAAATTACAGTGTTTGAGTATCTTCACAGCCAAGACCAAAGTACGCTTTCAGTTTTGTCTCCAGTGTTCTTGTCTTCACATACTTTTATGTTTCCATCGCAGGTACCATTCCTTTTCTACATTCTAAGATTTATTATTTTTTCTTTATTGTTGAGTCTGATTGTCATTCCTATTTTCAACACAGGAAAATCCTGTCACTGATAAAAATATACCCTGTATCATCAGACAGTAATGATAAAAATCTTGTCTTTTCTCTATACAACTCCACATACTGTAGCTGAGTACCTTCACATGGTGAATTATAAGACCAATAATAAAATATACATGGATTAAAAAATTAACAAAAAAATCTATATTGACTCCTTAGGCTTGCTTCCTTGAAATTTATCTGTCTCTAATGTTTTCTCAGTCTCCCTTTTCATGCCCTAATTGTGACGTCCTTCTTCCTGTAACAATCCAGCACCAACAAAAGACTTTATCACTTTACAAAGCCTTTTGTTGTCTATCATTTTTCTTCCCATATTTCTCATAAGTAACTGAGCCTACCACACAATTCGGGTTTTGATTGAACATTTTCCTTTATGGTTCTTGGCTTCAAAGTTTGTAAGTCTCATCTGCGCAACTTGACAACTCTATACCTTCTCAAGGGCAAAGACTTTCTTCACTGAGCCAGATGAATCGATCACCAAGCGAGATCTATGGAGAAAAGCAGTTACTAAGATGGCTCTCCAGCTGAATGAAGTCAACCGTCACAGCTTTTAAAAACAGAACACTGACCTTGCCTACTGAGAGCGTGGTAGCCAAAGAATATGGGTCTTTCTTTCTCCTCACCAGAGAATAACAGCACTCCAGTCTCCACTGATAATGCACCCTTGATGTTCACACTACTGGGCTCCTTTCACGACTTCACCTGAATAAATTAGATCATGCTCATAGAAAGAGAGGGGAAAAAAAGTAAAACAATCATCTCCAGCATTTTGTCATCCACTAGCTTCATCATAACTTTTGTAAAATTTGTTAAAATGCAGATTTCAAGCATGTATTGGTTCATGACAATGTTTTCTGCTAGATCCCTGGCAAACTTTCTTGATTGATCTTCAAATGGAATGTTGATGGTTTTCAGTGCTGGCTGAGTTGTGGTTGTATATGATGAGGCAGTACATTGCTTCTGAGTTGGATGGCTGGCTCGCTTCTCCTCTCTTAATAACTGTGGACCCTTGGCCATCTTATGGATACTGGTTAAGCCTCAGCTTGATTGTTTGCATAAAAGTGATAGTAAGTACCTGGCTCATGAGACTGCTATTCAGATACACTTTAAGAAATCCAATTAATACTACCTCACTCATAGGGAGAATTCAATAAATATTCACCTTGTTTATTACCTAAAAAGACCAGATTTATCGTGAATTTATTGCTTCTGCAATTATGCCCCATATATATATAGCTATAAAGTAACTGCTACAATTACTAAATGATATTATTGAAACAATAAGGAAAGAGACTCTCTTAAAATAATTTTTAGGCTTATTTTTAGTGTGTGTGTGTGTGTGTGTGTGTGTGTGTGTGTGTGTGTGTGTGTGTGTATGCAAGTATTCATGAAGGTTAGAGGAGACTGTAGGATGCCCTGAAGCTGGAGTTTTAAGTGGTTGTGAGCTTTTTGATATGGTACTTGGAACAGAACTCCAGTCCTTTCTAAGAGCAGCAAGTGCTCTCAACCACTGAACCATCTCTCAAGCCTCCAAATGTTATACAACATAAGTTTCTATACTAAAATGTGTTGGTTATTAGAGTCGATTTTCATAATTTATAAATCTTATTTGATTATTGAGAAAAGATCTCAAAATACAGGACAAGTGGCCTAGAATTCTCTATGTAGTTCAGACTGGCCTTGGATTCTCCAGACTCAGCTTACTGTATTTTGGGGTTACAGTCTTTCCCCCCATGCTGGGTTAGAATTCATAATCAATTATGAGAGTATGGTAATTTATATTTGGTTAGATAGTAGTCATAGAGATTGACATTTTCCCTTTTTTATTTATTTCATGAATGTTCAGAAATAAAATTTTAAAATTACTTTATGCAAATCACCTGGAGAGGTTGGGGTGCATCACTTCTTATTGATATAGAGTTTTAAAGTGATTGTTGGCTTCAACTATGTTATTTTTAAGAAATAGTCCACTTTCATAAGTAAGTAGTTATTGAATTGAATCTTTCCAACTTGTGGGATGCCAGCCATTTAATTATTTATTTTATTTTTTCTATGTAAGGTATTCATTCAAAAAGTTAGTATTATTCCTTTGTAGCTACAAATATTTTTCTCTTATTTATTTATTCATTTTTAAGGGATAATATCTTCCTATGTTGACCTGTCTAGGTTCAGATTGTAATCGTGTACATCAGATTCCTAGCTGCTGGGATTTATATCCAGCTTCAAGTTTTCTTGGTGTAAAGTAAAAATACATAAATAGTTATTTCATAATTGATCTGTTTTATAAGTAGAATGATGTGCATAATAATTTCAGCTCAAACTGTTTTCATTTTTTGTATTCATTGTTGTGTTTTTTTGTGCATGACACAGTGTCACACAGGAAGTTTTCATCAAGATTTTCTAGTGAGCTTATAAGTATATGCTAAGCTTCTAGCTCGTTATTACTCCTGCATATGTCTTTACTCAATGTGTTTCCATATTGCATTTCATAAGTCCATTTATGTCCTTTGCAGGTGTGGTAAACAATGCTACAATGATCAAATACACACATGTCTTTTCTTGCATGCTTTTATATCCAAAGACTAAATCCTCATTTAAGATTGCTGTGTCAAAGAATATGCATTCATAATTTAATAGACACAATCCAAGTAGTTTTCAAAAGGAAAGCATGCAGGATTATGTGATAACATCCATTTCCACAAACTCACCAAGATGACATCAACATACTTTTTGATTTTTGCTAATTAGCTAGTTTTAGATGACCCTTAAAACCTTTGCATATACTTTAATAAGATCTGTATTTTTTTCTAATTTGTTAGCTGTACACTTAAATGCCTTTGTCCATCTCACTGTTGTGTTTTGAGGCCTGTACCAATCAATATCTTAGAATTCATTATGTATCAGGAAGATTTTCTCTTTTGTTGTGATTTTTTTATGAGTATCCCCCTCCCTCCAGTCTGCCAGTCTTTTCTAAAGTTTTTACTTTAAAAAGTTGCAAAAGTTTGTTTGTACCATTCGCTAAGGAATTGTTCGAATGAATTTAGCTAAAGGCAGTGAATTCTGGAGCAGCAGGTTTTTATTTGAGTTGCATAAAGCCTCAGGGTTCCACAAGGCATGTCTGTGGAGTTCCTTGAAATACAGCACAATTGTGGATCAAATGTTAAAAATACATGAATTTCCACTCTTTGAAACCATGCTAGGAAACTGCACCCAATGCTGGAGAGTCAAGATATGAAGACACATGAAAAATTACATAGATTGGAACATCTCATGCAGAAAAAAAACCAATAAACAAACAAACAAAAAAAAAAACAAAAAAACAGCTCTGAAGTATGGGAGAACATGATTTAGATGGCTCCACTGTAAAACTACTTTGTATCTGGTTATGTCTCTGGCCCCCAGTTTGTTTCTTTTTCTTACCATTTATATAATCATTTTTGAGTTGTTTTATTCCCCCTTCAAAGGAAATTTATGAGGAGCCTGAAGTAGAGTGTGGTGGTTTGAATAGAAATAGCTCCCACAGACTCATGTGTTTGAATGCTTGGCCAATTGGGAGTGGCACTATTAGGAGGTGTGGCCTTGGAGTTGGTGTGGCCTTGTTGGAGGAACTGCGTCACTGTGAGGGAGGGCCTTGAGGTCTCCTAGGCTCAAGCTACACCCAGTGTGGCACACAATCTCCTTCTGCTGCCTGAGGATCAAGACGTAGAATTCTTAGCTCCTTCTCCAGCACATTCGCCTGCATGCTGCCATGCCTCTTGCCATGAGGATACTGGACTAAACCTCTGAAACTTTAATCCAGCCCCAATTAGATGTTTTCCATAGTAAGATTTGCCATGGTCATAGTGTCTCTGCAAAGTAACAGAAACCCTAACTAAGACATAAAGTTTCTGAGATTGAAAGCAGGAGGCACGAACTAAGTGGAGCCAATCCTTCCCATTCCCTGTTGTGCCAACTACTTTTTCACACCCTCTCTCATCTATTGGTTCCTGATGAATTCAGAACAATCCTGGAATTCTGCTAATGAAGTTCAAAAATAATGGATCTAGGGATCTAGTCTATTTCCTAATCCAAAAAGTGATGGAAGGCCAACTCTTCTCTTAGAGTACTTAGGAATTTTTATGTATCTCAGTATCTGTGTCCTCTTGCTTAAGAGAAATCCTTCTTTAGATAGAATGTAAATCAAATATGATACATGTTTGTCAGGTTAATCTTCTTAGGGGAATTAAGAAACAGGAGGGTTTTTTTTTCTTTTACTGTATAGTGATCAGATTCATAGAATTTCTATAATTTTTGTGGCATGGAGAAGCTTTAAGGACATTGTATTGATTTTGACAAATGGAAGCATTGCGTCTCCATTATCTCTGTCTCACAGTTACCTGGTTAGACCTACAGAATCAGCTCTTCTACGAGTAGCTCTTTTTATTTTGCTCCAAATGTTCTGAAGTTTCTTCTCATATTGAACATCTATGTACCTTCTACTCACAGGCTCAGTTATGATTCTTCAGAAGTACAAAATATGTCACATTATTTAAATAAGGACAAATAAGAGAGTTTCAGCGTCCCTCCCCTTGTTCTCTCCTCCAGCATCTGTCCTCTCAAGTAACCTTTTAGTGTTTCTCACATTATATGTAAATCTGCAAAGACATTATTGAAATCCTGATGGCCCTCTGACCTCATCCCAGTGTATCATGGGTGTGAAAGGGACATGATGTGAATGTGAGCAGCAGCCTGTGCAGAGAACAAAAGGCTAAGGGATCCCAGAAATCTAAATCATATTTTCTGTCTTTCTGTTTTACCCTCTAGAGGTCGTTAACTTGCCTTACAACATGAATTTTCCTGATTAATCAAGGAACTGTGGGCAAACTTTTGTCTTTGTAGACTGAGGTTCATCTACACCTTTGAATGAGATAAATGTCTGTGTCATTGTTTAGATCATGTCATTATTTAGTTCAATTGACTCATTTTAATGATTTAGGAATGGTTCAACAAGTGTACAGAGAAGAGAAATTTCTGCACTTTAACATCTTTCTTACAGTCTGTACACAAAGGGACAGACACAGTAATATATGTTTTCATACCACCTGTAATCACCAAGTTGCCCCAAAGAGTATCAGTAACAGGTAAGATGGTTGTGTTCCCAACCCTAGAGTGAAGTGTTGGAGGTCTGAGACAATGACAGCTTGCCTGGCATCTTCGAGGTCCTGAGCTCATTCCTAGACTTGAAAGCACATTCCTCAATTGGCAAATATATTACTTTACATGATTAAATGTGATTTTACAGTCAGGAGTCCCATAAAGATACTAAGCTAGTATCTAATATATTTACGGGACTCCTGACTGTGGGAACAAATGGGTCTCTGACTCTTGTGCCTGTTCTTGTCACTCTTCTCCTGTTGTCGGGTTTCTGTGTCCATCTTTGATATGATAGCTTTTGCTTAATCTTATTACATTTTATTTTGTCATGCTTGGCTGTTATCTCTTAGAAGACTGATCTTTTCTAGTGAGAGACAGGAAGGGAGCAGATCTGGAGGGGAGAGGAGAAGAGGTGGGAAAGACCTTGGAGGAGCAGACAACAGAAGGGGAACAATATTCAGAACATATTGTATGAGAACAGGATAAAAAGAAAACAAAGAATGAAAGAAAAAGTGACTTTATAAAGATGATTTTATTTTTCGAAGTTTGAATGTAGAAAGAGTATCTTCATTTGGATACAATTGGTGGCCAATCTAATCATATCAGTTGCTACGTAAAGGAATTCCCTGGTTATTTATTTGGAAACATAATCAAGGAATGATTAGAGTTATACAACAATGCTGGTCTTAAACTCACAGCTGCCCTGCAAGAGCCAGCCCAGGGGAAAAACAATCGAAGAAAAGGCAATAAATCTTACCTGGAATTTCGAGGAAGGCATTCAGCCTTATCCACCCACCAGTCTTGCCCCCTTGGACCCATGTTTGGCCACGGACATAGAAAACTCTAAGATAGTAAATATGTGTTGTTTTAAGTCACTGTTTATTGCAATTGTTACAGCAATGATAAAAAACTAATAACATCCAATGAAGCCAAACATGAAGCCAAATGAGCTCGCAGCTTTTTAAGATCCAAGTGTTAAAATTATGTAGCATGAGCAAAGCTTTACGCAGCCAAATTTTCCTTGTTTGATATCCATAATCCTCATACTGAGCAAGGCTTTGTTGAAAATTGCATTAATAAGTCAGAGTGCCATTCAGTCATTATTGCTTCAGTGTGCTTGCTGTTGTCTTTCTGATGGTGGCCCAAGTCTCCCAAGTGGATCTGGGGGAATTGGTCCTGCACTGGGGAAAGAATGATTTAGAATTAATCTTTCAGATTATCACTTTTAGAAAGCATGTTTGTGGAACATTTTGGAACCCTCTATATTTTACACCTGGGTTCTCATGGTATTTGCTTCCAAAATAAAAGCCAGTTTATACTAAGTACATTGCTAAACCGAGTTAGAGCTTTATTAATTTAGTAAATGCTTGGAGACAACACAATTTTCACTCAGAAGTTGAAAGCAATGGAGATCGCTTTGGGAGCATTTTAGAAATATACACTTTCAGAAATGCACTGCCACCTGGGTACTCTCTCATGGGCTTGGATCAGAGACATGGTGGTATTTCATGGCCTTGAGCTGCTTTCCAAAGGAAAAATAATCCTCACCAGTTAGTGGGTAGTTATTTTGTGCTAGGCAATGTGCTCATTACTGAACATATACATCTAATCAGTATAACTATAAAGAAAACATGTCTGAAAAATCCCATTTCACCATCGGGAAAATAGACTCCATGAGAAATTTATCAATCTTGAGATTGGATTCACATGATAACCAGTCTGGCCTCAAAGCCCATGTTCTGCAATTCCTGCAATGTGTCCTTGTTACTGCAGAGTGGCTGCACTGTTGAATGTCTGTTCATTTCAATCTTTCTCAGTCTCTACTACAGAACCAGAGTTTGGCGAAGGTTATTTAATGGATGCATGAATAGCTGACTACATCAAGAGAAACTCATGTTTGTCTCTTTTGAGGAACAAACTGGTATTTTCAAATGTAATTTTAAGGAACAAATTAACTAAGCTGAAATAAAATTAAAGTTAAAAAGCAATTTTTTTAAAAAGCCTGTTAAATATTTTTGTAAAGACAAAAAGCTGTATGTTTTATGTCTGAATTTGACCATGTCTTTTTCAGCTTGGTAAAAGCCCACATATAAACACACACACACACACACACACACACACACACACACACACACACACACATCAGACACATGCACATACACACATATACACACATATGCACACATATATCATACATACACTAATACACACTGTAGGTTAACATATTTGCTTGTAAGGAATTCATTCCTCCATATGGTTGGGGATTTTTCACTTCTACATAGACTAAGCATGAGATTTCTTGGGAGACAAGACATATGCTACAGAGTGTTGAGAATATAACACACTAAACGTTATGATAGCTTTAACACATTATGGAAACTAAGCCATTATAAATTTCATGACAAGTATGTTCTGAGTACGTGGTAGAAAAAAAAGTGAATGCATCAAATCAAACCTTCTTCACATCATGGATCTCAGAGTTTAATCTCAGGAGTCATTTTAACAGCAGAAACCCATTCTAATAGACAAAGTATGATTAGAATCTATTATATAAAGCATATGAAAGTGAGTTTCTATCTATAGATAAGGTGAAGCTGAGGGTCCCAGAGACCCCTTTATACTACCTAATTACCATTATATCTCTATAGGAATCCTGGTGTCGTGGAAACCCAACATAAAATCTATTGTTTGTATTATTTTGTAGAATTCTCCAAAGTGCGGTGAACATCTGTGAAGTGTCATGTAGAATTTGCCTTAACATGACTTTTATTTCTCGACTCATATAAATGTGTATTTTATCTTCTGAAAGTCCTATTATTTCCAAGGTTACTCATTTTTAAGAAAATATACAAACTGAAATGTTGTGAGGTACCCACCAGAGAAGACCACTAAAACACAGATTCAAGCCAATAGAACGTCCTTAGTAGTCAGTCTGTGATTACACTGGGTGTTCAGGACGCTAGTGCAGTCCTGAACCTTTCTCAGGATGGGTTTTTAAGCACACACACACATACACACACACACACACACAAAAAAAAAAAAAAAAAAAAAAAACCCACATCCTGGGGTGACACACTTCAGTAGCTGGGACGGTTATCCAGAAGTAGAACTAAAGAAGCCAAAAAAGCAAGGGTGGTACATCTAGGGGCTTTCCATTCTGGGAAAGTTCTTTGATGGATTAGGTCTTTGTTCTCATTTCGCAGGTGTTGCAGCCTCTGTACTGGGTTCCAAGGCCTGAGTAGTACTTCCATCAGCGGCTTCAGTCGTGCTAAGATCTGGGGGCCTATTACATCATTTGATGAAAAGCTCAAGAATTAAAATGAGATGGCATCATACACACAGCCTAGAGCACATGGGGCATTTTGAGATGTGAACCTGGCTTTGCAGATGACGAGTCTGATGCTTATCATTGGGGAACACATAGGAAGGAAAGGTCTGATCTGCAAGGCTTGTTCTTGGGAATTTCTCAGCGCACATTTGCTGAGCAGTTGGTTGAACTAGAGCTGTCGTTTCTGTAGTGAACAGCATCAAGAATTAAGCTCAAGACTGAATATCTTTAAGAGACACGAGAATTGGTGCTGTTTTTTATCCCTTTCTTGTTGAATATCTAAGTAAAGTGATAACGCTTAAGGTAGATTTTTTTCTTTTCCTTTTTTTCTTTTTCTTTCTTTCTTTCTTTTTTTTTTTTTTTTGCTGTGACTTTCAGGAAACTTAGCAAAATACTAGTAAAGATGGGGCAGCCTGTAGCTAATTTCAGCTGCTATTTTTGAACAATGATTAAAGAAATATCCATAAAACAGGCTATTAGGCATCCCATTATCTTGATGACAACTGTGCCGGGATTACGCTTATTTCCACTTACAGGAGAGAAAATTGATATGAACAGAGATCATGAGACTTTTCCAGAGTCACCGAGTCTATAAACGCTGAGCCTGGGATTTTGCAATCAAGTCTTCCTGGCTCTAGAACCCTGTGCCGGCCATGCTTCTCCATCCTTGCTTGCGTGTAGCCTCTAAGCCTTGAATAATTCACACTGCTCTGTTTTAACTCGGGGCGTGCTTGGATTGACAATCATGAGAAAACAACAGTGCAAGCACGTCCGATCCTTTATCACAAGGAAAAAGTGTTTTATGTTGTCCTCCCCATCCCCGAGTGAGAGGCCACAATCTCGGCAAGGCAATCCTGTTTTATCTATCCAACTTTACACTCTCTTTGACTGTGCTTACTGTTCCCGCTGAGTGGGTTTTAATGTGACTTGTGATGTACCTCTATATGGACCAGAAACTAGACTGCTTGATGAAGAACATGTGCCTCTTAGTTTCAAAATCCAGCCGTATCATTGGAGTCCATTTCTATTTAATCTTTCCAAGTCAAGAAATCTATGGCAAGATTTCTCCAGTTTCTCTGCTGTTTTCCATGGACGATTGACTTGTCCCACATTTCCTTGAAACATGGGCAGCCCTTTAACTGCCTGGTACAGCAGTGGAAGACGCCTTTGGGAGGCTGGCGGGAGGATGGCCATGCATAGTGAAACGAAACGACAGCAGTACTGAACAGGTCCCAAAAGTGGCAGGCAGCTCTCTGTGATGCCTAGCATAGGAAGGCAGGGAGCATTATTTAAACAACTGAACTCAGGAGTCCAGTACATCCCCACTGCCTTACACATGGAAGGAAAATGCACCCACAGGAGCCAAATAAAACTGGATACTGCCTTTCTGATTCCAGGGAGATGGGCACTTAATCCTCTGAAACCAGGACAAAGTGTGATCGGGGTTATCACGGAATGACAACGGTGTCTTTCTCATTGTTCAAACAGAAGTCTATCAAATAAAGGGAAGAGAAACGATACAAGTATGCAAAATAATCTGAATTCCCACGGCCTTGTTTACTTTCCTCTCCCTTTGCAAGACTCTCCAGAAGAGCATTTGGGTGGTTAGCTCTCTGTTTTGCAGCAGCAGAACGAAGAATCTAGTGAAGATCGGGCAGGGTGAGTGGTAGAAGGAGGCAGGGATCCAAGATGTGGAAGGAACAGCTCTCGGAATGTTTGAAGTCTGGAATTATTGTCATTGGCACCGAGAATAAAAGAACTTCATCTCTACAGGAATACTGAGCCGTCTGTATATCAATTATAAATCCAAGCTTGAACTCACCGCCTCCATGTCTCCTCTCTCCGTCGTCCCTACTCTCCATTTTATCTTCCTAAGCTTCACAAAGTCTTTTGTTCATCTTATTTGAAAGAACATTCTCCCAGCCACAGATATCCTCTTGCCCCTCTGAGCCAGGGGGATATTTGCAGTGCGTGGCTGGACTGGTCTTCTTGCCTTCCTCTGTGGAGTGCAAACATTGCCTGCAGCAATTGAAACTGCCCGGATCCCTAGCCTCTCGTTCACTAGAGGCCGAAAACACAGGCTGGAAAGTGTTCTCTTAACCGAGCAACCACCTTGATAAATACAGCGCCAACTACAGTGAAACGAAACTCCGTCTGGACATGCAACAGGCTAATGGGAAGCCTCTTTCCCTATTTTATTTTGCAGTTTTGAGCTTTGAAATTGTTGTAAGTTATGAAAATTTCTCTGTAAATGTGTTGCCTAACAAGGAAGTTAAGACTCTGGAGTCCTGAGGAATAAAAGTACATTTGTAGCATGTTGTAAAGTAAATAAAACCGAAGACAAAGATAAAATAAATTCCTTTCAGAGGCAGTGTGTGCCTTGGTTCTTTAGGAAAACCACTTTTAGTAATGATTAGGACAAAAATTATCAGAATAAAGTGAATAGAAAGCAAGAAGCACTTACCTATTTTGAGAATAATGAACAAAACACATTATTGAAACACTTGTCATTCCACAGAAAAAGAAATCTCATTTAGAATGAGAGTATGTGAGGAACTCAAATTCTTACATACCCAATTCTCTAGGAAATAATCGCATGCCGATGTTGACTGTGGGTGCCTTAGAGAGTGAGCATGGTTTTGAAGTAGAATGTCTTAAACTGTGAAAGGAAGTAGCCGAGAAAGAAGGACCCTGTCTAGAAGTGACAAGAAGCCACCTTCTCTTTTGTACCAGAGACTTCCACATATTAAAAACAAGTCTCCAAACCAAACCAAACAAACAAACAAACAAACAAACAAACAAAAAAACCAAGACTGTACCTGAAGAGATGAGGGATGAGGGAGTGGATAGGAAAATAGCTGTTGCTTTACTTCATCTATATTTATTCTGACCATAAAATAGCATCAGGCAGGAGAAGATAGACTAGTTTTCTTTTCTTTTAGACAACATTTTTCTCAGTTATAGTTAGTTGAAACTTCTCTTCTGCACTCATTACATTAGTCCATTGTGCCAATGTGGAGGAAAGAAGGAAGGAAGGAAAGAAGGAAGGAAGGAAGGAAGGAAGGAAGGAAGGAAGGAAGGAAAGAAAGAAAGAAAGAAAGAAAGAAAGAAAGAAAGAAAGAAAGAAAGAAAGGGAGGAGGATCTACTTGGTACATCAGTTCAGTGCGCCAATGTGGAGGAGGGAAGGAAGGAAGGAAGGGAGGGAGGGAGGGAGGGAGGGAGGGAGGGAAGAGGGAGAGACAGAGGGAAGGAAGGAATGAAGAGAGATGAAAGATGTTAAAGGATTAATCTTTGCCTCTGAAGGTGATTAGAGAGCTAGGTTCCCTAAAATGTAAATAAGAAAAAAAAAACAGGGGATTTTGTTTTTGTTTTTTGTTTTACAAAAATAGAAATAAAACCTTGTCTGCGTGATGATGAGTAGGATCCCAGAGTTTCATGCCAACAGGGAAGAGAGGCAGATCTTTGGACAACCTCCCTGCTAACTAGAACATGCACTCATCTCTCACACTTGTTTCTTGCTCTGGAGCTTTTGTTCATTGGGTGCAAGTTGGCAGTCTGAACAATCCCAGAGTCAGACCCTTTAAGTCACCTTTGATGAGAAATATTCCAGGAAGCATCCTTTGCCCTTTATAGATCTTTTATGGTCAGGAAATCAGAAGAGTGAATTTCTGGACCACCATTATTTACCTGTTAATGCTGAATTCCCTTGCTGAGGGAGGCCCATAAAAGCTGAGTTTTCTGAAGAGCTTTTAATCCAAGACTGGATGGATAGATGCCGTTACTCTCCCCTGTCTCTAGCACTTGACTTTTAATTTTTACATATGAATTGTGAAATGCCACCTCTATTAGCTACAGCCCCTAGCTGAGAACATTAATATTGATGCCCAGAATGGTTGGGAGTGCAGCTACAGGATGATTGAAAGCTGGGGATTATCATCAGGGTAAATAAATCCGACATACCATTCATTTACCTTTTTCATCCCAAAGTTTACAAGGATTTATTTTTAAATAACATAAAAATTAATCAACATCAGATTTTAACCTTTACACCTGGCATAGAAGTTTCCCTTTCCTAATCTATATTCACCCCTTATCATGAGCATCCATGAATGCAGCAAAGCTGTGTGTGGTAGAACCATATTACATATGTAGAAAAAAAAAACAGAACAGGAAAAAGCAGGTTTGGGCATGATGCTAGCCCCTTGAAACTTTATACTTAATTATGACCAACCACATGAGTGTACAGAAGGCAAACTGTTGCTTGTGATGTCGGGAAGCATCTGCTGAGCCTGAGGCAAATTTCACATTAAAACTCAATTTCATTTGTGACCTAAAGGTGAAGAGAAATTCTATGAATCTAGCAGAATTACTCTTTGAATGTCATCTCCCCAGCTTCTGTGAACTGATGCTCGTGGAGAGAGAAGGCCTAAATGAAACAAAAGGCACGGAAGCCAAACATAGAACATTTAGTGCCTTCCTCCCCTGCACTGCCCACTGTGGTGGTGTTCACAATCCAGATGTAAACCCTGGTATCAGGAGGGATCCACAACTCCACTGGACTAGCCCTTGTTCCACAAGATTCCTTTACTTTCTGTTTTCCCATATGGCTGCAGAGCACATAATTTTATCACCAATCAGGAGCAAATGTTATAACCTTGGTAATCTTCATATAACTGGGGGGATCAAAAGATAGTTTTTCATCATAAAAAGTGCACAAAGTAATGTGCTGGGCAGTGGGGGCACATGCCTTTAATCCCAGCACTCAGAAGGCAGAGGCAGGCAGATCCCTGTGAGTTCAAGGCCAGCCTGGCCTAGAGTGAGTTTCAGAACAGCCCAGGTTACACAGAGAAACCCTGTCTCTAATACTACTACTACTACTTTTAATAATAATAATAATAATAATAATAATACACAAAATAAGAAATACTGATCAAGATAGATTGGTTTTTATATTTTCTTTCATTGCTCTCCTCCCATCAATCTCTATCCCTCAGTTGGGGAGGTCAACATAGGTAGATTGCAATGATTGGAAGAGGCTAATCAAGTTGAAGATGTAAATACAGATGAATTGCGATATACAAACTTACCATAACACTACAGCTTAAATTAGTAGCACACATGTGTCTTCTGAGTGATATGATGAATGCCCAGTGCACTCCAAGAGAAGGTTGCAGAACTCTAGCGTAGTCTGTTAGTCTGACATTCAAGCCTGGCTGCCAAACATTAGCAACATTATCACCTGGTTGAAATCACCGCATATGTTTTGGTTGGTGTCTCCCAAAGCTCTGCTGTGGCACATGCAGAAGAACCTCTGTCAGGTTTTCAAGGAGAACAGACTATTTCAAACTTGACTGTGCCTCTGAACACCCAGGTGCTTTGTGTTTCAAATGCAGTTTCTGATAGAGTAGATTTAGAGTAGGACCTAAGATCTGCATCTCAAACCGAATCCCATGGGTGCTGACAAGGGTGTCTGTGGAACACACGGAAAAAGCACAGGTACAATGAATTCCTTTATACAGCATGATGCTTCCCATGTTGGCATAGTATGCATGTCTGTACATGGATGTACATACATGACGATGGGATCACCAAAACTACAGATCCAGAGGTCATATGAATTCTGAATGTTTTAGAGACTTGCACACAGAGTCCATGACATTTGGTGTCCCAGTGTACCTTACTAAACAATGGCACTGGATTTTGGTAACAGTCACAAGTTTTGTACAGGGGGCCTCTGTGACACTTTTCCAATTCCTTTTTCCTCTCTAACAGACTCAGTAAAGAAAAAAAATCTTGCATTGCTTTATTAGATGCATTATGGCTAAAAATTTGATTTCCTTTTCTAAAGCAATAAAACTGTGTTCGAACCCTTTTCTTAATTCCTGATGTACATTTGGTTTGGTCGCTACAAAGCTACATCAGGGCCACTCACAAACCTACATAGACCTTGGCACAAGCAATTCTCTTTAATAGTTCTTTCAAAGTCTAGTTGCTAAGATTTTCCAGTTTATTTTACAGTATGACATTTCTGTTGCTTTTTCACTGTTTCAACATTCAGCATTTCAATGAGGATTTTTTTTCCTTTTTAACACTTACTTTCTTCAGAAAAGTCTCCTAAGAACTAGAAAGACATACAAGATCTAGTTATGAAGGTATGGGTCAAAATATCAGTTCTCCCAAGTACGTTCATGTAACTTTGGATATATTTATGTAGCTTCAACTTGTTTACGTGTATGTAAAATTGAATAATAATAGCATGTACTTTTTCTGTGTAAAAATTCTTTATTGAGTGATGGATAAATTACTACTAAAAAAATACTGTAAAAGGTATTGATGAGGAACAGAGCACCCTAAATTATAAAACATATATTACCTTATGTTTATATAAGATTGAGGCTTAAATTTGCAAAAAGAAATGTATGGTTCCCAAAGGAGATTCTAGAAACATGGAAAACTTCAATCTGTTTTGGTATTCTTAACCCAACCCTTTGAAAAAAAGAAAATAAGACAGAAAGATGAGATGAACTTTTAAAAACAAGCTCTTGTGACCCAAAGAGCAGAAGTCACGCTATTTGTCCAGTGCATAATCCCAGACCAAAATTAGGCACTCAAATATTTATTGAAATGAGCTCAACTACATTTTTCACTCACGGATGAAATATTTATTTCACAGAAAAACCCTTGCATTGAAGGTTCTATTTGAAATATTTTAAACTAGAATAAACCCTAATAGTCAAGGAAATTCTCAGTTGGCTTTACAATATATTAGAATATTTACAATGAACAAATGACTAATTCAGGCAAGTGAGTGAATGAGGACTGTCTGAAATCGACTTTTTTGTGATTACAATATTGGAGAATAATACTTAATTCTGTCAGGAAGTGCTTATGTGCCAAAAGCAACACTGTAGCCTTCTGTTTTATTTATTTAGTTATTTAGTTTTTTTGAGACAGAGTTTCTGTGTGTAGTTTTGGTGCCTGTCCTGGATCTCACTCTGTAGACCAGGCTGGCTTTGAACTCCTAGAGATCTGCCTGGCTCTGCCTCCCAAGTGCTAAGATCAAAGGCATGTGCCACCACCGCCTGGCCACTGTAGCCTTCTAAAAAGACTCCAATCTCCTGTTTCATAGAAAGTTATTTTACCTTTAAGGGGCTCCACCTGAAAACTGGAAGATTGGTTGGTATTCACATAAACATATCCAACTATAAAATTAAATTAATTTATCATCTAAGGGGCCAGATCATTTGCCATTTAGTACTTCTTCCACAATTTACCTGTTTAATACAGTAACTTTCCAGGACACACACCTTGAAATGGCCATTCATAAACCTTAGATTGACACACACTACTTAGTATTGGGCAACAAAAGTAGTCAGTGATATTCATAAATTCCTTATCCCCCAATTTATGGATAAACCAGTGCAGATAAAGGAACATGATGGCAGTCATAGATATTCAATCAGATGGATCTGGAATTTGAATCTCAGCATGATTGTTATCAGATCCCACACTTTGAACCTCTATGTTATATGCCATGACATCTTCTGCGTTGCTCTTGGTGATGGGCAAGCAAGTCAAACACTCTGTAGCAAAAACTGTTCCAGAGACGCCCAGCAGATCACTTTGGTGTCGGCAGCATACATAAATCAAGCGGTAACGAGAAAAGATGAAGTAAAGCCAAGGATAGTAGGCACCAGCTGATGAGGAGAGATCACAGTAGGAAAACAGGTTATAATCTGGCACAGCTGGACTATGGATGCACCCTCAACCATTTCTGATAGCATCTTGCTTTGGTCATTTGACTTTACGGAATCACATGTCCTTGTCTGTAAATTGATCATATGTTATGAACTTCTCAGACTGGCTTTGCGGAGTAAATGGCATAATAAATGTAAAACCTACAGTGTGTCTGCACTGAGTGTGAGAAAGACCAAAGACAATTCTCAGGGCTAAAAATTATGTGTTGATAGTAGTCCTGTAGCACAGGACCTAGCAGATCATTTACTATTGTTCTTATTCTTTGGATGACAACTGTCTATGACTGCCTCCCTTACCTGACTTATGAAGCCCTTGACAAAAGTCTAGCCTATTTGTGGTCTATGTCCCTGTAATAGCCAGGTGGTACTCTGCACATAACAGCAAGGGCTTCCTAAATCCTTCCTGAGTGATTCTTGAAGGATATCCTTGTAATTCTGTTGGATTGGAACCGTGCGATGCTGGTAGATTAGCTAGTAGGCTGTTAGAGAGGAAAACAACATTCCCATCTTAAACCTACTAAGTCAGCAGTTCTGAGAGAGTTTATATTGATTTGCTTTTTAAAAAAGAATAATAATTCCCCTTAAAATGTGGATGAAAGACTAAGCAAATTAGATTTTGAGTTTATTTACTAAGATGTAGCTCCTGATTAGTCCCTGCTTTAAGCTATCCCACTGCCAAGCTGCAGGCCCTTCCATACATTAATATTGATGCTGCCGGCTTCTGGCAGAGCCTGGTGGATGTGGCATTTCATAATTCAGATGTGAAAGTTAAAAGGGCTCATGATTTCAACTCCAGTGCCCTTACTGTTCTATTTGAGGAAAAAAGAAATTGGAGCATAAAAAAGAAAGAGTTAGAGAACTGATATTCTTTTTGTCTTAAGTACTCTAGTGACAAAGTTCCAGACTCTTATTTTGGAAAAAGCATTTTAATGTCCAATATCCGTTCTAATCATACTTGTATTTGTATAGATATATTTTTAATATGTTTGTGGTTGTTGGTGACTTCTTCCTTTCATTTTCTTATTCGATAAATATTTACTTGGCCTGTAAGATGGCTCAGAGGGCAAAAGGGATTACACCAAGCCTAATGACCCAAGATAGCTCTCTGGAATTCACATGGTAAAAGGAGAGAGCTGACTTTCCTAAGTTATCCTCTGACCGCCACACCTTGGTACCCCACCCCATACACAATAAATAAAAAATGAAAATAAATACATATTGAAGCCTAGTATTCACCCACTGGACAGGGTCTATTCATCAACAAAACTGTCATTTTCCACAGGCAGAATCTGGAAATGACTCATGTTGGTCTATGTAGAAACCAACAACAGAAGATCAATTTTTAGTTACTTTACCCAACTGATGATAATTGCTCATCAATATGAATCAGGTAGTTTTCTGCTTGCGGGTTCCAACTGTGCACAGGGGACTTCTTATTGAGCTGAACTAGTGGAAGAAACACATGCTGAAAAAAACATACTGAAAAGTAGCTAAGTTGGGGGAACATAAAGGCACATGGGTAGGGAAGGTATGTCACTATAAGATGTATAATAAGATAAACCTTTGGGGGCCAAAGAGAACAAGGAGAGAAATGACATTAGGAACATTTGGATCTGGAAAGAAGAATGTAGTGTCCACACTCATGGGAAGTGGTGAGGAAAATTGGAGACATAAACATGTCCCTATTTGTGCAAGCTTGGCACATCTTATCAAGGGACATGGACTTGGTCTCTCATGACCGTGTAAGCTCCTGGAGTGCCGTTATGCAGCATGTTCTTGTTTATGTCTGTCTGTGCCCACAGTGCCTAATAAAGGCTGAATAAGACCTCAGGGAGTGAAGGCAAGCTAGGTGTGGAATGAGATAGGCACAGAGAATTTTGATAAGAAGCCTGTTTTTCCTTGAGACAAAGTGCTCTGGCTATATGGGAGATGTGTTTTCTCACCGAGAGCAACACTGGTGAGAGGCTTGTTAGCAGACCATTGAATCAATCCCAGGAATGAAAGACAGCTATTTAGTAGGGAAGTGAGGAGAACGGAGCTTCAGCCATTGGAAAGGGAGAGCACTTTTTCCAGTGTCTCTTTAGCCTTTAGATGGTAGTTTTTCTATTTCCTGATTCTTTTGTCATCATTGTTGATGTTATTGTTTGATTTATTTGTTGATTGCTTGTTTTTTTTGAAAGTTTTAGCATTTTATTTCCTTTCCCCCTTTTCCCAAAAACATTTTCCTACCTCTAAAATTTGTATTTTTGTTCTCAAAATAATAATCAGTAATCCAGCAAGAACTACAAAGACAAATCAAGCTTTAGTAACTCTAGATCTTTGGAAAATATTTACTCTGCATAGTCACTGCATTTCTTTTTTTAATGAATGTTACTTGAGCAATCAGCATCAGCTTGGCATTGGAATGCAGTTGAGTACTTGTTCATCATATGATTATTATGACCTAGCTCGTTCTGAAAATTCTTCTACAGCTACTGCTTTTCTCCAATAGTCTCTCTGTTTCTGAATTACAGAGATGATAGAGTGACATGTCACCTCTCTCTCTTCTCCAGTAGGGGGGGCATTACCTCCTGCATCTCTTTCCTCCCTGCTTGTTTATTTCTCACTGATACAACCAACATCTTTTCTGCTCCCCAACAAGAACCAGGGTTTTTAAAATTTTGTACATTGGAAAGTTACTTTCTGTTTAAGTCCACATTAAAAAAGAATATTGTCACATTTCACATTGCCATTGTTATCATATGATGCAAAGTACTTGTTTTAAAGAAAAATAACTTTTATGGAGCTTGGCAGAGTTTGGGCAATATCTATCCTCAAATAATTTTTAATCTCCTTAAGAAATTAAACAATTACACAGGCAATGTAACACATGGATGATATACGAGATAACATACCTTGTAGTTTTTAAAAACAAAGTGTTAAAGTAACTAATTAGTAAATCATCTGTGAACTAATTTCCTGATAGAAAAGACAAAGTCTTAACATGGAGGAGGAAGAAAGTCTGAGGTTCTGAAAGTTTCATCTATGGCAACAATCTGTAGTTATGGTAGGGGGTGGAACAGAAAACTATGCTTAGGTAATAATCTGGACGGTCTTGTGTGAAGGACTGAAATCTCTCCTTTTTGTATGATTTTGCATCAGATACAAAGTATGTAAGCAGTGTTATGGGAAGGAACTGTCACCATATGCTTTTTATTGGAATAGAAACTTCCATGGAAGATCTGGACTTTTTGTAATGATATCCCCCCATTACCCATACTAATACAGGAATTTAACTTGAGATCCACATGACCCAGTCTTTTGAGTACCCTGAATTAGGACCTGAGTCAACAGGTCTAGATTGTAGTAACCTTTAATAATTCACATGGAGTATGAAGGTTATTTTCCACCCAGATGGCATGTGATGATATGCTCAGTGTGTACATGTGTGGATGTATCCAGTGCACTTGGAAGCTTTAAAGTACATGGCTTCAACTCTGAAACACACATGCTTCCTGATGAAGCAGATAGATGAGGGCCAAGCATGATAGACATATACCTCCTAATGAGGCAGAGATCTGGGCTCAGCAAGATGTCAAAATCTGTTCCCCAAAATAAATTGGAAGATTTAACAGTAATAGGGATGGATGGTGAATGCCACTATCTAATAACTATCCCTTAATCATCCAATGTTCCACATGCTGAAATCTCTTATATGTGTTATGTTATGCCATGAAATTGTCTTGGCTATGTTACCTTCCAACCCTGTTTTGGTTTATTTATTGCTCATTCTCTGCTTTGTGACACTTTTTTTTTCAAGCACCGAGTTTTCCCATTTGTGTTTGAAATGACAATAAATCTGTGTCTGTAATGAGGCCATGCTAACCCATACTGTGAGCTTATGATTTTTCATTGAGCATGGGAAGAAGCCATGAGACGTGGCAAAGAATGTTCACTCCTGAAGCTGCTACAGTAAAGCTCTAAGTTCTTCATTCCTTCATAACTATCCGATGTTTTCACAAAGAACTTAGTGGCCTTGGATGTGTCTCATAGCAGGCAAGAATAGGATGGGACAGGCAGGACAGGAGTGGTGTGTGGAAAAGGCTGTGTGTCTGAAGTTTACTGGGTACCACCACCAGGCTTATTGCAACACTGTCTACTTTGTCTCAAAGTGACATAGGGCAATAATCATTCCTACGGGATAACTACATGAAAACAAACGAAACAGTTTCTGAAGAAAGACAGTCAATTAATTCCTGACCATACACCATGAGAAGATCCATCAGTCTCATTTATTAGTTGAAGCCATGTCTTCAGGGGAGCGTTTTCTATATATGCTTACATCATTAAATGAAACGCCTATGGCTTTAGCAAGTAGTTTGATATATTAGCTACAATACAGTAGCAATAACTGTATGAAATGTTTTTCACAAGTAGTTTAGGTGTTATGATGTCATCATGATTACCATCATTCTTTCAGTCATGGTTACTATTGCTGTGAGGAAACACCATGAACAAAGCAACTTGGGGATGGGAAGATTTGGCTTACATCATAGTTCGTCGTTGAAGAAAGTCATTGCAGGGACACAAACAGGGCAGATACCTAGAGGCAGGAGCTAATGCAGAGGCCAAGGAAGGGTACTGCTTATTGACTTGCTCATCATTGCTTACCATCATTGCTCAGCCTGCTTTCTTATAGAACCCAGGACCACCAGTCTATGGATGGCATCATCCATAATAGACTGCTCCCTCCCATCAATCACTAATTAAGAACATGTCCTACAGGCTTGACTACAGCCCAATGCTACAGAGGCATTTTCTCAGCTGAGGCCCCCTTCCCTCTGATGAGTGTAGCTTTTGTCAGGCTTTTGCTTTGTGTAATCACAAGAAGTTCATTCACTAAGCTTCATAAGCTTGTGCTAGCCTTGTGAGGAAATATCAGAAAGACTGCCTCTGTCAACGCTGGTGGTTGGGTTAAAGATGAAAGTTGAGGTTATGTCCCTGATGTTTATGATAGTCTGTGAACATCTTAGGTAAGAGATAGGCTCTAGACATGTCTCTGGTCAATAGAAAGAACCTTGAGGTTGAGATCTTCAGGGTACTGAAAACTTCATTTAGGGATCTTCCTGTAGTTTTGTGTCTGGATAGGACTTTCTCTCTTTGTGTATGTGTGTGTGTGTGTGTGTGTGTGTGTGTGTGTCTGTCTGTCTGTCTGTCTATTTATCTCTCTGTCTCTGTCTCTCTCTCTGTCTCTCTCTCTCTCACACACACACAGAGACACACAATGTATGCAGATTCCCCACTTTGCCTCCATTCTTTACTTCCCACTTGTCATGATGGGAACTTTCTAATTTGTGAGACTTCCTTTCTTTGTTCTTTGTCAGTGGAAGTGAAATCTTCTAAACACTTCTAAGTACTTCTCCAACTTTCATTTGTAAATGGTTAGGGGTTTTCTTTTTAAACTAATGATTCTAATTCAGCACAGTAGAGGCAAAATTTTGCAATGTCTATTTGTAGTAAATTTTTAGAATATCGATGCCACTAGCCAATGGATTACACATATCCAATTTAGAGGCTATGTCTTTGTTTTATTTTTTCTTTTCTAAAGAATGACTAAAGAATAGCATGATTCTCATCTTTCCCCTCTTTATAGAGAGAGAGAAATGACCATTTCCCTAGCTGACATTGAGAACAAAGCTTAAACTGATATGTGCCCTTCAATTCTTGAAGACTAGTGAGATGTTTGACACATCGGAGAGAACTGATATGTGTTGAGTGTAAGAGTATTGATGTATATACATGCTGCTTAAATGTCAGCTACAGTAACATTTAGTAGTACTAAGTATTACTAAAATAAATTATTTAACTAAAATGGTAGTACTTCAAAAACATTTATTGTAGAAGCTAGAGGACAGCATTATAGTGGAATGTAATAGCATCTTGCTTAGTATGTAAGACACCCTAGGCTCAAGAGTAGCCAAACAGCAACAGCTACAACAACAGCAACAACACACGAACTTACATACATATCCTCACGCACATGCACATACATGTATATGTAGATACTACATATACACCATCAAAAGATGCAATCTGTCTTGGTTTGATAAAACAGAAGGTCTTAACAAGATGAAAGAGATTTGAAGGAAAACAGATACTTATCCCCAAAATGCTGGGGACTTGTTAATGATAACAACAGAAGAAGAAATAGGGGGAAAAGGATTCCTGTGCTTCAGAGAAATAAGTAGGTACTGATATTTAACATTCCACTCTTATATTCTTGAGGTAGGGGAGTAACCTCTAATTGCCAACTATGAACATTCCTGCAATAGTTTTTGATGACTCCCCACGGGAAGTCGGAAGAGGGGAAAGGGGGTGAGGGGGGAGGTTGAGAGTGTGGAAATAGGGAAGAGATGGCAATCTGTGATTGGTATGTAAAATGAATTTAAAATTTTCTTAATAAGAAAAAGAGTTTTTGATATCTCAGAAACCTAACTTAACAACAACAACAACAGCAACAACAAAAACCCTCAGGAACATTTTGTATATAAGGTAAAGAAGTCTGGGCAGACTATGATTCTTGACAGGGTATTTTCTCCCCCACCCATCTTCCCATTTCAAGTAAGAACAAAGAGGCTGCAAGGGCATGGCTCAGCGAGGACCAGCAGCTGCAGCTTCTGGAACATGCTACAGCATGTCACATTCACAGGGTCCCTGGTGCCCACTTAAGTTGCAACCACTAACAGTAAATGCATTTCCATAGAAGCATGTACCATGGGGTGTTGCCAATGGGATGTCAGCTTTGGAAGGACTAAGGGTGGAACCACTGAGGAGACACCCTAAAGTCATGCCCATAAAGACACTTCTTAAAATAATCAAAATTATTTTTGTAGCATTTCATATGTTGGCTATTATCATTTTTCCTAAATTTCCATTTCCCAGAACCTCTTTGAATCTCATAATAAAGCAACACTTTGATGTAATAAAGCCGGAAAACACGTGCAAACTTGTTTATAACTTCAATACTCTCTCCAACTTTTGTTTTTATTGTTTTATCAAATTAGGCATTAAAGAAGATATCTTTGAAAGCTCGCATATGACTTCCTGAAAGCAACCCCATAGATTCCACATTGGTGAAGACCAGGAAAGCCATGTGTATGGTATCCAGTCAGAGATGGCTTGGAGTGAGGGCACAGAACATATTGGGTAGCTGAAGGGCATAGGGTTATTTTTGAGCCTCAATGTTTCCACAGAGAGAGAGCCACACAGTGTGCCTCTGTGGCTCACACACACTTGAAAATCAAATTACCTAGCTAATAGCTTAGATGTGGTCTGTGTTTTTAACTTCCTTTATTCTAATGTAGAGCAACAGATGGAAGGGTTAAAGACGTGACAGTTGGCTCAGATGTGACATTTCCTATTTCATTCTGGAGTGTTTTTAGTGTCATCTGTAGAATTTGTTGTTTATTTCGCTTTCTTTGTTTGCAGACTTGGGGAATTAGTCATGTTCTCAGGGAAAACAAGATAGTGCTCATAAATCACCAGCTCTCTGGGTCATTCATTTTAAACCATCTCAAAGTTCCTTTCACTTCCCAAAGTTCTTATCATATACTAGCTGAGAGAAAAAATGGATGGCTATACTCTTCTTTAGATAGACAGTTATTCACGTAATTTAAAACCACACCAGACAAGTAATTATACATCATCTCCCCCTTAGTATCTTCTACCAAGAAAGCAGAATCCCACGCTGAGTTTCCTAGAGGTGGCACGTGTTAGCAGATGCCATGGCAAGAGAATTATGTCCTGTGGTACTTATCTGCAAAGGACCATGGTGCATGCTTGTACCATATGTGAAACAAAGAGATTAATAATCTACTCATTTTTTCCTAACAAAGAAATACTAAAACACAGTGGAAAAAATGAATAAAACCACAGGGATGAACAACTGGCTGGAGTATCAGAATAATTAAGATCGCTATTCCATCTATAAGTCACACAAACTCTTCCCGTCAACTATTAAGTGTATAAAATGTTGCAGGTCTCCTAGCCCTCCTAACACATTTTTCATTCATACAGAAAGGAAAATAATTCTGTCCTCCAAGCTTTCTTTTTAAGATAGTGCAGGGTGGGAGGAGGATATGGAATTAAATATTAGCTCGGTGCTTGGAACATAGCAAGCCCTTATTAAACATTTATCATCATCATCATTATTATTTCATTTTTCAAAACATCAAACTATATTACGAATTCCTAAACCTTTCATTATTGAATATCAATTTTTCCAAGTGCCCCATCTCTGGGAGTATTTTTATACCAAACACAGTACATTAATCAAGTAATAATTAAATTGTACTTCCATTTTTTTTAATTGTTCAAAGACATCGAGCCGTCAATTAGAGCTTCAGATGTTTGTGATAATGACTGTTAATCATGAAGTTCACATTCCAACTTAAAGAGTGACATTTTAACTAACTCACTTTAAACTGTACAGTCTTATCTTAGATGTGTATGAGCTGATTAATAATAATATCTTAAGTAAATAGGTGACCAGAAACCATGGGCAAGAACAAGAATCCTAAAAACCACTTCTGTAGTGAAAACAGTAGTATTTCATGGTTTAAGATTTATTCATGACCTAAAGAGCCATTATAAAGGTACATATATGACTTCAGGGAGCTTGAAGATATCAGTACTCCTTGAATAACTCCATCAACTAAATAATACCAGGAATATAACTTTAGAAACTGCATCTTAAAATCATTCAAGAATAATAAGACAAGTTTTTCAATGTGTTACCCAGTCAACAAAGATTTATCACAAGCCCTGTAAGCATTTGTTTATGTATGATATAAACAAAATAGTTGAACTAGGACAGGAAATGAGAGGACACATATCCTGGATCAGTGCATTCCTGTGGGCAAGCACAGGAGTCACAGTGCTGGGCATGTGGCACCCTGGTAGAGCGATAATGTAGCAAACCTGAGGCCTTGTCTTTAGTTCTCAGGATTGCAAAACAAAAGCCCAAGTAGAACACAAAATGGGAGGAGAAGGATGACCAATTTAACTAATTCATCATTCCCCTCTAGAAGTGACCAAGATTCAAGTCATTGTGCACCAAGTCATCAGTAATTTGTTTTAACAGTAGAGAATGTCGATTTGGGTTGATTTTATCTCAGTGAACTTTTCTCAATCTATGTACACAGGATGTTTTAAGAAGCACTTTCATTTGCTTTGCTGTGCATCAATTACCCTCTTCCATGTCCCAGTCCACACAAGGTACAATTGATGAGGCAGAACTCCACAATTGGCTCCAGCCATCCTCCCTAAGACTCACAAGTTCTTGCAGACACAATAGCACCATAACCCTGGAGTGTGAATAGAGAAGGAAGGTTCAACTTCATTTTTCACATACAGAACTCTGATTAGAATGGTGGGACACAGGACATATTTTTCCCCTATGGTCTCTGGTGTCTGGGACTATTAGTAAGACATATTTTTAAGTACTTATCACTAAAAAGAATGGTGAGCCTTGAGCAAGATTTCATACATATTGGAGCAGTCAACAGTAATGGAGCATGGATAACCGATGGAAAACTGCAAAGCAACTCAAAATGTGTCCCTGGTAGAGCCCAGACACACAGACTGCCCATATTTGGAGACAAATATCCTTGTGTATAGCTATGAACATATATTTTTTCAGTCTCTCAGAGAAAGCAATTTAGAATATATAATTTCTTCCTTTTAAAATTAATTTAATAATCCAAACACCTCCAAGTTTTGCATACGAACTAATGAGCTGTGGGAGATACAAGTATGGATGTGACCAAGAACTTGCCATCACTTCAGCCCTTGATATTTTTACAAGGTAATTGTACTAGGTAGCTATTGTGTTAAGATCCCACCTTCCCACCATTTCTGTAACAAAAATGTAACTACCTCCCCATGCTAATCCAGAAATCAAAGGGTCTAGCACATCCAAACCCGTCAGAGCCACATGAAGTTGGTATACTCTACATCCTTCCCTCCCCAGGGATGGAGGGGTGTGGTCTCTCTCTAGCAAAAGGAATAGATCTATCAAACAAGTCAAATAGAAATCTTGTTACCTTTTCTACATTTCTATAATTTCCCCTGCTGCTTCATCTAATTAATTATCAATGCTAGTTATGTTTAGACAAGGGGGATTGTGTGCCTCACAGCCCATCTGCTTCTTGGTAACCTTGTTGTGAAGTCATGGCAAGGCAGAGCTGCTGGTAAAGCTATCATCTCCATGGCAACCTGATGCTATGTCACAAACATAGGAGAGTGACCTCATTGCATTTTAAAGGAGAAATCAGATAGTGTCTGTTGTGTGAAGTGATAAGAGCTTTTAAACAAACATGCAGTTTGTTCATATATATAATATAAGAGAGAAAGAATCTTCTTAAGGAATGTTATTGCAATAACCTTGCTGATAGTTACTAAATTTAAAATAAATATTTGCACACTAGAAGTACAATACAGATATGGGCTTATACTTGGATGATATGTCTTTTGAAAATACAATATTGATCTGCATGATTTTTCTGATCCATAAACTATGAATTTCTCCCTTCCTCAATTACTGTTGTGTTTATTTCTGTTAACTATTCCTCAATGATAAATTGGATTCAGTATGTATAGCCTCCTAGAGTCACCATCCCAGGGCTTGGAGACCATTGTCCCCATTTTACAGAGGACAAAACTGATGCTAAAGGACACAGAGGGACTCCCCAAAGGGAGAATGGTTAGAATGATGGTGGGGAGAAGTAGATTTGGCACTGAGCCCATAGCTTCGTCTGCAAAGCCCAGCTTTCCCCTCTGCACCACCCTTCCTGATTCTGTACTATCTATTTCACAAGGACAAATTTGCTGGAGTTGTTTTTTGATAAAGACAGAGTATCCACACTGAGAAACCGGTGTCACAAAGTGTTCCCAGTTCTTGAGCACTGATGAAATTTCGCCAATAAAAGAATTATAACATAGCTGAGCTTACTTTCCCCAGTTCTGTTATTTTATAGATAATCTTAGTTGTAGTAAAGAACTGACCCAAGGCAACTCAGAATTGCCTGCTTTGATCATTTGTAATAACAGCTACAAGCCTTCTTTCAGCAAGATAGTTTGGGTTCATCTCACCTTCCTCAGAGTCTGAAAATTGCAGGTGTAGTGCATATTCTTCTAACAACACAGGGCCCTTGCTCTGTTCTGCAGTAGCTTTGGAGTTGCCAGTGGAGGGATAAACAGCCATCAAGCAAAAACAGCAGCAGGAAAGTAGAGATTTGGATTCAAATATCAATATTGTAGTTCTATTTACCTCCTTGATGTGATAATTTAGAACTAGCAACAGCTCCTTTAAAATTCACCTTGAACTTTTTGAAGTTTATGTGGTTATTCAAATAGACTGAATATGAATTCAATTATTCATGGGCATAATTCAATGATTTTTAAAATTTGGCTTCTTTATTCAGTTTTTTTAAGTTCCCAAAAATAATATTATTTTATACTGCTAGTATTTCCTAATTATTTTACTATAGATCTCCCAGCACAGATGATGTATCTCCTGGTCTTATGTTTACCAAGCTTGAGCAAGCAAGCAGCTTTTCCCCTGCAGATTGCCTCCATTTGTACAGCAGGCCAAACACAGAAATGGGAATTATGTCATGTAGTCATAAAATGTCTCTCCAAAAGGTATGGCCAAACACATAAGAAGAAGGTGGATTCTGAAATCGACCCGCAGAAACTGTTGCCATAAGTTCTTATCAGCCTCTTAGTTTCGTCCTTGGATGGTTGGTTAACTACTTATTCAGTTGTAGGAAACTGGTTATAAATACTGTGTCCTGCAAGTTCTGCATCTCTCCACCTGTCAGAAAGCTGTGGAAACAGCATTCACTGGGCACTTAGTATGTGTATTTACACTGGATAGCTGTGAAAGCAATGTGGTCAGTGTGCAGAATGAGATCTAGGTAGATGCCAAACACATCAAGGAGACAGAGTCAAGATCACACCAATTGGCATGTATATAGTTAATTTATCCAAGTGTTAGGTATCTAAATAAAAGACTTGAGCAAACCTGGCATTAAATGACAACATTTCAATAATTGTGAAAGCAGAATACAGGAACCTTCTACATGCTCACCATGAAGCAAACATCATGTTATGCTCTTTCCATTCCTCGCACTATTTCATTTTTCTTGATAACCCTGGGATATAAGCTTTGCAGTTCAATTTATATGGAGGATAATGATCCATAGCATAGTTGAAAGCAAGTATTAAGGTCCCCCAACATTTTTTAAAATGTTCCTTTCTATTCATTGAGTTGTAGCTTAATCAATTTGTTTTTACAGATTTAATTGTTTGTGGAGTTTCTTTTGGGAATATATAATTTGTTGTAAAATATGTAGTATATTTTACTATTACTTTAAGCACAGATTTTTATAAAGGGGTAGACACAGCTATAGAACACAATTTTAGAAGAATTATTAAGTTAAAGGATACATATATCTTACGGTTTTATAGATATTGCCAAAGACTTCACACAAAAATCATCTACTTAAACTTCTAACAAGACTATATTTATGTTTAACTGTATTTTCCTCAATATTAGACAATATCAGCATTTTAGATTTCCACAATTTTGATGGGAAAACATCAATTTAGGTTAAATTTCTTTAGTTATGTGTGAGATTGAACAATTGTCTTACCGTAATTGAGAATTGGGTGTTTTGCTGTTCTTTAAAGTGTTCAAGTTTTCTCATTTTCCTATTGAATGGTTTTAAAATTGTATCCATAAAATTATTTTGATACTAATTTAATACTCATTAGAATATCACAGTCTAGAATTAGTACTCCTGGGGATCATCTATCTGTTAGTTTCCTTTATGATAATCTGGGATGTCTGAGTACATTATACTTTTATATACTTTTATTAAATCTCCTTGTTTTGAATTTTTCACTCCAGACATTTAAGAAAAATAACACATTTATTTCCCTTTGGTCCTTTTGTTCACAAAAGTTTTCACAGTTAGTAATTATTATTTCTACCTGAACCTTGTGATTTTAGATATAAAAATGTATCAATATTTTGGGCTTTATTTTTTTAAAATTTAGCATATGTCACAACAATACATTTTTATTAATTCCTCCCTTTTATCATATACTAAATACCCTCAGGTATTTACATCTTCATAAGATTTGCACTGTTGTCCCAATGATCTGCTATAATAGAAACCATTTTAAAAATTTTGGTGAGCCAGATGGTGGTGATGGATGCCTTTAATCCTAACACGTGGGAGGCAGAGGCAGGTGGATCTCTTTGAGTACGAGACCAGCCTGGTCTACAGAGTGAGTTCCAGGACAGCCAGGGCTACCCAGAAAAGCCCTGTCTTGAAAACCTGAAAAAAATGCTAAGCATGTTTTCATATTTACTAATTCATATTTCTTTTACTAGTATTTCCTCCAAATTATCCTGACTTTCCTATATGATTTTTATTTAGTATTAAACCTAGGATAACCTTGAAACTTGGATTTGTGAGTTTGCTAATTTCATAGATAAACACTGTGATATCAATATTAAATCTTTTCTCTCAAATGTGATATTTATTCCCATGTATTTACCTTTAGCTTGTGGGGTAAATCAAAGGGCATCTTTTAAATAATATGTATATGTCTTAGCTCTCTTACTAACCTGAAAGAAAGCAATGACGCTTATCTAACATCTTCCCTTCTCACTGCTTGTTCCATTGCCTGATCCCATTGCTGCATATTCTCAGTTAGCTTTGGAAATTTAGAAATCCACAGTGGTCCTTCCTGTTCCTAAGAACAGCCTTTTGCTGCAGAGGGTTAGCACGTATTTGAATAATGCCCAGTATTATAAACACCCCTGAGCAGCTGCCTCTCAGCTTTTTACTGGGTGTACAGTCATTACTAGCACAGGATGGAGTGATTTGGATGAAGTTTGCTTAAGGATGACTGTCATTATGTATTTATGAATAACGGCAAACACTGTTTAGGATAAGCCATTCCCTGAGAACTGACACGCCACATCAGAGCCTGCATGACAGAATTCATAGGCCTATGTTTATGGCACCAGCAATCTGTTTCTTAAGCCAGCCCCTGCAAACTAATGAACACAGTAGCTAACCGTTTATTCTCATTTTAATAAAATTTCAGAAAGGAGGAAAAATAATAGGAAAAGTAGGTGATGGATGTAATATTTAGGCTACCTGTCATCAACACAATCCATTTAACCTTATTTGGAGAAATAACTGAAATAAAGGTGCCAACCTCCTACAGCCTTAGCATAGCATTGCTATTTGTCCTCATATGCTCATTTGTGTTCTATTTTTCCAAAAGAGAAAGGAAATGTGCCTTTGTACTGAGCGATCAATTCTCCATGTGCTCCCCCTATTTTGTTGTTGTTGATGGAAGTAATATGTTTTGATGGAAATTACAATCACTGGAGCCTCCTAAGTTTATTCTAATTCTCACTTATCTTTCTCATTATCATATAGTTTATTTTAGTTCATCTCAAATGAGAGCTATCTGCTCTCAAGGAGGCACATGAAAGATTAAACTCTTATTATTGGCCAAACAGGATAGTTACATATGTATCAGAAGTCAACAATGTACTACCCTTTCCTGCCTCATCTTTTCCTCCCTCACTGTTATTTCTTGTCCACAAAACAGTTTCCTCAACCCACCATGGCCAACCTTGACAAGTCAACACATGAGCTTAGTTATAGAGAAAAGAACTAGACTTCTTGGATATTTACTAGGTATCTGAGTTTTCTTTTATGCAGGGAACTGAATTGTAGTATCACTGTGTGTATTTCCTAGGATGAGATGAAACTCTGTCCATAGGATTATGCTACCATGCTTCAATCTTAATAAGTAAACCTA
The DNA here is from genome assembly GCF_949786415.1 of Peromyscus eremicus. Classification (NCBI taxonomy): domain Eukaryota; kingdom Metazoa; phylum Chordata; class Mammalia; order Rodentia; family Cricetidae; genus Peromyscus; species Peromyscus eremicus. Next base: position 53,605,036 of record NC_081428.1, on the reverse strand, counting down.
TATTTTGTCTAGTTCCTAGTGTAGGACTATTTAGTTCACTGACTATAGCTGAAAGTTTTTCTGTGTCCCGCCCAGTCCGCAGCTGTTCCCACCCAAGTAAACACACAGAGCCTTATATTAATTAAAACTGCTCGGCCATTAGCTCAGGAGAGATAGGGGAGAAGAAAAGAGAGCAGAGAAGATGCTGCTAGCTGCAGCCATGACAAGCAAGATGTAAAGTACTAGTAAGCCACTAGCCATGTGGCAAAGTATAGATTTATAGAAATGGGTTAATTTAAGATATAAGAAGTAGTTAATAAGAAAAGTCTGCCATGGCCATAGTTTGAAAATAGTATTAGATTGTGTGTGTTTATTTGGGTCCCAGCTGCTGTGGGACTGCCTGGTGAGAGAGATTTGTCCTGACCGTGGGCCAGGTGGAACATAGAAATACTTTCAGCTACAACTGACTTAGTATCCGAATTCTAGCAATGAGTAATAGCACCCATTTAATGCTTCTGTTGGTATTGGGATAAATAAGTAGGTACTGAGGAGACAAAAGAGATAAATACCCAGATAATTCCTGGCCAGTCTGGCTTTCATTGAACTGCAGGCAACACAGTGGCAGGAAAAGAAGAAGGTAAGAATCAGAGATAATCTGTAAATTTTCCTATGCTGTACAAGAACAATGAGATTGGGAGGCACTTTACAATGGACAGCATTGATGCTTCCTGATGCTCAAGATGCTGAAGATTTGGTTTTTTAATCATTATGTGGGTGGCTTTTTGCAGGAATAGTAATTTCTCATGAAAAGTATGCCATTTTCCAGGAATAAAGGTGTGTGCCTTTAATTGAAAAAAAAAATGTGAGAAAATATGGAACCATTACAAGAGCCCATGAAGAATTACCATAATAATTTACAAGTTTTCCATCCATTATGCTGGACATAGTGGCAAGTACCTGGCAGCCTTATCCATGAATTGTTCCCAGGAAACACACAGTTGTGCTGAGCATCATCTCCGGGTTTGTGCTCAGTGAGTCCTGAGGGACCTGAGACTATCTCTCACATATCTAAATCCATTTTAATAACATAAATAATTCAGAAGTAAACAAGAGGACAAGAGCTCTCTATTGTCCCCTAGGTAACATTCCCCTTGTCCCATGATAGGAGCTACAGAAATGAGTCACTCAAGGAAAGTTAGGTTATCAGTTCAAAACAGAATCAGGAATAACAATAAAGCCATTATGCTGCTACTTAATTCTCCAGTCTTGCTGTAGACAAATTTACCTTATCTCTTTTCCTTCTCAACTGAAAAGTGATTGATAAGTAAATCAAATCATGCTAATGTGATTCTATCCATAATTTTCCTTTGCTTCCAGAATACAAATGTTGCTTCTTCTTAAGTGGGAAAAAGGACCTTGCACAGCCACCCACTATCAGAATATCCAAACCCCTCCATTTCAAGATTCCCTATATTTTCACTCTTTTTAGTTCAATGTCCTTGATTTCACTGATGCTGTTGCAGGACATTTGCCTATTATGTGTCTTCTACCTAGATTCTGGAATATTTCTTTTTTGTTCTTTACTCTAAGACACCATGTAATCTTGGGTTTAGCATTTGTTTCTGGGAGAGGCATTTTTGACTTGTCTGAACAGGTTGAATGAACAATATTTGTAGATTTTCATAGCAAGTTATACTTGCCTTTGCTGGCACTTGGCTGTATTTTTTTCATATTCCCCATGTGACTTGAGTGATATATGCTCTCTCAGATTCTGAATGACATAGAAGGGAAACCTTGCTTATATTATAGCTATTGGATTCCTAGTGCCTTCAGAAAGTCTTGGCTTACAATAAGTGCCAGAAAAAAAATGTACTGAATGAATGAATGTTGATTCTAACTCATGTTTACATTGCTATTTTAAAATGCCCATGGTTTGAGGAAGGCAGAGGGAAAATACCACTTTCAGTAATGTTTCACCAGCTTGGCTGCAAGTGAACCTGGAGATGGCTGTTTTCAGCTACCCTTAAAATGTAGCAGCCTTGAGGTCAACAAGAGAGCCTGAGTTCAGATGTGATGATTCCAGATGAAGAAAAGCAATGTAATCTAATGACTGCCAAAAAACCATGCTTTAAACAATCCAGAGGAAGATAAAATCAAGCTATCAGAAAGGCAAAGAAAGTTAAGGCAAGAAAGAATCCTCCACATTATGCAAGAATAGTCTTCCTTTCCAAAACAAACAAACAAACAAACAAACAAAACAAAACAAAACAACAACAAAACCCAGACAGCAAGCAGTGGAAAATCAGGACAAGAATCTGGGTTCCTCACATATAAACCTTTTTTTTTTTTTTTTGCTGAACTCACTGCTGATAAAAAAAAACATATTTTAATTTTCAAAATTATTTAAACATAATTAGAATTTATATATTGTAAAATATAATCTTATTTTTTCTTGTCATAAAAATACAAAGATGTACCCACACACGTGCACACACACACACACATGCACACACAAACACACACACACATACACATCTGACTATTATCTATGAAACATTTTTGTGTGCAGAATAGTATATGGCAACCACCCAAAAAAGCTTTTATTCTTTCTGATGTATCATTTGGCTACATTAGAACTAGTTTTTAATGTAAAAGGCATTGCTTCTCTTAGCATCTTCTAAATGAGAGATGATAAATGACGGGGTGGGAATTATAGATCAGGATCCATTCTAGAATCTGGTCAGTAATCTAATCAGGAAGCTCCTGGGCCCCCGGGAAAGTTGTGCTTTCATAACAATCTAGTTTCAGCAAGTTCATGTCAAGATTTTCAGCATATGCATATAAATACACTTCTTATATCTATGGCTATTTGATATCTACTCGTTACAAGTGCATTGCTTCTATAATGAATCTAAGAAGCTTAACATTGATCCAGGCCACCAAAAATAAGCAAACATATATATATATATATATATATATATATATATATATATATATATATATATATATATATATATATAACTGAATAAATAGATAAAAGGAAGAAAAACCAATAACTTGCTTATAAAAATAAAATATCATCTTGTAAATGCCTGTGTTTTGAGTATAATTTGTATAATTCTTTTTAAACACACAATCACACATGCACACCCAGTTCTGAGAAAAGATTAGAATGAAATGAGATAGTATGATTCTGGTAGGAGTTTGTTGTATCTCTTTGTTCTTCAAAATTTAATTAGTATTATTCTATTTTTATAATCCAAAATTGTCATTTTCAAAATGTCATTCCAATGACAAAAACATTGAAAAAAATTAAAATTTTCTTCCCATCTCCAGCTTGCCATCACAAATCTACTAATTCAGGCTTGTCAATCTTCTCTTGCCAGTGGGTAGCTCTGCCAAGGTAGCTATAGAAAGGTTTAATGAGGTCTGTGTCCAAAGAAAGGGTTCAAACAGCCAAGTGAGATTGTTATCAATAACTCAACCAGGGATGGCCTTATTGTCACGATAGTGAAGCAGAAGCCTTTCTGAGTCTGTGCCTATTAATAGGAAAGAAGAGTACCAGAGTTATATTCCTAATATTGAAATTATTTTCTTAGAGGACCCTCCCTCCCAAGATAGAAGTATAGTTATACCAAAGTTCTCTTCTGTTGGTGCTTTAAATCAAGAAGGAGGAAATGCCACAGTCTTATGTTATGTTGGCCATTAACATAGTGCTAGTACAGTATGTACTATATGTATGATACTTTAGAGCTTAAATATCTTTAACAAATCCAAGTCTGAGTTCTCCTGTGCTAAACTGTTAGTAACTGCTGGCTGGTGAACTGCCTAGTAAGAGATGAATAGTTCCAAAATTACCTGATTTATTCATAGAAATACTTGTTTTGTGGACACCTTTCATTTTCCCCCAAATTTTTTTGACCATCTTCCATGCAAGCTATGAAACCTTGCATGTATTTACCTATAGCAGTGTGTTTCACTTATAGATCAAGAAGTACTTGTGTGATGGAGCAACCTATTGAAATTCTTAATTCTGCCATAAATGATATAGTCCTAAAGGTGATGCCTCAGCTTTGAAGGTGGTCAGTAATCGTTTGTCCTCATGCTTCATAGTGGCTTTACAGCATACAGTCTTTTTTTTTTTCCTGACTTCTTAATGGGTGGTTCTCTTTCATCTCTGTCATATTCTCATCCTCTTTGTTAAAACTCAAGGAGCCAAAAGGGTAGCAGTGGATAAAGAGAAGTTTTATGTAACTTTGAATTTCTGCCTCTGTCTTGGGTCAACTTCAAAGGTGTCATATCTCTAGGGAAGCACGAAGAAGATCCCTTGTTTGAAAAAAGAAGCACAACATTTCACAAAGGCAGTGCCTAGTGGAGGGGACAAGTGTCCCTTGGAAGAGTCTTGGAAGGTTGACTCTTAAAATGAACTTGACATTGAAGGATGAAAATGGAGCGAGTAAGACAGTTTCTGCCAGAGAGATGCCAGTGGCTTGGCACAGCTTCTGAAGAGAGGTCATATTCAAAGGGGGAACTTCTGTATGTTACTGGGCAGATACAATGGCTCATGGCAACTTGGTTAGTAAGAGCTCTTTTCCCAGGAGACTCAGACATTGCTGTCCAGAGAGGAAGGAAGGAGGAGGGCAAGCCCTTTGAATATGTCCTTTTGTTTTTATTATTCTTCCCTGGGCTTAGGGGAAAAAGGGCTTGAAATTGTAATTATTTTGACATTTCCCATACCTTCCTTCAAGATACAGTAAGTATGCAATGACTGCTCAACCTAAAGGGATCTATCAGCAAAACAATTATCAAAATGCATGTACCTCATATCTATCTGTCTGTCTGTTCGTCTGTTTGTCTGTCTATCTACTCCCCCCCCCGTGTGCATGTGCATGTGTGTGTGTGTGTGTGTGTGTGTATGTGTGTGTATGTATTTATATGGTTGGACCAATATTTGGTGTTTTTAATTTAAAAAATGCAATAATATTTTATTATTGAGAATTTCATATATGGATATAATTTAAAATGATCCTATCTACTCCCAACTTCCGCCTCCAACTCCTTCCAAATTTTCCCAAACAATGGCCCATCAATAACTCATGTCTCCATTTTTAATAAACCACTATGCAATAAATGCTATGTCACACACACACACACACACACACACACACACACACACACGTGAATATGTGTGTGGAGTGCATCTACTAGCATAGGAAATCTAGCAGTGACCACACATTCTAAAAGAAATTATTCTTCCTCCTCAGCAAGTTTCAGTTGCCCGTAGTTCATCAGCAAGGGAGAGGGCCTACATTGCCTATCTATGCTGAAGCTTTGGCTGGATTGATTTTGTGCAGGTCTTGAGCAGGCAGCTACTGCTACTGCAAGTTGATGAGTGCAATCACCATGGGAACAGAAGACTGTATTCCACAGCATGTCTCCTTCTCTTACATTCACCCTGCCTTCTCTTCCATGATGCTCCTTGAGACTTGGTGCTGATGACAGGACTGATAAAGATTTTCTATTTAGGACTGAAATGCTTATCTTTATCATCTCATCTCAGAGAACTAATCCATCCACTCCATTTACTAGTTGAAGAAATTGAGCCTTGGGAAAATTATCCCACTTGTTTACCACATATTTACTAAGTAGACCTATTATCCACATGTACCTGCAGCTAGCACATGTGTCCATCTTTGACATCCTAAAAAGGTCACAGGTTTACATCCAATTTGTTCTGTCTTCTAGGAGGTACCACTTGCAGGCAATAGATTATGACTATGGTAGAAAAAATTGTTCATACATTGTACTTTCCTAGAAACAGTCAGTATAAGCAGGAATAACAACTCTGCATGGCTCAAAACAGTGTCACTCTGGGGTAATGGACACTCTGAGTAATACTGACAAACACTGAAATTGGGATCTGTAATTAGAGACCTCATATAGGAAGAATAAATCTGCTTCTCATTGCAATCAAAATATACCTTTACTATAGGGAATTTCTGTTTTCTGTCACTACTAATGCTGATAATGAATACTGTTTCTGAAAGAATGGGAGCAGGAAGCAGAGAATGGATGTTCTATCTAGATTCCAAATCAGATTGGACTGTCATAGATATTGATGTGAAGGTATTGTACCACCTAGCAACAATAAACAAGAGTGTCTGGGGACAAAGTTACTGCCCATTATGTTACATTGTACATGCAGTGGAAATTTTGGGAAAGACGTGTGAGTGAATAATGGCTAGCATAATACACTTCCAGAAAATGCTATCCTGAGAAAACTTTCTGGTTTTCAGTTGAATTCAGAGAAGCATCCGATGAACACTATGAACACTGCCTCTGATATCTTCAGGCTGAGCAGGCAGAAAGCTGTGGGTACTGAAAGTAGGTTCAGTACCATTTTATGCCTCACTGCACAGCTCTTTATCCTTTGCAGATTGTGTTTGAAGATGGACAGTGGTTCACCACTAGCTTCCTAACATATGGGAATATTTGTATTTGTATGCATTCCCCCTCCTACTTCATTTCTGAGACAAATTCACTCAAATGAAGTAAATAATTTACAGTGTTAGTATCACAGCAACAGCAGGTCTGCGTGGGTTGGTTGTCGATTTGTATCTGAAATGAATGGCATCTTTCAGAATGAAGGCTGTGAATAGCAGGATGCATGGCAACCTGTGCTTGCTTTTGGCAGGCTATGCCTTTGTGCCAACATGTCTATGCTAGGGTATTTGAGCACACCCACAGTTATCACAATGTATGTCCATGCTTGATATCCTCATGAGGTCACTTAAAACACACACACACACACACACACACACACACACACACACACACACACACTTGTCCTGAAGTATGCAGGCACATCTCACAGAAGGAAGAAAGAACTTGTACCTACTGATCATTTTCTTAATATATGTGGGTTTTATCATTCCCAGAGAATGTCACCCATTGATTGGGGAGAAGATAAAGAGGAGTGTGCTACATAACATAATCAGGAAAGGAATTGGGTCCTTTAACTAGAGAGCTATTCCTCCTAGGCAAATATGGCATCTCTTAGCTTGTCACTGAGTTTAGAATTCAGAGTTCACAATTCTATTTGTATCATGCATTTCCATTTCTTCTTCCTTATGTCATTTTATTCTGCTCATTTGGTCTCACTTTCTTTTTCATTCTTTATATTTTAAATTGTCTCTTCTTTACCTCTCACGTACTGATGTTTCAGAATAAATCAGAAGTGGGCCTGTACTCAATTTGCTGTCTTTGGATATTAGTGTGTTGTATTCTTTAGTTTCGTAAGTCTCAAACTTCCATTGTTGACCCTGGTATTTTATCATAATATGACTCTCCCTGAGTTTGATTATACTGAGGGAGAGATAGTGTAGATGATTTTTTAGAATGTATACCAGTCTTAACTGGCCAGATCTCAGAAGTCTCCGAGAAAGCTATAGCTGATTTAGGAATCACAGAATAACTTCTCTCCAATAAACCCAACATTCTGAAGCTAGGAATAAAAAAAGAACTGTCTTGATTCTCAGATACTTCTCAACCCACCGTTATTAGACTACAGTATAATAAACACCCGCAACAATTATTACTCTCAACTAATCCACTTCATGTATTCATAGCTGGAAAGAGAAGATGTTGCCCTATTGCTTTGACCCTGAGGATGTTTGACTCCACATTCTACCTCAATCTTTACTTGCTACACCATAAACACAGGTTGGTGCACTTAAGAAATGCAAGAACTTACTCAGAAAAAGAAACGTAGAAATAATCTTAAATAGAATTAAACATAGTAAAGTTTGTTATAGTAGAAAACTAACTCAAGAATAGTATCTCATAAGAGCAATATGAACTGCAGAAATTGACTCAAGGAAAATTAAGCATAGAGAAACCCCTGGAACAAATATAACAGAGAAGCTGAAACCACACAATACCATTTGGTATTGACTAGAAAATCAATGGAAAAATAAAATACTCTTGACAAAATCTCTATCTGTAAAAATGACCCACAAAATTGGATTTGGTAGAAATAATGAATTCATACACAAACATAAAATCTACATGTGTAGAGTTCAGGCACTATAGCTTATGGAATGAGTACAAACAAAATCCTTGATCTCTCAATTATTTACTGTGTAATTTGTATAGAATGACGCTAATCACAATGAAGACAAGTTTAACAAAGTGAAAATGTAAATTTAAAACAGTATATATAGTTCAAAGGATAGAATAGAATATTGCTTGAAGAGTCAAACTATTTTTCTCAATAAATTTATTGTCTAAAACTAAAACATAATCACATCATTTCTACCTTCCTTTTTCCTCCAAACTTACCCGTGTATTTGTTTTCTCTCAAGTTCCTGATCTCTTCCTATTTAATTGTATATGTATATATATATATGTATGTATGTATATATATGTGTGTGTGTCACAGCTATACCTTTCTAAATACATAAATACAACCTTCTCAGTCCACATAATGTTAAGTGTATGTATATGATTTCAAACCAGACCACAAAAAACTGGTAATAGGACAAGATTCTGAAGATACTAACTCCAAGAAAGTCAACAATGTTGATACAACCTACATTAAATTATTTGCATGTACAACAAAGACAACATTTTTGTTGTCAAAAGCTCCCTTATACTTACTATATCCCCAAACTAGCATGTAAGGTGAAGATACTTTCCTATAAACCCTGATATTTGAAGGTCCGGGCACATGTAGAAATATGTGTATTAATTTAATGCACAACACAGTTAGCCAAAAGCTAAGTCAAATCTAGCTGAGACCCTGGGATACTCAACTGTCTGATTCTGTGTTTGAGACTGACATAATTGGGATAGAATTTTGCATATAACAGGAGCTCAATACATACTTACTCAATATATACTCACCTGTGGAGCACATTTTTTATGGTCTGGATAACTATTCTATATCTTGACATTTTTTGTATCACTGATTCTCATTTTGTCTACTATGAACATGTGCTGTAATATGTGCCCCAGAGTCTGACCCATATAATTCTTCTTGTTTCTTGGACATCAGAAGTCAGGAGAAGTGCACCCTCTCTTACTGCCAACTGAACCCTGTGCCATCCTTTTCAACTACTCTGCCTCAAGTCTTGTTTTATTTTTTATCTTCTTTCTGTGGACTAGCCACTATGTGGGGTCTAAATGGGCATTAGACACAAGCCAATTATTCTAAGCAAATTTAATTTTGGGGAATAGGTAATTCCTTAATCTGTATATAAAATAATTCTATGATCCTAAGCAGAAATTGGGACTTAGAGACTGTCGGAGCAAATCTCACTGTGTCTTACAGAGTGCCCTAAGAATGCCCAGCAAGAAGTGTACACAAGTGTACAGCCATCTGTTTTTTTGGGGGTGATTTTTTGGTAGCTTCACTTTTTGTTTGAAATGCATAATGAGCACATAAAAGACACCTGTATGTTATCTAAGACCCTTGTCTTACTTAGGGTTTACCATTGCTGGGTGGAAACACTGTGACCAAAAGCAAGTTTGAGAAGAAAGGGTTTATTTGGCTTACACTTTCACACCATAGTCTATAACCAAAGAAAATCAGGGAATGAGCTCAAACAGGACAAGAACCTGTAGGCAGTAGCTGATGCAGAGGCCATGGAAAGGTACTGCTTACAGGTTTGCTCATCTTTGCTTGCTCAGCCTGCTTTCTTATGGAACCAAGGACCACCAGCCCAGAGATGCTCACCAAAAATGGGATGGGAGAAGGAAAACAAGAAGAACACCATAATATTTAAAAATAACCAAACACTAATTCAAGAAAAACACAATACATGAAAAATTAAATTAGAATTCACGATTCCCTACATGATGGAAACATAAGGAAAAAAAAAAACCTTAGAATTTAAAAGGGAAATTGGATATCACAGTAATTATCTTTTGTTGAAATAAAAAAAACCCCCAAAACTGGTACCCAAAGGGCTGAAATGACTTACCCAACTCCAAGAAGTGGGAGAATAGTTATCTATTTCCTAAGACAAATCCTATACATGTGAAGTACTATACAGTTAATGCCAATGGTATTTGTTAACACAACTGATTTTGCTAAACAAGGTATACATTTGAGAAGTCTTTCAGAGGTTTGACCAGTTTTGAAAGTTCTAGGAAGGCATTAATTACATTTAGTGGACATATAGTGCATGAGAAATACTGTGCCTTCATTTGTTGCAGTATTTGGGAGGTTTTCAGCATTGAAACAATTCATAAATTTTCTGACTGAGGTATTAGTGTTGAAAGACTTTATGTAAATTTTTCAATGGCCAGAGGGCTTAAAATGAATACTCAGCCTCTAAATCCAGTCTTAAAAACCAGAGTTGGGAGATTCTTCGTAACTCTGACATTTTTGTATGTATTTAATCCCTCTGGAAAAATGTATTACTGGCAACCCTGGAGACTACAATTAGTGTTTCTCTAAAAATAGAGTTTCAAGGACATCCCAAAAGGTTAGTCTTAAACATTTTTTGGAGGAGATTTGAATTAATTTCTAGCAGCAAACAATAATTTTAATAAAAAACAAATCAAAATAAAATACCATAATCTGTCTTTTCCATATGGGCTGATAGCAGAAACTTTTCTAAAAATTGGGACTTTGTGAAACTCTTAAACTTCATTTCTAGACTGTGAAAGAGACCTGTGTGCACACAGTCTCTGCCAGGGACGTAACTTCATAGCGCTTGAGGCCAAGAGAGCCAATGAGAATATCTTATGCCATGATTCAGATGAGCCCACTGTTGCCTTACAAATCAATTATACAAATAAGTGAGATAACATTAAGGAGTTTCTTGATCATATACCACTTCTGCAAGACGCAGATCTGCCTAATCTCTGACAAAGGCAGCATTCACAACATCTTTTTTTTTTTCCAAAAAGCAATGGTAGGAGCAACCAAGAGAAATAAACAACAGAAGTCTCTAACGTTTGGGTAGTTTCTCCTACCCAGCTATGACATTGATGAACCATGACAACATCCAGCATAGTACATTAACCCTAAAAATGGAGTAATGACATGCATAGCTTGGCAATAACCAATGGCTCCATAACTGGTTTAAGACTTGCTCAACAGGGAAGAAACTATGCCTAGTACTGGAAATATATCCTACTACACATGGCTAGTGAAGTCATAGATCTAGGAGGAGAACCTACAATCACCACTTTACTAAACAAGCATCATCCCTAACTACATTCTAAATATCTTTTCTGACAGCCAAAGAAAAGTGTAGTCCTCACCTCTCATCAAGAAATCTTATCTTTCTAATACATGGAGACCATTACAAAAAAAGAAAGAAAAAAAATGAAGAGTTGTAGAGCCCAGTACAGACAGATAAATCTACAAAGCAATGTCCCTAAGGTTCAGGGACCATTGCAGAAGAATGGCATAAAGAATGTAAGAATCAAAGGATCGGGGAGCTTTTTGTAAGATGTATCTTACAACAGAAGCTGATCCCATAAAATCTCACCAACATAACTGCCTAAACATGAGCTGAATAAGAATAACAGTAGACCTTACAAAGTGGACAGGGTAAAGACCAGGAGACCTCAACCCTACATAAAATACTGCAGGCAACTAAGGAAGGCTGGAAGTGGGAGAAATAGTCTTCCCCAGGGAAGAGTACTTCATTTGGTTATTTAATACCAAATGGTCAGCTCTGAAAACAAACATACCATCAACATTTTACATACCAAGAAGGCTATATATTATATATATATACATATATATATGCATACATACATACAAGCATACATATATATGCATATATAATGAAAAAAGAGAACACAAATTTGAAAACAGGTCAAAGGAGTATATGAGAGCACTGGAAGTGCTGGAAGGATGGCTTAGCCATTAACAACACTGGCTGCTCTTCCAGAGAACCTGATTAGATTCCCAGAAATTACACAGTGGCTCACAACCATCTGTAACCACAGTTCCAAGGGATCTGATGCCCTCTTCTGGCCTCTCTGGGCATGCCTGTGGTGCACACTCATGAATGCAGGCAACATCCATGCACTTAAAATATATGAGCAATTTTTTAAAGTTATGTCATTTCTTAGGCACATTGATCATAGTTTAGATTCCATGGAACTCACTGAAATCCACAGGAAACTAGATAGCAACATTAATAAGATATGGTAACAGTGAGAATGCAGTTATTTACTGATTTAATTTAGTCAATTTGCAATTTTGCTAATTTCTGAAAAAGCTCTCATTCTCAATCCGGTTGTTATTTCCTCACACCCAGGAAATGATTCCTTGAACATTTCACTAACACTCATAACCTGGATGGTAGCTGGCATTTTCTGCCAATGGCCAGTTTTGCCAACATTGCTTTAAAAATATTAACCCAGCCAAGCACTTTTATTTAAAAAAAAAAAATTCAACTCGCCTATTGATAACTGTAAAATTCAATGATCTCTATCACAAGACTCATTTGGCACCTAACATACATACATGAGGCACTCTTTTTCTGTTTTTCACTTTGTACTGTGGTGTTAAGTGAGCTGAGCCAAGGCTTTAACATGCCGGACAAGCATTCTACCATGGAGTTGTATCTCCAGGCCTGACGGGTTTTTTGAAAAAAAAAAAAAAATCTTACTTTGTAGTCAGTCTGTCCTTGATTGCTATGAAGCTCATGCTGGACTCAAGTTTACAACCTTCCTATTTTTTGCTTCTGATCATAGAGATTACAGGTATTGGTCCCAATTACAGTTTTGAGACATCCATTTACATTAGGAAAATGCTTCACGACAGTGGAGAGATGGTTTTAGTGTTCAAGAGCATTTTTTCTTGTAGAGGGCCTAGGTTCCACATGGCAGCTTACAATGACCTTTCATCTCCAGTTCCATCTCTGGCCTCTGAGAGCACCAGATATGCACTTGATGCACATAAATACATTCAGGCAATATATTCATACACATAAAATACAAATAAATATTAAAAACCTGATGCATCCCTGTCACAACTTTTACTGTTCTTTATTGAACTTAACAGTACCTATTTAATAGAGCCTCTAAATCTGAAATGATAAATGCTAGAAGCGTTGCCACAAGGCTGACACCTACCTAGCCCATTTTATGATGCCTCTCAGCAAGTTTGGCTGCCACACCTTATATGTACTTGGATGCTCTCTATGTGTACATCTGACCTTGAGAGGCAGTACTTAAGCCTGCCATGTCCCACTGATGCCTCCTGGATCTGATATGTGTGTGCCCTACCACTGACTTGCCTTGCCTAATTTTGCAGTCATGGCCTCTAAGAAAATGGGTTTGGAGGACAATGCAGGGAAAATGATGGCTGCGTAAAAGCCGAGTGGGATACAATTCTCTAATCTTTTCAGTAACAACCATGATAAAAAAGAAGATGAATATGAGGGGCAAGAAGCGCCGTTTGCTTGTGAGCTAGAGCTGCTGCTTAATTTCTTTTCACTGAAATAGGCTCTGGCATGAATCAGACCATGGCAGACAGAAGTACTTTGTTCCATGTCAGGAGAATTAACTAGTTTTTCATTGTGGACAGATGGGAAAAAAAAGGAAGAAGATAAAGAAAGTCGGAGCTTAAGAAACCAAGTGGACACAGTTATTCTTAGTACTCTGCTCACACTTTGTGCCACAGGGGTGAGGCAAATTGAGGATATTAGGTCATTAATTTCCAGGTATTCTAGTGAGGGAAGACTATAGAACCTAATTATCCTTATTTTTCACATACTGGGAGAAGAGCCTTCTGCGGCCTGTGTAGTTCGTTGCTGGTAGAAACCCAAACCTCAATTCTATTTTACATTTCCCAGATTCGAGTGGAGTTTTGCAGAACCTTCGTTCCTGAGAGAGAGTGTGTTAGAGACCCCCTATCTGCACTGATTGGCTGTGGTCCTTTGTCCACAAGATGTGTACAGAGAGATGGTGAAGTAGAGAAGTGGGGTTGGATGTGCCTGCTTGTTCAGAAAATAAAACTAATGAGGGCACTTTGTCTATTGACTCATTTAATAACGTCACGTTGTCATTTCCTAAAGAAAAATTTCAGTTTTTAAGAAAAGAAATGTCACAACAAGGGTTATTTCCACAGCTGAGAATTTCCAGTTAGATGAAATGTGGGAAAGTGACCCTTCTGTGATGTTGTTATTGTCATGCATTTCCTTACCTCTCCAAATTATCCCTGTCTTCTAAAATGAGTTTTCTTAGTACATAGAAATGTCAGGATTGGGAGCGAACAAAAAGATAGACAGTGGATTTTAGTTTTATTAGGCTTTTAAGGGGTAATCATAATTTTAAATGACTTTAATTGTAGAAGAGAATTTTGCATGTTAAAGCCATGATGAGGAGAGGCACATAGCATAACTAGATAGACTGAAGTACTCCCAAAGATTCTATACATAGATATGAACAAAACACAGTGTGTAAAATCTAGATAAATAAGATAACTCTCCACCTTCCAAAAGTGAAAACGAATAAGTTTGCATATATAATTAAAATGAATATTTAGCAGATATTGTAGGAAGTCTCATCTGTAATATTTTCACATACTATGCTTTACTCTATTCTGGGCATATTTACCTGTCTAGTTTGTCTTCTGAGTCACACACACACACACACACACACACACACACACACACACACAGAGTTATACACCATTGGTGAATTATTCCCTCTGTCTCTCACATATATGTACAAAATTATGTCCTGGTCATATTCACCCAAAACTCACCCTAGGAGACTAGTGGTTATGGGCACATGACAACAAAGGAAAGAACCCTGGCATGGGACTGTATCTGGGCCAGCCGAGAGGCAGACTGTGAGACCCCAGTAATGAGAACCAGGGTAGAGAACCCTCAGTACTGAGGCCTCGATAATCAATAAAAGTAAGATTATCTCATGTAACAAAAGTACAGCAGAGCACAAGAGAAACCTCTACAGAACTAACATGCAATGCAAGAGAAAAAGAAAAGGAGACTGAAGCTCAAAATGAGGATGTCAGATATCCAAATGCTTCACTTTTTAGACTTCATCCAAGACTGGAAGAGCAGACATTCACAGTTGACTAAACTGCTGTTAATGCTGTCTTTCCTGGACAGTCATGAGAGCGAGCTGAAGTCCTGCAATTAGCTTGGCCTAAGGAGGGGACGTTAGCATCTTCTGGCATCTATGTAATGACAACAATCAAAACCAACAGGCATTTGTATTTTTATGTTTGCATTCATACACTGTTCATCAATTACCGTGTGTTAAACTAAGACCTCCCTCCCAAAAGAGAGAGAGAGACACAGAGAGCCTCAGAGTTGCCACCCCTAAAGATAATACAAAAGATTAGATTAAGTTAAACGTGAAAGTGTTAGTAACAAAATTACAAGGAAATCCAGAAACCAGAAGTCCAGTTTTTATTTAGGAGATTTGATGGAGGAGGTGACATTCAATTTAGACTCATGGTATGGTTGAAATTCTCGAAGAAATCTACCACAGCCTCAAGAAAAAGGAAGACGTCAATCATGATAACGCTGTCTTTGGATCAGGGAAGGCCCTGCTCCTATAGGTTATCCATCTGTATAGCCATGCACCATTCCCCTGGCAACAAATTTACCTAGTAATACTAGCCAACTAACACTGTATGGATTAAATGAGTCAATAAAAAAATGAATGGGAAATCTGGGGGACATTTTTTTTTAATTTTTATTTTGCAATACAATTCAGTTCCACATATCAGACACAGATTCCCTTGTTCTCCCCCCTCCCACCCCCCTCACCCTCTCCCCCAGCCCGCCCCCGATTCCAATCTCCTCCAGGGCAAAGCCATCCCCACAGACTGAGATCAACCTGGTGGACTCAGTCCAGGCAGGTCCAGTCCCCTCCTCCCAGGCCGAGCCAAGGGACCCTGCATAGGCCCCAGGTTTCAAACAGCCAACTCATGCAATGAGCACCGGACCCGGTGCCACTGCCTGGATGCCTCCCAAACAGATCAGGCCAATCAACTGTCTCACCCACTCAGAGGGCCTGATCCAGTTGGTGACCCCTCAGCCATTGGTTCATATTTCATGTGTTTCCGTTCGTTCGGCTATTTGTCTCTGTGCTTAATCCGACCTTGGTCACAACAATTCTCGCTCATATAAACCCTCCTCATTCTCGCTAATTGGACTCCCAGAGATCCACCTGGGGCCTAGTCATGGGTCTCTGCATCCAGATCCCTCAGTAGTTGGATGAGGTTTCTAGCACGACAATTAGGGTGTTTGGCCATCCCATCACCAGAGTAGGTCAGTTCGGACTGTCTCTCGACCATTGCCAGCAGTCTGTTGTGGGGGTATCTTTGTGGATTTCTGTGGGCCTCTCTAGCACTTTGCTTCTTCCTATTCTCGTGTGGTCTTCATTTACCATGGTCTCCTATTCTTTGTTCTCCCTCTCTGTTGTTGATCCAGCTGGGATCTCCCACTCACCCAAGCTCTCTTTCCCTCGACCCTCGCCCTTCACTACCCCCACTCATGTCCAGGCTGTTCATGTAGATCTCAATCCATTTCTCTGTCATTGGTCAATCCCTGTGTCTTTCTTGGGGTCCTGTTTTCCAGGCAGCCTGCCTGGTGATGTGAGTAGCAGTCCAGTCATCCTTGTTCCACATCTAGTATCCTGTTATGAGTGAGTACATACCATGTTTGTCTTTCTGAGTCTGGGATACCTCACTCAGGATGATTTTTTCTAGATCCATCCATTTGTCTGCAAACCTCATGATGTCATTGTTTTTCTCTGCTGAGTAGTATTCCATTGTGTATATGTACCACATTTTGTTTATCCATTCTTCCGTTGAAGGGCATCTAGGTTGTTTCCATGTTCTGGCTATTACAAACAATGCTGATATGAACATAGCTGAACAAGTGCTCTTGTGGTGTGGTTGAGCATTCCTTGGGTATATGCCCAAGAGTGGTATAGCTGGATCTTGGGGGAGATGGATTTCCAATTTTCTAAGAAATCGCCATATTGATTTCCAAAGTGGTTGTACAAGCTTGCATTCCCACCAGCAGTGGAGGAGAGTTCCTGGGGGACATTTTTATGTTTTTGTTAAAATGAGTTTTGTTTTTGTTGTTGTTTGGTTGGTTTTATACATTCTGAATTTGTCACTAATTGTTCTGGAAAGTGAAAGAGTTCTTTGGGTGGTCACAGGGTTGCTCAAACTGTGTAAAACACTTGTTGTCCTCATTTTGCACAGTTCTCCTACATGGCTACAACTTTTCACAAGTGACCTAGAACTCTGACCTTTTTCTTCAAGTTTTTACTTTGAGAGAAAAGACAAATGAACATATGTTCACATGTACATGAGCAACCAAACAGAATTGCTACTTTTATACACATTTACATTTGGAAATGGTTTGCACATCTTGTCCAATTATTATAATAACTCTGCAATAATTTGGGCAGATATTGCCAATCTCCTCATTTTACATAAGGGCAGTCCAGTGAGGCTCCAGCAATTAGAGATCCAAGCACTCAAAATACTTTTATCATGTCTTGCCTTGATTAACAGCAGCATTTCATTCCAACCACGTCACCTCACCATCTAAGGCTCTTTGTTTTTGCTTACGCCTATGACCTGTGAGTGTAGCTAAGTTTGCTTTTGGATGTGGGCTGTGGTTGCTTTTAAAATTTTCCTTAGAAGACTCAAAAATGTACTACATGGAAGTCCACTTTTCAGAGGGTGGAAATTGAAAATGATCCAATGATTATATGGTCTAGATAGGCCAGGGTCTTCATTTCACTCTTCCATATATGATACAGAAAAAGCTTAGGCTGTCTATAAGAGGACTCTGAGAGATATTGCAAATATACATTATAGCCATGACTGTTTGATATATGCCTGTACTATTTTCCAGCTTGCCAGTGTGTATTTCAATCATCTGTAGCATAGAAGCTAAAATCAAACCTAATGTGCACCTACTCCCATTTCTAACTACCAGGACTTCCTTAACATTTTTGTTGCAAGTTCTGCATCGTCTATCTCGGTTATAATAATACATACAGAAAATGTGCAGGCTTATAAATGCAAGCAGCATTGGCTTGCAGTATTACGTGTACAACAGCTGTGCTGCAAGCATCCATCAAGCTCTGGATCTGTATCGTGGAAACATATCTGAAGGCTTATACCTTAGCATCTACAAGCAGACACCTGCACTCTCCAGTCTGGGTTAGATCTTTCCCGAATTAAGAAGAATACACAATATACTTTTGAAATTTTTTCCTACCTTCGATTTTTCTCCTGACCCCCAGAGAAGTTCTGAAGCCCTCTAAAGCTTCGCAGAGACTCTCAGGTCAGCAGGTACCCTCTGAGAGAGCTTTTTCTTTCATGAACTGATCACACAGCAGAGAGCTGGTCTGGGTCACTCTCCCAGTTGGAGACTATAGGGATTTATATCTACAATAGGACCACCTAGGGGAGCAGTCTAGACAGGTCACTTTTTGCTTCATATGATGGTTGAGTAGCTGAAAGGGTGTCATTGCACTAACAGTTTCTAAGATAGGAAAAATGTATTGCCCCAGAATCGTTGAGAAGATTCTGAAACATGCTCTACATTCAAGAAAATTCTTCACATTCAAAACCTTGCAATATGAACCAACACATGCTATAAAAATTCATCAAAGGTGGGGCTGGAGAGATGGCTCGATGGTTAAGAGCATATGGCTGCTCTTCCAGAAGTCCTGAGTTCAATTCCCAGCAACCACATGGTGGCTTACAACCATCTATAATGGGATCTGAAGCTCTTTTCTAGAATGCAGTCATATATGCAGATAGAGTACTCATGCACATAAAATAAATAAATACACCTTTAAAAATTAATCAAAGATGAGGTACATAAGATTTAGCTGGGAATTATATAATCTTACTTCTCCAACCCCTTAAAAAGGATGAAGAGAAGGACTCTCTTGCTAAGGATGTTGAAGCTCTTTTTTTTTTAACCAGTCACACATGATTTAGCATTTTAGCTAGAGAACCATAATCTTTTCTCCCCAATTTCCCCCCACTACTCTACCCACCACACTTTATTTACATTATTTTCCAAACTTTCTTCGAGGTTTTGGACTTCATGTATAGCTTCTGAGATAATCGATTCTTCCTGCAGAATCTGACTGCAGACAGACCCCATCACTGTGTTCAGATTCCTTTCATGGTATCCCACCAGACTCTATGGGATGGTACATCAGCTGCAACGTTTCATAATAAAAATTGATTTCTCCATGACAGTTTATCCTTTACCTCTGCCTGTTAAAATTCTGTGGCTGATTATGTCTCTGATCAAAAATATTCACACTGTCATCGTTTCAAAAAATTAATTTAAGAGCTTAAATTAAAGAAGAGAGGGAGGATGATCCAATGTAATAGATAATTAGGTGAACTTCTCTCTAGTCTCCTCAAGATAGCTCTCTAATCCTTGAGCTACATTTTGGAAAATAATGAGGTTTCCTTTGGAACTCACTTTGTAGCCAGTTGGAGCCTTGTTCTTGTTTCTCAGTGTAAGCTGTTCCTGAGAAAAGGCTTGAGCAGCAGCAATGGACCACCTGTTCAATTCTTCCACTCAGCCTGGGCTTGCAGCTGACCGGCACTGACCACAACTGAATTATGAAGTGAAGATCAAATACACTCTGCTCTCATCTGCCCTGGAGAAATCAACAAAGGACACATGTGATTTTGGATAATAGAAGAGTAGCACTGGACTTGCCATTAGCTAATTATATTAATTATCTAAGGAGAAAAACATCCCATCCCCCAAAGTTCTCCAGGTGACTGACTGCCCCTGGCCTAAAGTCCTTTCATATATATATAGAGAGAGAGAGAGAGAAAGACTAAAAATATTGTATAACTTCAAGTAAATCAAAGATAATATTTTAATTTATTTTGAACACTGTGCAGGGAGTCTGTCCGGAATGAGAAAATGAAACTCTTTCACTATATATAATCAGCCACATTTCTCATGGTCAAATAAGAATTGAGGTGATAATCTTAGGTCGTTGGGGTTTTATGAACAATATCTGAAGTATATTTTCCCATTTGGGCTATAATTTTTGAACATCAAATTCTTGATTAAATAGTTTAGACTGTAGTTTGGTTATTGTTTAAAAGCTCATAGACCCTGAAGATAGAACATTTATATTTCAAACCAGCTCCAATAAGCTGAAACTATTTAATCTTAAGCAAGTTACTTTCTCTAGGAAAATAAATGAAAATGACAATAGTGTCCTTTAGATCATTTGTTGTAAGGGTGGAATGAGACATTTAGAACTGTAGTGGAGAGTTCTGGTTCACTCACTGGGCTTTTCTGCTGATATGATCTCTAATTGAAGAGACATGCATGGCCTTAGGCTCTATTTCTGTGCTCCTGATTGAAAATTTCACACACATGTAATCAGCATTTCTAACTAAGGCAGAGTGATCTTCGAACACAAGGGCATATTGCAGGCAATGAACACTGTGTGCTTTTGTTAGTAATATAAACGCCTGGTGTGTGATATGTAATGCAAGATCCAGATATCTCCCATCATCCCAAGACAGCAGGCAGCAGGACTGTGGAGCACTACAGTATACATTAAAGGAGCACTGCTCATTTCACTGTGGTGTATTCAACACTCTCCTCTGGTGAGCCATGGTCTCTCCCAGGCTCTGACCCATTTACGTCATTGTACCAGTGGTTCTAATACCGAATAGTTAAATACTTGAGTTGTCAATTTGAACTGTACTGCAACTGAATCTTACTGTGCTCTTCATCATCTTCATCTTTTGATCCTGTATTTATTCTGCCATCACTCTGTTCATCTTCAGACTTTGGCATTGTTCGGCCACCTGTGAACTTATATTCTCTCTAAATGACATACAAGCCTTCCATATTTAGTCACTGTATAAATAAGTTTATGTTATTCGTATTGTAGAACAGCCCAGTGCCTTGCTCCCTTTGCTTGCAATTTCTGTCTAAAGGCATCATTTCCTCAGAGTTTGCTAAACAAGATGCAGATGTCATAGGACCAATGTGGGTCTATCCAGTTCTTTGTACCTACCTCTCAGTTCATTGCTTTATGTCAATCAACTGAATTGAGTTCCCTGTTTACTGTGAATGACTATACTGTCACTTAGTGTGACATTTCTTTCAGTATGACTTTTCTAAGTATCCCAATAAGAATATATGTATCAATTATTATAAATTAGGTCATTATACCATAACTAATACTCCCCAGATGTGAACTTCTTATAGTAATGAAGTACCATTTCATCTCACTCCACATGTGTAACATGAGTTGTCTCTGATTTTATTTCATGTCATCTTTACTTCAGCTCTCCAGCTGATATGATAATTTCTATCTGGAGCAGTGGAATCTACTGGGAAAAACAAATAATATGACCATGTCTTACTTCAACAAAATTGGAGGCCATTATAGGGAAGTTTATGAAATACGATAAGGAACAAGATGATGTGCCCTTATAGTAAAGTCAATTAGTGTAACAATAGGAACGACTACTAAATACTTAGATATTTTCCAAGTTCCTAACAAAAAAACCCTCAAATTCTGGTTCTCCATATCTCCAAATTTCACTACAAAATGTGATGAAATACCATAATTCAGAAATTACAGTTTTTAAATTAATAGCAATGTAGATTTTCACCTTATTTTCTAAAAGAATCCATATAAACGACTTTCTTTGAAGATAGAGAGTGACTATTCGAGTGGAATTACATGCAATTGTCCCTCTTTTTGCCTTGCACTTTATTTGCTACAAAAGATCAGAAAAAACAAATCAAGGTCATTCTCTAAAATATGAGCTTCTTTGATATATAAAAATATGATGTAAATACATTCATGAAAAGGTGTTTTTGTTGTTGTAAAGATAAAGCACACATCCAACCAGTTTATTCAGATCAACTGGGTATGCTGAAAAACTTAAATAAATAGCTGATAAAAATGAAATACTTAGTAATAAGCAGGCTAAATAAATGATAGTAAAATCTCATGTGAACTCATGGGAAATATAACATTATAGTAAGAAAGCTGACAACAAAATTAAACTAATAAATGTGAAATGTGGACTATATCAACACAAGAACGCCGAAGTGAATGCACTGTTTTGCTCTCCCAATAAACTAGCTTATTTATTATATATTTCAAGAATCAGAGTAAGTGCTGAGCATTTTTAAAAAGCCAAAGCTACTTCAAAATTCTTTTGCAAAAACAAAATAAGAGCAATGCAACTGACTTTCCAGGGACCAGAAAAAACCTGTTTATTTTAGACTTCATAGAAACCAAAGTGTTTGCAGCTCAGATACTAGTTTACTTTCAGTAAAACTGTGAGAACACAGAATAACTTGAACACTGGCAAAAACAAGTTTTATTCTACTGAAGGATGTGATCAGTTTCTATCTCTAAAGGTTTTCAGACATGGAGGTATTTTTATTGGATCGTATTGTTGTTTTAATATGCAAGAAGGATCAGTACTTAGCATAAAATTTGCCATTGCAAATTAAACAAAACAAGTAGTTTCAAAGTGTGGGAGTATAACAGAACATAGTTTACCTAAAAAAATCATAAATCTGGGACTAGAGATAGGGCTTGGTGATTAAGAGCATTTGTTGCTCTTGTAGAGGATCCAGGTTCAATTGCTGACACCCACGTGATGGATTACAGCCATCCTTAACTCAAGTTTCAGGGTACTTCTTGCCCTCTTATGACCTCTGTTGGCATGAGACATACACATGGCACAATACATATGTGCAAACAAGACATTCATATATGTATTCATATAAAATAAATGACACTAAAATAATTTTTAAATGAAGTACAAATCTCAGAGCTCTAATAGACAAAGGACACAGGAAAATAATGCAACAATAAGATGGTGAGTTTGAGTGTTTGTGATTCACTTTTGTCTAACAAGCTCAGCCACCCTCTTTAATGAATTAGTCATCAATACATAAGAGAAGTTGCTATCACAAGATGTTTCTAAATCTGCTTTGCATATAGAATCATGAATATCAGTTTTAGGGAGAAGTATAGACACAACAAATATAAATGACAGCATCTAAAAACTTCATGTCTACATTTGGCATGATCACCAAGGAGACCAACGGTGTCTCTATTAAATATAACCCTTTCAATGACTTACAATGACTATCTTATCTATCTGCAGTCTCTACTTCCAATCATCTTAATAATGTAATTGCTGGTGGGGGATTAACCTTCTGAAATCTTTTAAAGTTGAGAGGACATGTGGCAAAGGCTAATTAGAAAGGCTTCCATAGACCTCAAAGGGAAGTTTGGCCTCATAGCCATCCCTCTGAGGCTAAGCCTGAAGACCAAGAACTTTAGAGATGCTCACAATGTTTTGCCACTTGGGAAATTAAAATTTACAGTGACAAAATTGCATGTGTTTAAAAAAATGCAAAACAAAACCAAAAGAATGACTTCAATTAATGGGTCAGCCTAGGGAAATGGATTTTTATTTGTTAAGAACCAAGGGACTGAGGAAAGATCCATCAGTGTAGCGTACCAGGTAATTCTAATTAACTAGTGTAAGCAAGAAGTTTGTCTCACTTAGTTTTAGATCCACAGGGGAAAAGAGCTCATCCTTCCTAGTACACTGGCTCTCTGTCAAGGAAAAGGTCCCATCTTCCATAGAAAACTTTAGTTTTTCATCTATAACTATGATTTTATTCATTAGCATTCAGTTAGGTGATTTTCTTATAATAGTACTTAGAAATCTTAAATTTTATAGTGCAATTATTCTTGAACAAACCATACTGTAATATAAAAAATGTAAGAAAAAAATACAGAAAAGAAGAAGGAACTTGCAAGGAAGTTAGACTTTGCAAGTATAGGATAGAAAGTATACTGTTTCACATTATGTAGAAAAACTCTGATTGATGATTTCATCATCCTGATTTATATCTTTTGTTAAATTCGTGGTCTATTGCTATTTTTTTATTGAATTGACAATTTCCTTCTAAACCATTTTATTTTGGAGAAATTTATATATGGACACAATGAAATATGATGGTACCTCCCAGTTTCCAACATATATCCCCAACACGTTGCTTTCCCACTTCATCTCTTCCTTGTTTTTGTCTTGATAAACTAAATCCAGTTAGTGATACCCTTATGTGCATGGGTATGGGACCGGCTATTGGAGCATATGAAACTTATCAGTGGCTACATCTCAAAGAAACAATGAGCCCCCCAGACTCCCATGCAATTATCCACTGCCAATAGCTCCTTGGTATTTGCGTGGGACCTAGAAATCATTTACCCCATCTATGATGGGATTTTGGCTACCCTGATCTTGTGTAGGTCTTGTGCAGGTAAAATCATGATTCCAGTAGTCTTATCATGCCCACCCTTGCCACAGAATTTGATAGCACTCCTCCCCATTCTCCAGCTCTCACCTTTTTTTTTCTGACCTCTCTTTTACAATATTCTCTGAGCCTTGGTAATGTTAATGCAGATGACCTGTTCAAGGCTTAGCACTGAGTCTCTTATTCTCAGCACTTTGACCCGTTGTACATCTCTCCATTGACTGCTGCCCAATGCAAAATGATAATTCCTTGACAAAGGTTGAGAGCAGCAAAAGTCTGTGGGCATAAACATTAACATTTTAAAGGTAATTTACAGCTTTGCCATTTAGTAAAATGACAATAACAGGTGCCACCCTAGGGCCTATATCGTCCCTAGCCACAGGCTTTTGACCAGGATTTTAAAGTACCAGGCATGAATGGCCCTTCTGTGAAGCAGGACTCAATAACAATTCAAAATCAGCTATCCCCTAACAGTCATGCCACTATTACACCAGTGAATATGTATTGCTTAACAGGTCAATAGCAGGAGGGATCTAGTACTGGGTAAGACCATTGATTTATCTCCCAGCAGCCTATGTAGCACCTTCTAGAACTATAAAAGCCTATCCAGCATGGAGGCAGTTTCTTGGTTGGTTTGAGATTTAATTTTTTTTTTTTACTGAAAAGACAATTTCTTAACAATAAAGTTATAATATATAAATAAATGAATTCCTCTATATTTCATATATATATATATGAGTGAATACTATATTTTTGCTCTGTGATTTTGTTTAATATACTAAAAATATTTCCTTTGTCTAAACAATGATGAACATATTGGCTATATAATATTTGGTAGTATTGGTTATATAATATTAGCAAATGTGTTAAAATTTATTAAACCTTTCACTAATGTGAATATATATATATGTATATATATATATATATATATATATATATATATATATATATATATCTTCCAACTGTTGTTGGTTTTAACAATGTTATTGCTTATACTGAAATGGTCATGTGTGTATTCACTCTGAATTATTTATATAATATTTGTCTTAAAAATAAAACTCCTGAACTGATGAATAATCTTGTACTCATGCTCATGCCATTTGGAGATGTATATCTATTTCTGTATTTATAGCTATATCTCTAAATCTATCAATTTATCAATCTATAGATCTATCATCTATCTATTTACCTACCTATAGTGCATGTATGGTATGTGTGTATGCATGTATGTATGTATGTCATGTATGTGGGTGCCTGCAGAAACCAGAAAATTGTGTCTAATCCCCTGGAACTGGAGTTACATGAGGTTATGAGACACTGGTTGTGAGTGCTGAACCTAAACATAGATCCTCTACAAGAGCATGGAGTACTTTTAACCATTGAGCCACCTCCTTGGGCTCTTTGCAATAAGTTTTTATTTTGCATTTTACATAATGACCTACGTACAATACCAACAGAAATGGATGTGTATGTATTTTTTGCTGCAACATGTCCAATAGTGGATGTTATGAAAAATTACAATTCATTAAATATAATACAGTGTTTCAAGCTCACTTAAATTTCCATTTCTTCGACAATTAGACAGTTAGATTTGAGCTAATTAAAGCCACTGGAATCATTAAACTTTGATTTTCTTAGTTATTCAGGTGAATATTAAATTGAGTTTTAAGAACACTACGAGTGAAACTTATTATACAATGACATATTACTAAATAAAATTATAAGTTTGAGCTACCTTAATTCCTTCTAAAACATGGAAAAAGAATCTTTTGAATAGAATAATCTCATTTAAAAAGAGTTTCAAGTGAATTCATTAGAACAAGCCAAGGGTCCCAAGGTTATGGCTGAAGTATTTCAAATTTTATTCATCTTTGATTTACATTTTGATTTATAGATAGAATTTCACTGAGTCTTTTCTCAGTGTGCATGGTGTGATTTATCATTATCTTCTTTCCAGGAACAAACAAGAAAATCCTGTTCATAAAATCATTTGTTTGATATTTTTGTTAGTAATG
Source organism: Peromyscus eremicus (assembly GCF_949786415.1). NCBI lineage: Eukaryota > Metazoa > Chordata > Mammalia > Rodentia > Cricetidae > Peromyscus > Peromyscus eremicus. Next base: position 53,578,704 of record NC_081428.1, on the reverse strand, counting down.
TTCTCACTTAGCTTTATATAAGAATGAGAAAAAAACCTTCTTAGAAACATGATATTTTTATAAGAAAACTAGGGAAATTATAAACAGGGGGCTGGGCCATTTATTTTGTAGTAATGACATGATTTTAAAGGGACTGTTTCACTACCATTAGGGCCAAGGACTAAATTCTATCTCAGATATTTTGGTTTATTGGTTCAGAGGAACATCACCATTAATTATTCATGTCCAACTTCTTTTCATATACCAAATAATTCCCTATGAAAAAGTAAAGTAATAGTCAGAGCTATGACTGTAATGGTGACATGCAATGGCAGGGAAATGTTAGTAGGAATATAGATATATGGGAGATGAGATTGTTTGACCACGCTCCATGGAAAACTGAATATCACCTGAAAAAGAAGCATCATTAATTTCAGGCAAGAAAATAGGGAAATATGGGGGCTTGGGAATGGCAAAATAAATAAAAAAGTGTCAATTCAATGGAAATGAACAATATGAACCATTCTCATGTAGTATTCTAGTCTTCCTTCCATTTATTCTTCCCAATGCAATCCCGTCTTACTTGATTCTTCTTAATCTTCTTGTTCATTTTCCTTTTGACTACTACATGTATCAGGAAAATGGTATTTTTTGTTCTTTTAGTCTTGATGGGTCTCATGGAGAAGCAGCACACTTCCCTAAACAAAATCAAGCTAAAATACAGGGCTTAGTGTTGATGTTATTAAAAACGTTAATGGTACATGTGGAGAATGTCACCTTCTGGAACAGGTCACCTGCAACTTTTCTTTCTGCTTGAACTACATAGTAAAACTCAAAGATCTAGTAAACAAGGACTAAATTATTGTTATTCTAATAGATTTATATGTTAGATCTCAAAGTATCTAAATAAATACTTCAGTTGACAACTGATGTTTGCTCTCCATTGTGTGTTTAGATACCTGACGGGGTAACCGGTCCTTCATAGGTCATTCTTCAGCTATCTTTATCTGTAACAATATTTGTAATGTATAATACTAAAGCATTTATAATGGAAAAATATGTATTATAATACACATGTAATATATGAAATATATTCAACATGTTTTATAATATCATGAATGTATGTTTGATATAATTTTGATTAAATTCAATCTACCTAGCTTTATATTTTTTTTCCAAGAAACAAAACATCTTCCAGATGAGGAATGTCACACTTTGATTTTTCTTAAACTCTCACAGTATTCATAGTAGAGATGTCTTCAGACTTAGTGTAGCCCACTTTCTCTCAGAACAAAGTTAGTTATGAAAATGTTGAAACTGATGCCTTTCATATCAACAGTTATGTAAGTATAGATCTCTCTCCCCACACATACACATGGAGAAAGAGAGAGAGAGAGAGAGAGAGAGAGAGAGAGAGAGAGAGAGAGAGAGAGAGAGAGAGAGAGAGAGAGAGATTGAGCTTCTAATCCACGACCAGAGTTCCATACAAGAATGTGTTTGAATTGCAAACCGGCCTTTCAGTTTGGCCTAGTCTCACGTGAAGTAACGGTTCTCTGCTCATTCCATAAAGACTTAAAAAACCGCTGAAGAGCGAGCCTGATGAGCAAAGTTTTGTATAGCGCCGCTTTGCTCTCATTTTTCTTCTTCACTTTTCATTTTAAATAATGAAAAAGATGTGGCTGGAAAGGTCAAACGCTGTAGGTTTTGTCAGGCAGTTTGGGATTTCTCCAGCAAAAACTAGATCCCAATTCCCTAGAATGTCAAACTGCAGCCAAGTTGGTCACTAGAATCAGGACAGATGGGGTCCCCTGGGAGGGTTGGCCCACTTCCCTTCTTAGCATGCACAGTTGAAACTGCAGATCTTTTCTTTTATAAAAGAATGAAAAAGGAACCATTCGTTTTCAACTCAAGGAGAGTTTAAGTCACAGATTTGGAGGCTATTTCTTGAAGCAACTATGAGGAAGGGAGCATGGGATGTGGAAGCTTGTTTGGTGCAAGGGGAATATTTTTCTATTACTTTCCAGGCAGAAAAAACAGAGTATGATTTAAAAGTAACTCATGAAGCCTTTTTTTTGTCTAGCTTGTTGGCAGTGTCTACCATTATCCCTGGAACAAATAAGTTTTTACTGTCGTTTTTTGAGCAAGTGAGGCATTGATTTTTGATTAAAAGACTTGCATTTTGCCATAGAATTTTGAACAGTTTTGTGCAGAGTATTTAAGACTTTTGAGCTACTGCTTTTTCCTAGATTCTAAGAGAAAGAGTACCAGGAACAGAGGAAAGATTAATAAGGTATCCAAATAATGTTCCTAATTTAGCTTAGGATCATAGTATATCAATATTGTTAGCATTATTTGTTTATTGTTATAATTGGCTGATTTGGGGATGTTTCTATCACACTGCCAATTCAGTCAGACCTCTCCATGAAATATTTTAAAACATTGTGATTATGGTATTATTTATATTGAAGAAAGCATAGTTACCATATTAGGTAACTAGAGATATCTCTCAAAGGAGACTTTTGATATTGGGACATAAGTTTGAGATCCACAAATATGTTGGTCTGTGTTCATAGCTATCTTATGAAATGGCTCTTGAGCTGCAAGTTGGGCTTGGTTTGGGATCGAAAACAAGAATGTGCTTAGGAGGTGATACAGGACCAACAACATATTAATTGTGGCTGGAACATAGAGGAAACAGAGAATAAAATATCTATATCAGAATTTGAAGGATAAAAACTATATTAATTTTTTTCCATTGCCCTTTAAAACATTGCATTCTATGAGGAGGAACACATAATGTGTATTCTGAGTTACTAAGATTATTCCAGTCCATTTCTTATTGTACTGGGATCTCAGGAGAGTCTTCATAGTAATCAGGGACAGAGTTCTATTAGCGTGTACTCACATAGACATATTCTGTCTTTGTGAATTGGGGGAGGGAAGACTCAGCTTTCCATGACATTTGCACTTTATTTTTCATAGTGAAAGAAATATTCAGCTAAAAGATGGACATTTGTACTGGTAAAACGGTCTATGATTACATTAGTGTATTCCTGAAGAAAAATATATGTCCTTAAACACACTTGATTTTTTAAAAATACTGGAAGAGGTATAAAGCTCTAATACATTAAGTATTAATATATAACTATATAATATATAATTAATATATAACTATATTAAAATATATTGAGCTCAAACTCAATGTAACTAACTACATTATAAAGGGAGATTAAGTTAGAATAAACAAACAAAATGTTAACTGAAGTATTAATAAGACAAAGAAGCATGTGCTGTGGATTTTAGCAAATGTTTAAGCTCATTATTTTAAAATATTATTAACACATACTCAAGTAGGAAGGAAAAAAATTGGTGGAATAAACATGTGTTGACAAAATAGCAGCTTCAATAATTACCACAGTTTTGCAATTGCTGCTTCATCTATCCCACCCCTTCAACTTTTATGGAGCACTACTGTGCAAACTTTGGGTGTCACTTCATTGTAACCATAAGCACTCCACAATAAGCTATTGTCATTAATAGACAGAGTACACTTTCGAAATAGTACCATACAGATGTAATCTCAACTAACAAAATGGAGGCATTTTCTTATTTATCTGCACAAATTAGCTGGCCAAGTAATTTTCACCAGTATTTTATGCACTTATATCATCAAGTACTTTGATAACGTTTATCCTATATTACACTCTGTTCTCATCTTCATTCCTTAGGTCCCCTTCTTCTTTCCAAATATCTCCTGTTCCATTTCCGCATCCCTTTCAAAGAATCTAGATTCTACTTAAGAGAGAAAACATGCAACATTTGTCTTTCTGAATCTGACTTCTTTCCCTGGTTTAGCCAATATTTTCCAGTTACATTGACTTTCAAGATAGTATTCTGGTTCCATTTTTCTGTATGGTTTAATATTACTCCAACATGCATGCCTTGTAAATAAAGACAGGCATTATTTATGTTGTACGCTGCTTTTGAACATTTCAGATATGCACCCAGAAATGGTACAATTGTATCATGTATTTGTATTTTGAGGAAACTCCATACTGACTTTAATAATGAATTGACTAACCACATTTCCACTAGCTGTGCTTAAGATTTTCTTTATTCTAGAATCTTAACCAATGTTTATTGTGTTCCTGAGAATAGCCACTCTGTGATATAATGAAATCTCAGTATAGTTTTGATTTAAATCATGGATGATGAATGGTATTGTATATTTTTCATCCATCTTTTGGCCATGTGTACTTCTTTTGAAAAGTGTAAAGTTTTTCACATCAAAGACCATATAGTGTACGAATTCCTTAATTACCTTAAGTCTTCCTTTTCTGTAGTTAGCTAGTTTAAAAGAATTAAAAAAAGTGTAAAATTCGAGTTTGGTTGTAATCTCTCTTAAATTTCTTAAACCAAATTGATGCTTTTTATTTGTTGGAAAACTGGGCCATTTGGTTGGTAAATTCTACTAATGCTATTCTGTAATTGTCAGATCATGTTTTATCTTTTATTTCCTTCTATTTTCATGTTTTCTTTCACTCTTCCTTCCTTCGTTCCTTCTTTCCTTCCTTCCTTTCTTTTCTATCTTCTTTCCTTCCTTCCTCCATTTCTCTTCTTTTCTTCTTTCTCTTCTTTCTCCTCTCCCAGTTCCTTTTTCTTCTTTGTGTCTTTCCTTTATCAATCTAAGAATCAAACCTCTGGCTGTGTCAAAGCTCTGCAAGTGCTCTGGTTCAAGGGATACTCTCAGCTCTCAGCGATTTCTTTGTTACTGTTTAAGTGGTTCTCTCATTGGGAACACATATCTTTGTCACAACTGGAGTAGCCTCAGAGTTAATTCTTCCTTCAAGAATATTTACAGGGAAGATATGCTACCTTTTCATTCCATATAAAAGCAAGACTCAAATACCTGATCCTCACACTTCAAGTTACCCAAATTGATCAGTGGGTTCAGTCCAATGAGGCTGTCTGTCTCCACTATAAACTTTCTCATCAGTATTCTACCTATTAGTCCTCTTTGCTACTGATGAGCCTTGCCTAGAATCATTATTTCATTAAAGCTCTTAAAGTAGTAATTTTGAGTTCTATTATTCTTTTATTCTACCTATAATTTTTTCGTATAGAAGAACTTTTTCTCATCAAATATTTGAATACCTTGAAATACACTTCACTATTTAAACTATCATTGTCGAAATAAAAAAGGAGGCAGCTGTAAAGACGTAATGGCTGTCAATCTTTCTGCCTGCCTATAAATCATATATTTTTAAAAAACTGCACCTGAGTAAGTATGCAGAGAACTCTCCTGTGAAGAGAACCCCGAGACTGAGTTGAGGAAATTAATTTGCAGTGGTCCCCTCGACACACTTCTTTCCTTCCAAACATTATTTTTGCCTGATGTATGAAACTCACAGTTTTGTTGAGTGTGGTTTAACAAATGTTAAGTTTTGTCCACTCAGGTAACTTTCACTCCAAACTTAATATGCAACTTTTTTCTTACCACTGAGATTTTTGATGCTTTCTAATCAAGTTTACCCTTCTCCCAAGAGTTGATGATTTTGGACTTTCTGATGTAGATTTCAATAGATAAGTTCTGCTAGGTCTGTGTTCATTTCAATTAAATCATATAAGATAGGATTCTGGGATGGGAAATGACAGATGCCTAGGACATTGTGTTTGAGGGTAGTATTCTTTTGTGTCGTTGTGCCTTTTTCTAGTCAGTTATGAATACTATTCCATTATATGAGCGCTCTACTTATTCATTATTGAACCAATGGCTTGACTTGTTTCTAACATTGGAGTATAATTAATAAGCTTGTTAAGAATGTTTTTCATAAATCAGACCACCAGATTTCTTTTCATTTTTGTTAGTAACATCCCATCCTGAGGATAGAAACTTCTAAACTCACAAAAATTGAATTTATTGAAATATAAATTATGATAAATGTCATATTTTTGAAATATATACTATTTTTATTAATTCTTTTAAAATTCCATACATTTATACAAATATATGCTGATCCTGTTCACCCCCACTCCTTACCATAACTCCTCCCAGATTCATGCCACCCACCTATGCACCTCTTCCAAATTCATCTTTTTTTTCCTTTATAACCCACTAAGTACAATTTATGCTCCCTGTCTTAGGATTTCTATTACTGTGAAGAGACACCATGACCATAACAACTCTTATAAAGGCAATATTTAAGTGAGGTTGACTTACAGTTCAGGGGCTTAGTCCATTGTCAACATGGCCAATAAGCAGGGGGCACAGCAGTAGCCATGGTGCTGGAGAAGGAGCCAAGAGTTCTACATTTGAATCAGCAGGCAGCAGGAAGAGAGAGTCACATTAGGCCTGGCTGGGACTTCTGAAACTCCAAAGCCCACCCCCATGACACACTTCCACCAAAAAGGTCACAGCTACTCTAACAAAGCCATACCTCCCAGTTGTGCCACACCCTGTGAGCCTATGGAGGCCATTTTCATTCAAACCATCACACTCCTCGTATACTTTTGGGTGTGGAGTCATCCACTGGAGCATTGTCACTCTACCAAGGGTCACATCCTTAAGGAAAACTGACTTTCATTTTCCAGAAGCCATCAACTGTCAATTGCTCCACATCCCATTATAAGGCTTTTTGAGCCCTCTCCTTGTACCATCCTGAAATACTGACTGGCTTGATCCTGTTTAAGAAAGTGTCTTTGTTTTGAGTTCATGAGAGCAGCGGTCCTGTAATGAAAAGAAGGTCCTGTTTTACTCCAGTCCTTCCTTAACTCTGGCTCTTACAACCTTTCCTCTCCATCTTTTATGATGATCCCCTGAGCACTGGGCAAAGAGGATGTAGTGTAGATGTCCCATTTGTAGGTGAGCACTATACTGACACTCATTCTCTGCACTCTGACCACTGGTGAATTTGTGTGTTAACCCGCTGTTCACTGGAAAGAGGAGCTCTTTGAGGAGATCTGAACGATGCACTGATCTATGGGTAGAAAGACACTTAGCATAAACTTCCTATTTTTTAGAAATTTAATTTAAAATATTTTTGAGATTTTCTACATGTTTACTGCATTCACATCATTTTCATTTCTCTGTTTTTCCACTCCAGTTCCTCCTGTGTCCCCCACTCCCTCTCATATTCAAGACCTTTTTCCTTTTCTAAGCACTGTAGCTTTAAAGTTCATAATTTTGTCAGTTTGAGCATAGGCATATACCTTGAAATCTTAACCAGAGAAAAATTAAGCAATTCTATGGTGCTCTAAATGTATTATGTGATGATGTGTAACCTATTCATACATCAACAGCCTATTTCCACACACCACTAAAACATTTTATGACACTATAGATTGGCTTTCAGTTTTATATAAGTGAAATTCCTAATATGTATATTTCCTGGCTTTGTCCTCAGCATAACAGTATTTGGGATTGTGCATGTCCCTGATACCAATAACTCAGTTTTCCTGCTGAAGAGTCTTCACTTATACGTGCACTCTACCACTTGCTTCTCAATTCACCTGTTTCTGAATAATCTTTCCTCCATTTGGGCTATCACAAACAAGGCTGCAACATGTGCATAATAGTTTTAGTGTAGACATTCATCTTCTTTGCTGTTGGACAAACACCCCATCGCAAATGGCTGAGAGGCAAACATTTAAGTTTTTATGAGGCTACCAAACGTTCCCCAAATCTTTTCCAAACTCGTTATAGCAGTCTTATCAAAAGCAGGAGAGAACTGCTGCATTCACCTGCTAGTACCTAGAACGGCTCAGATGTTGGGTAGTAATTGATGTTTTTAATGTTAACCATCCTCATGGGCATGATATCTCCTTGTATTTGTAGTTTTCATTTTCTCAATGGCTAATGATGGCTAATGAGAAGCATTTCATATGAATATTTTCCACTTGTGTATTTTCAAAAATTTCAACTACTTATAGAAATGTTTGTCTTCTTATAAATGATCTATAAAAGGTCTCCATGCATTTTCATATACAGTTTTATATACTAATTTTATATACTAATGTATGTTTGTAAACATTCTACCAACCTTTGGAGTTTAGTTAACTTTATGTTTGTCTTTGAAGAGTTGAATCTGTTGATTTTGGTGAAGACCCATTTTATCATTTTTTTGTGTGTGTATTGTCCATGCTATTTTATCTTAAGATGGTTTTCTAATGTACAATTCCAGAGAGTTTTTCCTAGGAGTTTGATAGTTTGGAAGTTTATAGTTAGGTTTCATGCTAATGCAACTGGAGTGATCTTTTGTGCATAGTGCAAGGTTAGCACATGTGTTCACATGCTCCCTATATGTATATGCTGGATCACCTTTCCTCTTTATTTAATTGTCTCAGCATCTTTCCAAAACTTATCACATATATATTTGCCTGCTTGTTAACCTCTCTTTTATGTTGCTTTGGTCTATTTCTGTCTCTCTTCACACAAACACACACACACACACACACACACACACACACACTGTATCTGATTTTTGAGAAAGGGTTTCTCTATTTCTCTATGTAACAGCTCTGGTTGTGTTGGAATTCACTTTGTAGATCAGGCTGGCCTCAAACTCACAGAGATCCACCTGCCTCTACCTCCTGAGTGCTGGGGTTAAAGGTGTGCCACCATTGCCTGGCTAGTCTATATTTTTTTTTAATTACTCTTGATCTTTTGAATTTCCATATTGTTTTTAAAATCAATGTGTCAGTTTCTATCCCAGAATTGTGATAAGCTTTAGATCATGTTTATGTTGAATAGGTACAACAGTTTGGGAAGAATCATCCTATAAATTATAAATTTTAAATTTGGTCAAGCAATTTTTAATACAACTCCTAAGATAACTAAATGGGAGGGAAAGAGGACTGTAACCAAATGGCACTGCAGTGGCTGGGTAGCCACATAATTTTTTATTCACTTTTTATGTACATAAATAATGCTTCTCCACTTCAATCCCTGGTGTAATGCTGAGTCTCATTGGACTCATCTGGCCATAGAGCCTGGAGTCTCCTGGTGAAGACACTATTCATATGACATGAAGAACTGTCCTCATTATTTGTACACTAGGAAAAGACAACTTCAATTTGCCCAAATCTTATTTGCTTTATTCTACACCATACAATCAATTTTAAATATTATACTTTTCAACATGAAAACCAAACCCATAACACACTTAAGAAAATTATAAAATTACAAATTTTCAATCTTGTGGAAGCTAAAGTTTTTTTGGGATTAAATGCCCAGGTTAATAAGCATAATTAAAAATTAAAGTGTGTTAAATTTTATGTAATTAACATTAAATCATTTACACACCAAAATTTACCATTAAGAAAACAAATAAGGGATGGAGAGATTGTCCAGTAATTTCGAGCACTTGCTGCTCTTCCAGAGGATCCGGCTTCTTTCTCCCACCCAAATAATAGCTTACAACCATCCCTAACCTCACTACCAAGGGATCTGACACCCTCCTCTGGCCTTTGTGGGCACCAGGCATACATGTGGTGCACAGACATACTTGAAACCAAAACACTCAGACACATAAAATAACAATGAAAAAAAATCTTTAAAAAGGAAAATAAAACAAATAAGCAACCTAAAGCATGAAAGAAATATTCAAAGCACATATCTATAAAATAAATTGTATGGCCGGGCAGTGGTGGCGCATGCCTTTAATCCCAGCACTCGGGAGGCAGAGCCAGGCGGATCTCTGTGAGTTCGAGGCCAGCCTGGGCTACCAAGTGAGTCCCAGGAAAGGCGCAAAGCTACACAGAGAAACCCTGTCTCAAAAAAAAAAAAAATTGTGTGAAGAATATAAACAGGGCTTCTAAAACTCATAATAAAAAATTTAAAAGTTCATTGAAATTAGCAATGTTGTTGAACAGTTGCCAATGGAAGATGTAAAAATGGCTACTAAGAGTGTGAATTACTTTCATCTCATCTATCATCTTGGAAATGAGACCATAAACCAAATGCAGACTCCAAATCCAAACTAATGGCTAAGATTTAAGAAACGAAGATAATATAAAATGATAGAGGCTGGAGAGTAACTAACATCATGATGCTGGAGTATTTAAAATAGCACAACCATTTCTGAGAGCTTTTTTTTGGTTGTATCTATACAGTGAAATATGAAGTTACTGTAGGAACAGCATAAATCTTATCTCTGTCTCCTATGGTTATCCAGGGAAACCAAGACAGATTTGATTGTATCTCTTATTTCCAGGAGCTGATTAATTGGCCTCTGTTCTTGCATAGTGTTAAGACTCTTAAATTTGATGATGGGGGTGCATTGGTTCCCGCCTTAAAAATCTTGCCAAAAGATGCCTGGCTGATGCCTCCTTAAGGACATGAGACTGAAATTTTCAATACCTGAAATGGTATGACTTTCCAAATATGTGAAGCTACAGCTCAAGAAGACTGGTTCTGCATTTATTACTTTGTCAGGATGGTCAGGATGGAGCAGGTGACTCTCACAGGCAAAGAAGGTCTGGAAAAAGCTAGAAGGTGCAGGTGAGAGGAGGAGCAGAAAAGTAAGAAAGGCACAAGATAAAAGAAGAGAGGACAGATGCACCTTGATAGACACAAATTCACCATTATAGTAGATGCAAATGAGTGACCAGAAGAAAAAAAGGAGGCTCAATTGTTTACCCAGGTCAGTGGATATTTGGATTATTGTTTCTGAAGTGAGCACATGACATTTTCCTGCAAGATGTCCCTCTCTGTGACTATACCACTTCACTTTTTTCTTTCACAACTTACATTGGGCCCTGTAAAGCTTCGTTTGTTGATTTCTGATTATTTCTGCAATTTAGTAACATCATTTTGAATTCAGATAACATTCTCCAGAGTTCTGCCCTTTGTGAACTTTTCTGAGTTTCATTTGCAAGTTTGGGAATAAACTCTCTATTACCATTTCACGGTTGGAAATATTAAGCATGCAGTTTGAAATGCATAATAAAATTCCCCAAACAATTTCAAGGCCTCACAAACATAAAGAATAATCAAAGCCACAGAATCCTCTTGATTCAAGAGTTAGAACTTTTTTTAGAGACATTTACATCCTTCCAATAGTTATTTGCACATTGGTAGAAGGAATTCTGACAACCAAATACAAAGGAAAAAGTGAATGTCATTCAGTGTAAAACCAGGGTTAGAGAGGAAAATCTGTTTGGTAATTAGCAAATAAAGAACCATGTACCACCAAGTTGCATTTATTTAGAGATGTTTGTTAAATACCAGTCCAAAATTCCCAAACTAAGATTTTACTTCATTGCTACATGTAAATAGTTTCATGAATTACAACATATGTGAAGGAACTAGAGACATGGCTCAGTGGTTAAGAGCACTGGCTGTTCTTCCAGAGGAACCAAGTTCAATTCCCAGCACCCATAAAGCAGCTCACACACTCATAACTCCAATTACAGGGGGATCTGATGTCCTCTTCTGGCCTCCTTGGGGACTTGACATGCAGGCGGTTCACAGACATACATGCAAGCCAAACCTCTGAAATATGGGAAACATTTTAATTTACATCTGATATTTAAATTAATTTCTCAATGGAAGAGCATGTGTCCATTACACTCTGACTAACAGCTCCATTTGTTAGATTTGACAATGGTTTTAAATGAAAAGTAGGATTGTCTTATTCAATTAGACTGTATAGTGATAGATGAGAGATATTTTATCCTGTTTTATCTCATCTTTTAGGTAAATACAGTATTCCCAATAGTATCCCCCAACTTAGCACTATCCAAATCTCTTTTCAAGGCTACCTTGCTGTCATGAGTGTGTGATGTAGGAACAAGCCTTGTGATCATTATTTCCAGTTGGCTGAACACTGACTATATAGTTTATTCAAATTAAAGTCTTTGAACAACTTGGCATAAAATGAATATGTGCCAAATACTTCCTAAATTCTCTTATGCCCATGAAGTATGTTCCTTGATTCATTAGTCTGTATTACCCTGCTTATCAAAAATGCAATAAAGTATTAGTCCTCAACATACAAAATACTATCATAAAATAATACTCATAAAGGTGAGATGCATGATGGATATGACATTCTTTCAGTTAGTAATGATAGTTATAACAGCTAACATTTATTCAGTGTGATCTGTCAGCCATTGCTCTAAGTGACATACATATTCATTTAATCTTCTCAGTAAACTCATTTGTATAGGACAGCAGAGAGAGAGGTAACTACTTTCCTGGGCAGTATGCTCAGAGTTGAAGGCTAGCTATGACTGCCTGAACCTGGAGTTCATGTACTTCACCATCAAACACTCATTCATTTCAGTGGGCTGTGGTTGCTGACTTTCAGAAGGCAACATCTCTTTCCCTAATGAGAAAACAAGCATAAAGTAAGCAAAGACTGGGCATATATTAACCTAAAAGTGTCAGCACTACCCCAATATTTGTTAGGCAGATTCTCTACCACTTAGTTGCATCCTTTTACATCACTTAGCTACGTATTTTCTCTTACACCCTGGGAAGATTTGATAATAAGACAGACAGCACCATGCACCCCGAGCAGGCCCTTACCAGAGCCTGACCATGCCAGCAGTCAGACATCAGACCTGCAAGTTTCAGAACCGGGGAAAATACATTGATACTATTTACTAGTCACTACGTGTGCCTGAACTAGCTGAGGAAGAAGGATGTACCATAATCACATAGTTCCCTCTTTGTACAATACCTACATGTTTGTAATTGTTCATCCTTATAGTGCAATCAGTATCTTCATATATGGACATTAATCTATGGATTCATATGAACATGTTTACTTACCAAAAAAAGTAGCCTTTCCTAGAGCACTGAGATATTTTGAAAGATATATTTTATTGAGTTCTGATTTCATCTTTTTCCTTCTGAAAATAAGATAGTCTTAAAGAATATAGCACTGTCAGCAGGCTAGTTTGAAGAGCCCTATGATGCCTTTCAAATCTTCCTTAGCATACGAAAGTTATTTCTCACCAACTTTTCAAAGTCAGATGCAATGACCAGCCTCCTAATATTTTCTTTTCCAGGGAGATTGCCTGTGGAAACCCAATACAAAACTTTAAACAAACATCTAAAAAACCTATTATTCCTGGCTAACCACTGACATCATATTTTAGACTGTTTGATATAAGAATTACTTACAATTTTTCTCTGAGTATCCACTGAAAATTTGACCAAGAATTTCATGGCTTCTGGGTAAATATGGAAAGGTAATTTGTGTCAACACTTCGCAAGATTCTTTTTGACCCTTTGAAGCACTGGACTTGTGGAAAATACCATATTGTATGATGTAAGCTTTTGTGATTGGATAAAATTGTGCTATTTCATAGGTTAGAAATTAGAAATGAAATGATGAATTAAATTAGCCCAAATTCCATTTATTTGAATTTTATGATAGACATAAGAGGTTGCAAAAATATATAAATGAAATAAGAACCTAGACAATTTGAGCTTTTTCTTTATTTTTTTATTGTTATTATTTTGTGTGTATAAGTGTTTTGTCTGTATGTCTATGCACCACATGTCTGCAGAGGCCAGAATAAGGGGACACAGCACATGGATCTGGAGTACAGACAGTTGTGAGACATTGTGTGGATGCTGGGAATCAACCCAGGTCCTCTAGAAGAGCAGCCTGTGCTGCTAACAACTGAGCCATCTCTCCAGGTCTCAAGTTGGACATTTCATAGTCTTTAATTTTCAAGTGTACAGACATGAGCTTCCTGTGAAGAACTGACTTTTCCTAAATGCTCCCTGAACCTTCTGCTAAATCTTCAACATCTCATATATATGATTATTGTGAAACCAATTTTTTAAATACCAGAATTATTATTTCAGTAACTGTGATATAACAGATTATGTTGCAGATTCAAGAAGTACTACCATTTCCTTTGAAACTAAGAAATCAGTTTTCCATGGAAGATTGATTATTTCCTTATGTCATCTCTCAGCTGTTACAAGTCAGGGAGTTAATTTTGTCCCAAAGTCAACTAGTTCTTCTTTAATGAAATTTATATGCAGCACAAATATAAACATGAATTGAGAGAGTGGAGAGCAATGAAATCATTAGTAATAGAATTGAATTCTCAATATTTATTAAGTAATCTCGGTCAGAATATCAGTCATTAGGAAAACAAACAAAACAAAAAGGACTGGCAGGGTGTGAACAAAGGAAACACTTCTACTCTGCTGAGCATAGTGAGAGCAGAAGAAATAGTATTTCTCATATATGAGCTTCTCAATTGCTCATCCTCTATCAAGTGGTCAGCTCTGAAGTCACATATATACAAGTAACAGTAAACAGACTGAGCACATTGGATTTACATGTTAAGGAATATATATGTTGTTAAGAGTGAGTGAGTGAGTGTGTGTGTGTGTGTGTGTGTGTGTGTGTGTAACAACAATTACAGATCCTGGCAAGGGTGGCATGTGCTTTTAATCTCAGCACTCTGGAAGGAGAAGCAGGCGGATCTCTGTGAGTTCCAGGCCAGTCTGGTCTACAGAATGCGTTCCAGGACAGCCAGGACTGTTGCACAGAGAAACCCTGTCTCTAAAAATCAAAGGGGAAAAAATAACTGATGGAAAGGGGGACAAAGGACATGAATTTAAAAGAGAGAGCAGAAGAGAGAGGAGATTCTAGAGAAGGCTTGGGGGTGTAATATGAAAGGGAAAATATTTTAAATTATTTTTTAATATAAAAATATCTGAAAATAAATCTTCCATATGACCATGCCTGGGGACTTGCACACAGGACTCCAGGTTAAACTATCACAGAAGTGCTTGTACATCAATATTTATTGCAGTACTATTCATACTAGACAAATATGGGACCACCCTAGGTTTCCAACAACAGAGGAATGGATATGAAAAAATTGGTCCATAGCCACAGAGAATTATTCTAGCTGCAAAGAGAAATGGAGTTAAGTTATTTGCAGGAAATTAGGTGCAACTAGAGATAATCATATTAAGCACGTTAAACCAGTCTCAGAAAGATAATTATTACATTTTTCTCTCATTTATATTTCATTAGTCAAATAAAATCATGCATGCATATGTAAAATAGAAGCTAGGAATGACATTGTCTAGGGGAACAAAGAGGACAAACAGTAGGAAGGAGGCATGAGAAAAGAGAGTAAGAAGTACTGAATAGGGAGAGTATATTTAATTTATGATATATACCTGCATGAAAAACTTTTAAACTATCTTGAAAGATGTATTAAGAAGACCACCAAGTACAATTTGTGCTGCTCATGTATTCTTGGATGTGTCCCCTGGAGTGTGGTGGTCTATCAAGAGATACAGTCTTAGAGAAAACGGACACTCCCTCTACCAAGAGCTGTCAATTGCCAATAGCTGATTGGCTAGAGGTGGCCCTTCTTGTACACCTCTTCTCTCCATGCTGAGATAAGAAACAGAAGACAGATTTTGGAGCAATTGGTGAAGGAGGAGAATATGATCAAAACACATTACATAAAAGCCTCAGAGATCTAATAAAAACTAGGGGAAAAAAAACAAAAAAAGTTTATTAAGAGTATGTTGGTTTCATATAAGATAAAACAACTTTGTGTATGGAAAATTTATTTGAAGAATACTGGCAACATGATGTTATAAGCTAGATTTCTTAGTTCTGTTAAGTAGATACAGATGTTTCAGTTCATGATATCATAAAGTGAGAACATAGTATTAGAGAGTGGATGTAGTCTCTCCAACTTACAACTCGAAGCCATAATACAATATAGATACATTTGTAGATGAGACCTTTAAGCAGGTAAAATTAAATGAACATATAAGTTGGACATTATCCTATAAGATTAATGTCTTATCTCAAATAAATATATTAATAAACTTAGATATACACAAGATTCCTCATCCTGCTCCTCCATGCTGATTAAATGAAAACATGGTTACTTTTACCATCTCCGAATTATTTTCCCTTCCCAATTTTTCCCTGTGTTTATAATTTGTTTTGTGTTCACTGGACTAATTTTTGAATTGTCTTCTTTTGCAAATAAGGTGTCTTTCAATTTATCACATAATAAACTGTATGCCTCTTCTAAGGAAAAAAAAAATCATGTTTTTAGAAAACAGACCAACACACATACACATACATACACACACAGACATGCACAACTGCCACCTCTCATATACACACTCAGGAAAGCCACTTGAAAACATAACACGAAGATGGCTGTCTATGAGCCAGGAAAGGGACTCTAACCTAAAATGAAGTTCGCTGGCTTGTAGCTCATGCAGTTCTAGCCTCCTGAAGCATAAAAATAGAACCTTCTGTTGTTTCAGCCACCCATCTGGTGGTATTTTGGATGAAAGTCCTTGCTAGCTAATATGAGCTTTTCTACTGCAGAAGGGAGACCTTCTAATTTGGTTTAGGAGTATGGTTACCTGAAGTCAAGGCTAGGGTTAGTATTTCTCTGCGCTGTTGTTCCTACACAGGTTTGCATTGTTTTATAATTATTACAAGAAGGCCCTCTTTCTCTTCCTGAATAGTGAATAAAAAGAAAGAAATTAACATTTATTGGACACTTAACATGTGCCAGGCACCATTTTGCATGTGTTTTCTCATTTAATCCTTAGAAACATCTTGCAACGTAAGTATTATTATTCCAATAATTTTAGTTAAAGGGATAAAATAACTAGCCCCCACAGTCACTTAGCTGGTTAATTGGCAGATTTGGATTCCAAACTGATCATTCTTCCTTTTTGTAATTCCACAAAGTCCTAGGCTTTCCATTATTTAATGTTGAAGGGTCCCTTGAAAATAACAGAAACATTTCCATTATTTCACATGGAGGGACTTCATTATACTGGGCATAGAGAGATGACAAGTTAAACATGATAATAAATTGACTAGAGGGTATACAGTTAGGATGTGACTAATACTCTTAAGCTGTGGAGACTAGGAGAATAGCTAGAATTCCATGGGGCCAGGGAGTGGAATTCCCAATGGAATCTGGATATATCTTCAGACTTGCTCTATGCTACATGGCATCAAAGAGAAGTTGTGTCACAGAAGCTAGAGTCATTTCCTCAAACCCTGCTACAAGCAGAAAGAGATTTTAGGAATTACTTGAGCATCTCTGCCTTCTAGGCTTCAATAAATAAATGCTTGTCACTAAGGAAACCTCCAGGAAGTCAGAAAGAGGAGCTCAGAAAACACGCTGTAGAACAGGTTGGCTCCTAGAGAAAAGAAGTAAGTGGCTGGGACAGGCTGTGCTACGTGGTTATTCAGTGAGGACAACTGAGAATCACAGTGCTTTGGATAGTGATGTGCTGCCGTTATGGCCTCACACCTGATTGAGCTTCCCTAGCTTTCATATGGCACTCTGTTAAGACTGTGACACAAAGACAGCATTGTATTACTAAACACCAAAGAACTAGTAGATAGCAGAGCCAGGAAAAAACCCACGCATTCTGAAAGACAGTGTGCTTCTCCTGTTTTCACCGTGTTCGTCTCGTAATGTTCAAGTGAGATTTGGCTGGATGTCTTCAACTGAGGTGGCTATAGTCAAAGTGAGATGGCAAATTCCCCAGTACCAAGTAGTGTGTTGTTGGTATAGAACCAGAGGCTATTGTAAACCAACCTACTGAGCTGCGTTAAACTTTTCTTTACCATGAGAGACTATGTATCTTTTGAGATGCTTTTTTTAAAATATATAACTCAATATTTCTCTGTCATCAATGTAAACAACGTTACTTTTACCTTATTTTGAATTGTAGTGTGACTTCCTTAGGTATACCTTCTCCAAAATGAGGAACATAAAATGTACTACCATAAATAGCATTAAGTTCATGTTCTTTAAAGGATAGTATTTGAGCACTGTCATAGAGGTCCATAGTCCTAGCCTAATCACATTCTCACACATAACTTATGGGTGATAACCATAAACAATATTTCTAACCAAGTGGATAAATACATTTATTTCACCTCATAAAAATTTGTAGCAATTTGCTCTCACATTCTTGTTATATTTCTCAGTAAATGCAAAAGAAGAAAGCAAATTTCTGTGCTCCCCAGAATTTGACCTGGATAAAGAGAAAGAAAACAAGGCAGACACATGTATACTGGTCATTTTCTTTGTTTTCTCCTAGACTACAAGTACATAGTATCCTAAGTTGGAACGTGCTAAATTATCTTATTATGGAATTCAAAACAGTTTTTCCCCTGAGATATAACTGGGTACATAAACATGAACTCCCATCTCTTAAGACTTCCTGCACATTTCTCCTCTCTGCCTGCACTGGCTCCATATATTACTGCTAATGCTGTCCTTGGGCTGCAATTTGGAATATAGATGATCCTGAGAAAAAGTCATGTTTCTTATACAATTCTACTGCATTTCTTCTCCCTCCAACAGACACTTCTTTTCCTTAGCTCCTCTCTTCCTTCTCGTCTGGCAGCAAGATGTCATTCAGTCACTAATAGAGACTGGAACATAGCTTTGGGGCTGAATCTCAGTCATCAGATATGTGAATCTAATTCTCCAACCCTTACTTAGAGAGGAAACTGTCTGTTTATCTAAGAAAGAAGTATTTGCTTAAAGAAGCGAATGTATTTGCTTAAAGAAGTGACTACGGCAATGTCCACTCTTCAGGGTTGCAAAATATGGCCATATTGCCATTACACAACTACTCAGTTTGAGCCAAGAGACAAAAGAGATATGAACTGGTTAAGTAGGTTCCGATTACAAGGCAATTCTGGCTGAGGTTGTTGCATTGTTGCATCAATACGGGATCCTGAAGTCATGCATAGGTTCAGATCAGGATTCTTTAGAGTCAACATTCTCCCTATACATTTAAATTTTCTCTCCTGCTGCAAACAAGGTGGACATCCCAAAGGCCTGAAAAGTTTTTCTTGTGTGTCTTCCATCTCCCGTCTGTTATCTCCATCACCTGCATATATGTGTTATGTCCAAAAGGAAACAAGTCACACTTATAAGCCCTTTCTTAATCATCACCCAAACAAATAGTTACACGGCAGCAGAGATTGCTCCAAAAACTAATATATAGAAAATGGGTGCTAAGCATTCATCAAAGCTTTTATTTTCTCACAAGAATCTGCAATGGCAATTTTTATAAATGAAATTTACAAAGTATCTATTCTTTATTAACAGAGAATTTAAAATGCATTAACTAACAAGGTCCCAAGAGTGCTTTTTGGTGTTCAAAAAACTACAATTTTTCTTTTTTTAGAAAAAAAATACTTGGAAGAAATAAGCATTTGTCTCTGAGATGGTTCATTCTAAACTATAGTGCTGTGTGTTACAGTGCCATTTTACTCAGTATTTTTAGTATAAGCATAGTGTTGAGCTTCAGGGACTATCTGGGTCTCGCAATATAAGGAAGGCTGTGAGGTCTTGAGTGACTGACCCACAGTCACATGGCAGGGTAAAGGCAGAGAGTTATACTGCTCAGTGGTTTGAATTCCCACAGTATCACACTATTCGTATTTTTAAAATTCATGTAAAGTAAGAAGTGTTCATTTTCGTTTCTTGACTAAACCCAATTAAATAGAACAATTTCTCGTCTGTTTTCTGAGCTTCTTTGGCACGTGGCTCAAACTGTGAATTCAGAAACGGATCAACGTCATAACCTTCTTTCCCTTCGTTGTCTCTACCTCACTGACAGTGATGTCTATTATAAGCTTCCTACCAGAAACTTAACAACTTCAGTTCTGTGGAAAACGTAAAACAGGTTGCACTCATGATCCTTTTTGCAATCTTCAGACTTCTTCATTTATCAAATTCATTTATCAAATCCAAATTGTACTTTCTGTACTTAGGCACTTAACCTTTGTATTCATCTGTAAGACTAATTTTTGTTTGTTGAGGATGGAAGAGAACACATTCCCCGTGCCAAGAAGAGCTTGAATGAATAAGAAAGCTTGTTCCCTAACCATATGACTTGCCCTTGCCTGTTACTATTGCAAAATGTCATCTTGTCAAGATCAGATCATTTTGGATATTAAACTTTTATGTTAATTTTTTGAGTGGAAAAACCTACAAAGGTTGAACACATAAACTCAGAAATCTCTGGTTTTAAGTTTGTCTCAAATACATCCTGGTATCTACCTGACATGATCATGCCTGGGCTTTGCACACTAATTTCACAGTGTCTGAGATTGAAGTAACTCTCAGCTCCAGGTCTGTGATCCAGCCATGCCAGTTGTGGCCTGAAGCAACAGGAGGAAAATTCTCCCTTCCCAGCCTAGCTGTTCTTCCTTGATCTGGGGTCCTTTTTAAGAAAGCAACAGGACAGGAAAAAAAAATAGAATAGGAAGAAACCTACAGTGGGAAAGCCTGAAGCTGCAACACAAATAATGATTATTCCTGTCAAGGTTTAGCTGTGGTTGCTAAGTTACTGGCCTGCTCTGCAAAACCTTGAAGTATGGGACACATTAGGAGCTCGTTAGGTCCCAGTGACTTGCGGTAAATGTACAATTTGTCTCTGTGCTAAACACACTTCAGAAATAACAATAAAAACCCCCACATGGCCTAAAATTTGTGACCTTTTTGTTGTTTCCCTTCTCCTCCCCTTTACACCTCTTCTCCTAGTTGTATGTTATTATAGAAACCGCTATTGGAAAAATAAACAAAAGAATTCTGCAAAGGACGGGAACCAGATATATTAGTCTATGGCCTTTGACATTTAATGAAGGTTTCCACACAGAGAACCATAGGAAGGGTCAAGGAAAACTAAAAGGAGTTTCTGTAATAATTGTTTACAGTGCACACGGCAGGGCCATCAGCTCACTCTCCGAGAGCACCTGTAGCGTGTCTGCCAGGCTGCAAAATCTTGCAGAAGCAGGAAGTATTTGACTCATTCATCCATTTTCTGTTTACACTAATAACATCGCTGTCCAATTCACAGATCCTGGAGTCGACCTAGCGGCTGATATTTGCAGTTCAGAACCCTGATATGATTGGCAGCACAACTTAGTGACAGTTTCAGTTGGCAAACTACCTTCCATGCGTGACTGGGATTCCTTTTCTTTATGTTGCTGCAGACACGTTTCTTTTGGTTTCTAGATGCTGCCTTGTTCTTCTAAGCTTTTGGCAAGATGTTCATGTGTTAACATGAATGCATTTATGGAGGAAGTGGTGTTAGGAGGAAAGAGTGTAGGAAAAAGCAGGAAAAGCAGGAATAAAGAGTGGATGCCTGAGTAAAGGGGGACAACGAATGCTACAAGAGATTTCCTGGCAGCGTCTAGCTATTACAAGGCTAGAAAATTATGAAAATGAAAAGCAGTGTGGATGTTCCAGTGGTTACAGAGATAATCATGTAGGACTCTGGTAGTGCTGGGTAGACTCTAAGACATGAAGGTAAAGCTTGCAAAGAAGAGTCACATTTCTTGTGCCAGCTCCAAAATCCATATTAACAGTTACTGTGTTGACCTGCAGTCAGGGCTAAAAATTTGTCATTTGGCTCATAGAGTACTGCACAGGATGCTTGGATCTGATCTCCTTCACAAAGAACATCTTTTTTGCTCTTATGCCAATAATTAATCAGAATTCATATGGCATAAAATAATTTTTAATTAAGTGTAATGCTATATGAAATTATTTATTTGTTATATATTCATATACATGTATACATACCTGTATATGCATATTTTCTTTTTTCAATAAAAGTGAATTTCTGCCAAGCAGTGGTGGTGCAGGTCTTTATTCTAGTCATTGAGAGGCAGAGGCAAGAGGATCTCTGTGAGATTGAGGTCAGCCTGGTCTACAGAGTGAGTTCCAGAACAGCCAAGTATACACAGCGAAACTCTGTCTTGGGGGGAAAAAGATAGTATTTTGTGCAGCCGTTTATATTATTATATTACACGTCTCTTATTATTGTTCAGTTTTTGGAAATGCACAGCTTTGTGACCTATTCTTATGTAAACCAAAGTTTCTAATGATAAAGAAGAAATCCTTCTACATTAATTTATTATTCCCCTTAGTGAAGAAAAGCAAAAATAAGCTATACATAATGGTACACTTTGCCTTGGTAGCTATACATGGACATGGTTATAGCACTGTCCCTGGAGTCAAAAACAAGCTTTGTGTAAAACAGTATCAGCATTTGTATTCAATCTGTACTTATTCTTCTGTAAACTTTAAATCATCTGTAGGTTACTTATAATATTAATACAATGCAAGTCACAGGTAAATAATGATTGTGGTATATTATTTGGGGACTATTATATTATGAGAAGAAATAAGTGGTCTATACATATTAAGAACGGTCATGCTTTTATTTAACATGTTTTCAGTAATAATTGGTTGCATCTGCAGGACCAGAATCCACTTGATATACAAAGGCCCAGCTGTACATACTGTACAAGGCAGAAAATGCCATGTCTTCTTAAGAACTGACCTAATTTCTTTTTTTCAACCACTGGATATATCTGTTATCACAATGCATTGTTTTCTAAGTTCTGAGTCTTCTCTGGTTTTGGAACTGGTTAATAGTTATAGTTGACTGTGTCAATTTATTACACTTGTGTGTACAGCCTAAATTTTAAAGATACCATTGCTTAGCTGCAGATGAACTTAGGTTTGCCAATTAATAACTACAATTCAAGGAAGAACTCTCAAAAATACTTCTAGAAATTACAAACAGAGAAAGGGAGAAGGAATCTCTCTTTATACTGAGCTTACTAAACAGAAGGCTGTGAGTCTGTACCCTGTAACTATGATTTTAGAGAAAGTCTTCCACTGTAGCAGAAAGCCGACAGGTACAGATGAAAGCAAGTTAGAAGTCATGAGTCCTACCTGTACTGGACCAGAGTTTTGGAAACATGAGCTCTAATTCCACCAGCTCTGAGTCCTGTTCCTGAGGTTTTCCTTTCTCTCATTACCATAGACATATTTCTACTAGCATAGATAACAATATTCCTCTTCAAGGCATGACACAAAGACTTTAATTTTATAGAACCACTCACTGCGAATCCATTTCTTTCAAACTCCTCAAAGGAGAAGGCTGCAGTCTCCAGTTCTAACAGTCAGCTCACATATAGTGTTGGTTGTTGATTTGGTTCCTCCAGAACACTAGAGGGGACATAACTTACATCATAAAGTGTAATAACCCTATTCAAGGATTACATCACCAGTTTTGTTCCACCTGCCTCCTTGTCCTTTTCCCAGCCCATTGCCTTGTCTAGAGGCATGCTTTTTTGTGGAATACATTCTCTCTCTCTCTCTCTCTCTCTCTCTCTCTCTCTCTCTCTCTCTCTCTCTCTCTCTCTCTCTCTCTCTCTCCAGTTACTAGCATCATTATTGCATACATTCCCCATAAGTAGTGTCATAAGAGAATGATTCTACTCAGGCTTTTGATTATGTGCTTTGTGCTGGTCACTGGTGATCTTCACATCACCAAATCAGACATAAATTCTCAGTTACTATAATCTTCACTTATCAAGGATACTTGACCTGTGGCATTGTTGCTTTTCTTGGCCATCTCTTGTAGTCTCTGGCAGCCACTGGGTTCTCACATACTTGGTTTTCTTCTCACCTCCATCAGTAATCCTCTTCAGACCCACTGGCAGGATGTTTTTCATTCTCCTAACATTTTTAAATGCTGCAGCATCCTGGGTCTCAGACTATGTTTCCCTTTCTTGAATGCTGATACTTACTTCCCGGGCAACCTCATACAGTACATACAGAACTATAGTTCTGATTGATTTGTTCAGCCATGTATCATCATCAGTAAACCCTGAATTCTGAGGTAGCTTATCCAGCTGACAATTCTATATCTGTTGTGAGATATAAAAAAAATGACCATAGGCTCTACAGACTTCCTTTCACTCCACTGTACCTTCTTCATGGAAATTGCCATCCTCTTTGTCTCTGTCTGAGTTATTGAAGTAACAAACTCCTATTTTTCACTCTAGTTTTTATTCACACAGACAGCATAATAGTCTTGTAAAATTAAGTTGTAGCAAGCTACATCACTGTAAACAAACAAGCAAACAAACAACAATTAGAAACACCCTTCAGTAGTTTTCATTCTTCTCCAGAATACATGCAAATCCCACTCACTATAGCTTAGAGTATCCATTGTGATGTTATTTGAGTATCATCTTTGGCATTATCCTGTACATTTGCCCTCTTAATCCCTCTGTTCCCTCCACAAAAGGCTATCTTTTACTTATCACACATGACAAACCCACACCTGCTTTATGAAATCAGTCCTCACTGTCGCTTGGACATGACTCAGTATCTCCCTTGATTATCTCAAGACTGTCTCCCTCAGTTCAACCCATGTCCTCATCAGAAAATTTCTGTGTGGAGATGAATCTCTCCAAAATGTCACGTTCAATCTCCTCTCTACCCTGGAATATTTGTATTTGCAGAATCTGAAAATTTTTGGCATTGGTAAATATGAGGGAACATGATGCATGTATTATTTGTATGGAGTGTTCATTAGTTCATTGGCTAAGATAAAGTTTGCAGCCATTTTTGTTACTTTTAACAGGATGAGCTTGACAAATCTTTACAGTGCTGGCCTTCTTAAGCATTGCAAATCCTGGAGTATCTCTTTTCTTATCCTCTAGATCCCAATAGAAAAAATTGTGATAGATAAACATTTCCATATACCAATAAAAAATATCCTTGAGTTGAATTTACCCCCTAGTTGAGAACACTAATGTATACCCTTATTTGTGTAAGATTCAAGAAAGTGAGGACTTTCTTTCTCTATTATTGATGCCTGTATGACAAGCCACTAGGAGGTCAATTATGTAAATGGAAACATGGACTTTAAGGTTTCCTAATATTTTTCCGTTAATACAAGACAGTAGATTCTCTCTTTATTGTTGCCTGATGTAGCTATCTATGTTTTAGAAATAAAAAAACTTCGCAGAATATTTGGGAAACGCATTTTTAAATTAGCCATATAAAAGAAGCAAATTTTAAGGTAGCAAAGAACATTAGTTTAAGGTAGTCTGACTACTGTGCTAATGTGACAACACATGTGTCATCTTGAGAAATAGTCTTCCACACAGCGGGAAGTTGTTGGTTCTCTAATATTCAAGATGTTGCTGCTGAAAAACATCACTGGTTACACCCTTCTTAGTAAGATCATCAGATGCTGCTTTGAAGGCAAAGGAAAAACTATCTTCTGTTTCATCTCTAGCCCTCTGTTGAAACAATGGGGTGGCATAGCCCTAGAATAGACTTTGAAAACACGTACAGCAGTTAAGTTAGCACCTTGCTTTTAAGATGTTTATATTTTATAAAAGGAGACACATAGGTAAAGAGGTTGTTGCAACTAACTATATAAATGACTGCATAAACATCTATCTGAACCTATATCACACTCCTAACAACAGCCACAAGGTCACAGCAGTTAGCTATTCAGGAAAAGCTAGAGGGCTGTGTTCAGAAAGGAGATATGGACCACCAGGTTTGGGTTGCTGAACAGTAACTGATGAATAGGTGTTTATCTGATGGATAAAGAAATTGAGACTAAGCCTAGCACAGAGAGAAAACTTGTGGGAAGTATGGTAAAATTTGATATATAAAGAGAATCTTGAAGAACTGGGGGGTGGGTGGTTACACAGTGGTAAAGAAGGATGTTTGGAAGGATATGTACATAAAACTAAGCCATAAAAATATCCTTAAAACATCATTAGGGTGTACAGAATTTTTTTTTGTAGGTAAGAAGAATCTACCAAGTTCAGGAAATGTAAGAGTTATGTGCTCAGACACATGTTTAGGACAGCCATACTTAATCTCTGTGGTTAATACATGGTAGGGGGAAAACTGAAACTTCTACTAACAGTCAGCCATAATCTTCAAAAAAAGGAAAATGAGGAATTGAACCAAACCAGAAACCAGGCACTTTCTGAGTGTGAATTTGGTAACCCTGCTATGATCAAATCTACAAGGCTAGGTGATTGGTATGTAAATAAGAAGGGATGGAAGAACTCCCCAGGGATCCCATCTTAAGAAACTTGAGAATGGAGGATTATGTCAGTGATCTGATCTCTGACACAGCCTTTTTTTATATATATAATTTAATTTAATTTTACAAATCAGCCATGGATTCCCCTGTCCTTCCCCCCCCCCACCGCGCCTTCCCCCCCAGCCTACCCTCGATTCCGATCTCCTCCAGGGCAAAGACTCCCCTGGGGATTCAGCAAAACTAGTGGAAACACATGAACTATGAACCAATAGCTGAGGAGCCCCCAACTGGATCAGGCCCTCTGGATAAGTGAGACAGTTGATTGACTTGAACTGTTTGGGAGGCTCCCAGGCAGTAAGACTGGGACCTGTCCTTAGTGCATGAGCTGGCTGTTTGACACAGCCTATTTTAAGAACACTTCCTGACCAGAGCAACATGTATCTAGTGCTTAATTTCTCTGCTAGTTGCTAGGAGTGCTACTTAGGGTGGGGGCATGGGGGGAGTCGAGTAAAGGAGGAAAACACTGACCATCTACGGAACTTCAATACTAAAGTCACATTTTGAAAAGACGGTATTGCTTTGAAAATTTGATGCTAAAACCACAACGTAAAGTCTTAAAATATGAGCTGCCTTTCCCTCAATCCCGTTAAAGAAATGACTCCCGGCTTTCCATGTTTATGAACTCCTTCATGGACAGTCACGGCAACTTATTTTTCTGGCTTCAGCCCATCTCTGTGAGTTATCCACTTTTATGTACATCTCACTCAAAACAAATTATATATGTCACTTGGCAAGTCTTAGGTGTGTGTCTGTCCGTGGCTTAACACTGCCACCTAGCATCTGAACAGGACTCCCTTTACCTTCTACACAGAGAACCCCACTCTCTCTGTCTAGGCATGAGTACCGGAACACCTACCTAGAAAAGAGCTTGTTTACATCCGGTAGCCTGGCAGGTGAAGAGCTTCTCATTTCTCCATCAGCATTTTAGGAGCTACATGTTTGGAGTGTCCATCGCTGGAGGACACCTGAGAGAAGTCAAGACTCCTGGGTGTTTGTGGGAATGCTGTGAGTGTGTATGTTCTGCTTCAGAGGTGGAAAAAATGAAAAGGAGAGGACAGGCAAGGAGGCAAGGAGAGCTTTGAACTTCCCTTACCCCCTTTCTCTTCTTCCCCTTTTTCCTTCCTTCTCTTTCTCTCTCCCTTCCTCCTTCTCTCTTCATGCACCCCCCCCCTTTATCGAATAACTTGAACACTCTAAGTTGGGGAGTTTTAGTACCTAAAGCCAGCATTTCTTGACACAAACCTGTGTTCTCACTTTCTTATGTATATTTCTTGGGTTTGAATGCAGAGTGCTTCATTATGTGTGTGAAGAAGCCTGAGTAGAAGGAAGCTAGACTTTCTGTATCTGTTATTAGTCAGCATGTCAAAGAAACCTGGGTGACGTGGGTGTCTGAACACTGTGCTGAAAGTACACCCTCAATGATGTCACAGAAATGGTCCCCTTGTGTGCCTAAATGCCGCGCAATGACTTTCCAAAAACAGACCTTACAGCTGGTTTCGAGAACAGAATTTCTCTCTCCTGCTGTCTGCAGTGACAGTTTGAACCTCACCACTTGTTAAAGGCGTGCTTTAGGGAAGTGTTTATACGTCTGAGAGCAAGTGCCCAGGTTCTGATGCCTGCCTATAGTGTGTTCTTCCCAGTATCAACCCTGTGTCAATGCCTCATTCATCACTGTCTGTCTCTCTCCTCGGGTGGTTGCCGCCTTTCCCTTTTCTTCTTTCTCTATTTCCAGGTTAAACAGCCTATCACTTCAATCTCCTGACATCCATACATCCTAATTCTTATGATGTGTGCATTTGTGTATCTACGTTTGTCTCTAGCAACTTAGAAAACAACAGATATGTCTGAGAGCCAAATAATTCCCATTGTAATGTCTTGATCAGAGACAAAATGTGGGCACCTTGGCTGCAGGCCATTGCTGTTCCCTGTGTCAGCATTTTGCATTCTTCTTTCTAGGGCCCTCTTTGCAACTTTCACCAGTTTGTAGTTTTCCACCAAGTTTACGTAGTATTTGAGTCTCCCAAAGCTTGAGAGAGCGAATTCCAAAGCATTCCTTTCATCAGGGTATTCCTAACTAGTCTCTACATTGTCTTCCATTTGAATGAATCCTATGTATTTGTGTTGATTTTTTTAAAAGTTCATTTAACCACATTTCTTACTTGAAGCTGTACATCTCCATGCAGCTGCAGAACATTCCGAAGTGTAAGCCCCGTTTGCATTACCCTATTGTGTGACTGTAACATTGCTCCACAAGCCACTACCCGTCCTCTACACTGTACTTATTCCATCCCTGAAATCTCTATATGAAAACCACACAGGAACTCAGTCTGTATCTAGTGCTGTGGCCAGAGTGGCCAGTAGCAGAGTCACACCAGGCAGTGCAACAGTAAGAATTAAAATCATTCATCTTCTTTCTTTCCATTGGCAGCTAAGGGAAAGCTGGGTGGAAAGGTTATGAATTGCATTTCCAGAATGACCACAAAGAAAGAAAGGTTGGGTATTTTGAACGTATCAATGGGAATGCAGGATAAAATGCAGGGCAGGATACCTACTTTGCTGTGTGGCAATTCCACACTTGTACACTTTATCTTTATTCATAATAGTGGGACTGATGGTTCAGGCTTTCTGAACAGTACTATATAGATTCAACCCTTTATCTTTGGTTCTTCTTTTAAATTGACGCAGACTCGATTATTATTTAAGAAGTAGGGATTTTGTTTGTTTGTTTGTTTTTGGAGACTAGATCTCGTATATTTTAGGCTGGTCTCAAAATATGTAGATGAGTATAACCATGAACATCAGACCCTCCTACATACACAGCACAAATGCAGGAGTTGCAGGTATGCACTACCCACAGCTTGTTTGGTGATGGAGATCAAACCCTTGGGCATGCCAGGAAGGTGCTCTGCCAACTAAGCTAAAATTCCCATTGCAAAGAGTAAGTTTTCTTCAGAAGAAATTTATTGATTTAAGTCATGGTTTCAGATTTTAAAAGAGATTTTTCATCATTTTAGATTTTAAGGTAAAAAGATGACTAGCTTTCTTACCGTCAGCCTTCAGGAGTCTTAAAATTCTGAAAACCGTGTGTCTCACTGGCTATGCTGTGTTCAGGCAATAAAATGTTTATAGTTGAGTTCCACTCAGTGAAGTATGTGTCTGTTATGAAAAAAGATTACCACATGGAGCTGGAAATATACAGCGGACTCTAGCAGGAAGACACACTGGTGCGATTCACAGTAGGACCCAGAACTTTTCATATTGAATTACTCCAGTGAACCGTTTAGAATAATCAGAACCTGAAGCTAATACAGAATTCAGGACGAAAGGTTTCAAAGATTATATTGTGAAATTCTAAAACCAATAGTCACCTTCTCCACCCCAACCTCATTCAAACGATCAAAGTCTCTTCTGAACCCTTAAAGGAGAGAGGACATACATTTTATTTTAGAATACCATTTTCCCCTTATTTATTTGTTAAATCCTTTCAAGAGGGCAGCTGTAAACAGAGAAAATAAAAGTGGATATAATTTAAATATCAGGCTGTAATAATGGCTTCTTCCTTTAAGCTTCTTATAATTCTCCCAAGCTTCATTTTCCTAATCTAGGAAATGGAATGCGCAAACTTACCAATCCTTAGTTTCAAATGAAATTATAGATATTTATGTTCTTTTCTGTAGTTTAGTTACTGTCTCTCTTCAACCTTATCCTGTATAACATATGCAAAAGCAGCCCTTTTTAAATGCAGATGGCACCGTCTTGAGCTATAGAATGAAGGTGGTATTTATCTCAGAATTTCTATAGCTTTGATTACTTAAATACACTAATAGAAAAATTGAGCTCAGAAAAAATAGTAACTAAGGAAGACAGTCTTAGAGTCACACTGGATATTAAAACTGTAGAATCTGCATTACCTAACCTTCAATTACTTATGGAAAGGCAAAAGGAAAGTGGGTGGAACATATGTGTATATTAGTCCTTTGCAGCGGCATTTGCAAAGGGTAATTCTCTGAATATGGGAAGCTGTTACAGAATCACTTTACAAGCCAGTTGGGATACCTGGCTTCTTGGATTCTCGCTGGAGGAGAATCAGTAGACTACTCTTCATGAATTTCTCACATCTCCACAAGTGTTCTGATCTGACAACCACAGTTGTTGGCCAGGGATAGTGATCACAGCTCCTTCTAAAACAAGTCACCAGTTTGTTTAGTGTCCTAGTTGGTTTTCTGTCACTGTGACGAAAACACTGGCCCAAAGAAACATGGGTAGGAAAGGGCTTATTTCACCTTACAGTTCATCACTAATGGAAATAAGGGCAGGAACTCAAAGCAAGAACCTGGATTCAGAGGAATGCTGCTTCCAGGCTTGCTTTCAATGTCTTGCTCAGCCTGCCTTCTTATATATATATAGGGCCACCTTCCCAGGAAGATGTAGGAGGGTTAGACCCTCCTACATCAATCATTAATCAAGAAAATGCTTCCAAAGACTTGCCTGTAGTCTAGTCTGATGGAGGCATTTTCTCAATTGAGGTTCCCTCTTCCAAAGTAACTCTAGCCTGTGTCAATTTGACAAAAAAAAAAAAAAAAAAAAAAAAAAGGAAATAAATAACACATTTAGTGCATTGTAGAATAAAGAAAATACTTTGCTTCAAGACAAAGGTCAGGTAGGCTTACATCCTATTGCAGAAGTGTTCTCAATTGTTACACCTCCAAAATGTACCTACTATGTACTCTAATGTGATCTGATCCTATAAAGCCAGCCTGTGGGAACAGGGACTTAGGGAACAACATATATGAAGGTAGTGTGGTTTATCCCACCATTGTCAGTCATACAGTCATTTCTTTTCTAACACCCAGGAAACTGAGGCAGGCAGGAAGACAAACTAGCAAGTCCAGAATAACCTCAGATCCTTTACAATTTTTGGTAGCAACATGTATTTTTTTTTTTTCACAGTCATCAAGATGGCTCTTGGTAGCTGCCGCTTCTCTGTTATAAATTGATGAGCTCTATGCAGTGTTGACTAAGAAGCCTCATTTTGCAAGTTTTCTGTCTAGGCCGAAGAGACAGCTGTTTGCAATAGACCGGGTAAAAACAATTCAGAAGTGCAGGAAGGTTAATGAGCTTTGTCAGTAGGCAGAGAAAAACTTGCAGATAAACCCATTTTCCTGTATCCTCAGGAGACTCTGAAGTGCCCTCTACTCACCTCCATTCTGAGGCTGGTTCTTGTGGCCAGGTCGCTAACAGCAGGCTTTCCTATGTTTTTCCTTCCTTCTTTCTCTTCATTTATGCTTCCCAAGGATTCCACTGCTCAACAACTAGCAGCATGTGAGCTTTTGCCATGGGTTTTATCTCGTAATGAGTACTTATAGGACATAATCATTGATCATTCATACCTTAATACCTAGAAATTTGCATTCAAAGTAAATGAAATAAACTGTTTCAACAGGAAAAATGTGGGAGTAATAGCACTGCAAGGGGAGTTCTTTAAACTTCAGAATTCTGGTAGAAGTCAGTTCCCACACAACCTTATCTCAGACACAATAGCAGAGCCAGCCATAACAGAGGCTAGTCTCACTGGAATCAAAAGCACTGCAAAACAATCTTTTTAGTTGATTACTCTCTGAAGCCTGAAAATCGAGACAACACAGTAAAATTATTATTTTTTTTACCATGATCACTGTCATATTTAGTCCAAGAATATGACAGGTGGGATATAGAGATAAAATACACTGCTGGCATTTGCAAGAAATGGTTGATTCCTGAATTCTAGCAGATCTACCTAGCATCGATGTGGGACTGTTTTCATATTTTCTTTGACAGTGATGGGATTTGAGAATCCACTGGATGCACATCACTGGGTAAGGAAAGAGGGGTTCGGTATGGTGCAGATGTGATGTTTGCTAGGCATGGTTCCAACACTCTTTGCCACTTCCTACCTTCCAGCGGGACTTGTTAAATAGCATTCTTTATTTTGAATTGAATTGTAACCTCCAAAGAGATCTATATGTTGAAATTATTTTGACAGTTTAGTATAACTTTATTTGTAATAGTAAAAATGGCATAAACATAAACACCCATGCACATATGAATAGATAAACAAATTATAGTATATCCATGCAGTGGAATACTACTAAGCCATAAGTAGGAAAGAAATGATAACATATATATATATATATATATATATATATATATATATATATATAAATAGATAGATAGATATAGATATAGATATAGATATAGATATAGATATAATACACACAAAACTTAAAATATTTAGCACTGTGTAAAATATAAAAAAACAACATATGTATTATAATTCCTTCTGTATTTAAGAATAGAGCATGCAAATTTATCTGTGCTCACAGAACTACATGTTGAAATCTTTACTACCAGCACTAACCTCCACCCCAACCTGCCCTTCCTCAGAATGTGATCTTTGAAAACAGCCATTTCATACATGTTTAGCTAAATTAAATGATACTTTTGTATGATCCCTAATCAAGTATGAATAGATCTTCTTTAAACAAACAGGTTTATATTTGCATTGCATGTTGCTTTAACATTTGAATGTACATATTAGAAAGGCAATGTTCACATAGAAGTTTTGATTTCTGCCCCCATTTCTTTGCAATTTTTTTTGGATATTTTAAAATAAATTCACTTTATTTGCTTCCAGACCACAGTTTGCCCTCCCTGTTCTCCTCCTGGTCCCTCCCCCTATCTCTCCTTGTTCCCACCTCCCAATCCACTCTTCCTCAATTTCTGTTTAAGAAAGCTGCCCCTCATCTCTTAAATGGAGATTCCATCATTCCAATCGAGCATCTCTTTGGCAAATTTCATTCCCTGGACCCCTCCGATGGTTATACAGCTCATGTTTTATTTTGCTCAGTACTTCCTTTCCAAGATGAAATGAGGGTTCTCAGTCATTGGTTCATCATTGGTAGCTGCAAAGCTGTGCTGGGAGGACAAGACAGGTCAGGAATAATGAGTATACATGAATGGATGCCCACAGTCTCAGCAAGCTGCAGGAAATTCAGGTTTAGGAGATAGCAGGGAGAATACATTCTCTATATCTTTTGTCCATGGGACGTTTTGTTGCCTCTCCAATACTTGGAAAATACTCCCAAGAGGGCCTTTCCTTCCCACACAGCTGAACCCAGGGAGAGATCTGAGATGATCTCTCTTTCAGACTGAGGCTCCCTACCTGATCACAGCACAAATCTTTATTCTTTGAGAGACCAGTGGAATGGGCAGAGGGAATATGCTGTTAGGAATAAGAGGATCTCAGGTGTTGAGAAAACATCAGTTTGCATTTGGTCTTTGGATGATAGAGGAATGTATTTTATGTAAAAGAAGGGAACACTTATGTGTTTGGATCCTGTCTCTAGATATCTAGCTGTGCCAAACTTAGATGTATGCCTGAAGGCTATGAGAGATGTTGAGTGCCAGATGGGGCCCTGGCCTCAAAGGTTTGAAGTTGTCCAGAGGAAAATAATGAAATGTAGATTCAGAGATGCACACAGGGAAACATAATAGAAAAAGCAGGAATCAGAATGATGTTTCGGTATGTCAGTGAAAGGTAGATTACTAGAGATCTCCAGAAACTAAAGCAATCGTAGAACAGAGTCTTCTTCACAGTCCCCAGAAGAAAAAAAACCTTGCTGAAACCTTGATAACTAATTTATAACCCCAATAACTGTTAACAGTAAATCTTTACGTTAGCTGCTTTCTTCATAACACTTGCTGCAGCAACTTGAAAAATTAAACCATGTTAAAAAGCTAGCCACAAAGAAAGGAGCAAAATAAAGGCATTGTGTCTATTCTCAAGAAATTTACAATTTGAGAAAATAATCAGTTAAATCAAACTATCACTTGTGACAGCTTAGGAAAGAAACAGTTGCTACAAAAGTTGTATCTTCTCTGTAGATATAAGGACTAGAATTAATAGTTAACACTGTGCTGCTCATCAGTGTATAAATTATACTCAATATGTAGGAATAACTAGGAAGAGAGTATAAAGACAGAAATCTGAAAGTAAATATTAGGTAAATAGCACCATTCAAACCTGATTCTGTCATCCATACAATACTATTGTAGTACTTAAAGGTTAGATGTGGACTAAATGAAGTCATGTCTGTTTTATGAAATGCAATATAAACCATAAGGGGTGACTGAACCGTGGCAAATGTTTGAGGTCTAGAGGCGATTAAGTCTTTAAAATGCACACGAGTACTATGAACAAGGATAAGCACTGATGTACAGTCACTATACTTGTCATCAAAGTTATTCCAGACAAATGCTGCACCACAGTGCCACAAGTCAAACATGTAATGAGGAGAGACTATGAGCTGTTCTCTGAAAAGGGCGTGGTGGGGTTCAAGTGAAGATATTGTTTTGGACAACACGAAATCAGTGTATGTGAGCAAAGGGAAAATGTACGATTCTGAGGAGAGAGTGAAGATATTTAAGATGATGTACCTGACCTGACTGAACTAACATGAAGTACATCATTGCCAGTGTCAGAGGTCTATCTCAGAAACCAAAGCAGAACTCCTTTCCTGAGATAAATGTGTCTTCACAATTACAGTAGAGATGGCTAAATAAAGAAGGCTCTTTTGATGATACCTGGATGTCGTATCATTTTGGAAAGAAAACAACTCTCAGAGTGATTAGAGGAGACAATAGACTCTATTATACATGCATTCAACTGTAAGCATGGAATATGTTCTGGCTTGGGAGTATTTGAATATCTGAATGAGTGAACAATTATAGTGTGAGAAAATTCTAGTTTGACTATGTTAAACACAGTGACCAAAAAGCAAGTTGGGGAGGAAAAAGTTTATTTGGCTTACACATTCTGTAGCAGAAATCTTAAAAGGTCTTATTAATAAAATCAAACCTGAGGCCAGTTATTAGGGTGAATGCTGGGAGATCAGAGAAGCAGAACAAGCCACACCTTGCCAATTCCTCAGCTGGTCTTATTTCCTCAGACTGAAAGCCTCTGAGTCCTCATCCAGAATGAATCTCAGCTGAACTGTGTTGCTCAAAGCCTTAAAGCTTAACCAGCTAAAAGCTTCTAGTTTCTGGTCTTCACTCCTTACATATCTTTTTGCTTTCTGCCATCACTCCCTGAGATTAAAGGCTCACTTCTTGGGATTAAAGGCATGAGTCACCATGCCTGGCTATTTCCAGTGTGGCCTTGAACTCATAGAGATCCATGCCTCCAGAAGGCTAGGATTAAAGGTGTGAGTGCCACCATTTTCTAGCCTCTGTATCTAGTGGCTGTTCTATTCTCTGACCCCAGATAAGTTTATTAGGGTGCACAATACTTTGGGGAACACAATACCACCACAACGTTCAGATCACAGTCTATCACTGAAGGAAGCAAAGGCAGGCACTGAAGCAAAGACCATGGAGGAGTACTGCTTACTGATTTGCTCTCTCTAGCTCTCTCAGATAGCTTTCTTATATAGCTCAATTTTAACAGACTAGGGATGGCACCACCCAGAGTAGGCTGGACCAACATACATCAATTAGAAATTAAGAAAATACCCCACAGACATGCCCACAGGCTAATCTGATCTCTAATGAAAGCAATTCTTCAATTGTAAGTCCTTTTTCCCAGTTGTCTCAATAACAAATGCCTGTGACTCTTAAAAATCTTTATGCCCCTCCCTGCACAATGATTCCCAGATATGATGTAGGTGTTCCATTTATGTCTGAAAACCTTGCACTCTCTACATGTTGAGTAACTTTGGGTATGTGAATAACTGTCTACAGCTAAAATATGCCTATCTGAAGAGAGTTGATAGATCAACTAATTTTGGGGTAGAACAATCCAATCATTAGAAGTTCATTTAATAATATGTCCCTTTATTTTCTGTTGAAGAAAAAAAATCATGGACTCACAGTCAGAAAAATTTATAGTCCTAATTGCTTTATTTGTTATGTTTCTCTAACAACTCCTTAACAGAATAATAACAATAGACTCTCTCCTAAGACCTGTTACCTATTCAACCATGGGATCTTGGCTCCTATTGGGATGCCAAGCATGAGTTTCATTTTTTAGAGATGACCTTGAAGCCTAGAAGAAAGTAATTGGTCACTCTGTTAACATTTTGCCACTATTGTGCCAGTGGGCAAATCTTGCCAAACCAACCTTTCCTTTAGTTCACAGGGTTCAAGTTCGGTAAGATAATATGGAGATATGTTTATAAAATACACATTCCTATTATGAAAGGAGCGTAAAACTCAGGTGTAAAATTGCTGTTTATATTCTTCTGTGGTAAAAGCTTATTCTATAAATAAACAATTTTCCATTGGACATTCACAGCACTGTATCACACTCAAAAATTTGGTACTAAATTTTCTTGGAGAAATGTTAAATTTACCACATCAATTTATTTTATGGGACTACAATGAATAGTATTAACTCCTTAGTGAGTTTAGTTACAATTTTATATTCCTCTCTAGCAATCTTTTCTCTGTCAACTCCTACTTTCTATGGCCTCCTAGACACTATACTATACCTATTGAGATGATGAATGCTATATTAACACAATAAAAGTAACATGGAAATTACAATAGCAATAACTAACATTGGTATTACCTTTTATAGCTATTGAGTTTTACTATCACATCTCATTAACTATCTTGAGGACTAGTATTATTGTTATTTGCATTTTCATTTTACAATATGAAAGCTCAGAAAGTATAGAGTTGTCAGAGATACATAACAACTAAAACAATTAGGACTATGAATTTTTCTGACTGTAAGTCCATGATTTTTTTCTTCAATTTACTCTGTAGCTGTTTACAATTACACCACAAAATTGGATTCTGTAGGTACTTTCTTTAGATTGTTCAGGCAGAAAACAGTTTCCTTTATCTGAGCTATAAATGGTTACCACACTAAAAAGTTATAGGATACGCTCTTGATGCTGTGGTAATGCAGCAACCTTTTGGCGTTCGGGAAATATTTTGGGAATATAGATCCATAGAGAGGTTTTTTTATTTAATCCAAGCTTCAAAGCATGGAGAAGAGAAGATGATCACCATCAGACATAAAGGATATTCAGTGGTCAACACTATGGAGCCTTAACTTTCCAGGAAACCAAGCTTGTAACTCTGTCCCTCATGGGGCATTATGATTAGTTAAATAAATACAAACTTGGAAAATGAATCAGATTCATGTACATTCCATTACCTCCATTTGTTAAATGTGTAGACATTAAACATTTATTCCATTACTGTTCCTTGATTTCTCATTTGTACAATGTATGGCAGAATTTCCTTTATTTAGATATTCCTTTCCTCTTGGATTAAAGTAATCTACTTTAAGAGAGTTTCTAAAGCACTCGGCAGAATGTAGTTATAGTATGGTCATTTCTGATACGGGTCTGTGAAATCACCCTGTTACTACAACTGGCTTTTAAAGATGCAGTCCTAAAAATGAATGGGAATTGGTCCTAGAGATAGTATTATGTAGGCTTTAAGGAGACTTCATCCATTCTTCAACATCTACCCTGTGCATCTTCCCATAATCCCTTCTTCCATAATAGCAGTGGCAGGTGAAAGACCATCAGGAAGAAGCTGTCCCATTTTATAATCTGTGCGTGCATCAACATAAGTGCTTTTATGTGATCTGGTAATTCTCTATTACTGTAAGAGCATCCCCAGATATTTCAGGACCATTAGCAGCCTCACAGTGTGCAGAAAATGCTTTTTTTTTTTCAATGTCTGATAACACAGTTGATCAGAGAATTTTTCTGGCATGCTGATACCAAATGAATACAGATTGGAACTACCTGAACCAAAAAGTAAATAATTCTTCTTGTGCTTTGTTGGTAGCATTGTGGTGTCATAAAGCAGAAGGAAAATAAATGAGGCTTGTGATAATTTTTATTGTGCTGGGTCTTTTTCATCCATGAGGTACCTGTGATCATCAGCTATGCCTAAGAGACACAGGTAGTCCTTTCAGAGCACAGGGCACACATCACACTGCATAATAAAAAGGGGATCCTAGCAACTGCATCAAAGCAGATGTGTTTTTGATTTCTTTTAAAAAATGCTTTCACTATAGTTTTCTGTAAGGATGAAAGCTAATAGGTTAGCTCATTCAGTAAAATATTAATGGAACTAATCAGGCACCTTAACTCTTCAAAATACATTCTTTTGCTGATCCTACTAAAATTAGAACTTTGAAACCACAGAAATACTCTGATGTGGTCTAAGGTGGATCTCCAGTTCCTAGGTAACAGCTTCATTCCTTTGGAAAAGTGTTTTGTATGTTGGCATGGGCTCAGGAGTCTGGTGCTCTGACCTCTGTATTTGAGAGGGGATAAACTTTCTCAGTCTCCATTTCTACATTTGAAAAAATGGGTTAATTATGAACAGTTGTCTTAATGCAATGAGATAATATGTTCAGGCAGCTTAATAGGAAGACAGGCACTTTACATAGGCTTAACCAGTGAATTCCAGCTGCTTTGATTTTCATCATTTTTTTTTCAAAATTGGTGGAATTTCATGCATGAATACAAATCTACACAGAAATAACTGAGGTGCTAAGAAGTTCTTGACTTAAAAGGTCTTGTCTTCAAGAATGGCTCCATACAGGATAGCATACAAAAGACTAAGTCAAAAAAATGATAATAATTGAAAGCCAGCAGCTCAGGTGGTAAGGGAGGTTATCAATCACCTGATCTTTTCTTAGTGGAAAAGACAGGGACTAAGCTAACAGAGTAGTTGGCAACATTTCCTATAAAGGAATATGTAGTATATATTTTTAAGTTTTTTGTGTCACTGAGAGATGTTGTTGCAGCTACTCAACTATGGAGTAAGAGTAAGAAATCTGGTATAAACCTTTCATATGTGAATAAGTATGGCTATATGCCAATTAAACTGTTTACAAAATGAAACCTGCAAGACTCAAGGTCCTCTAGAGAAACAGAACAGAATAGTGTGTGTGTGTGTGTGTGTGTGTGTGTGTGTGTGTGTGTGCACATGCGTGCATGTGCGCGCGCACGCGTGCGTGTATTTGTAAGATTAAGGAGATTGGAAAATCTAAAGCCTGAGGGTAGACCAGCAGGCCAAAAACTCAGGAGCACATATCACAGTTTGATGGTTTTTCTTCTGAAGTCTTTTCTTTCTGTTCAGGGGAGATGAGCCCTTTGATATACTCAGAGCAATAGCAATGTCTGAAGCATTAGCACATTATGGATGGCAATCTGCTTTGCTATTGAGTTAAATGTTAATCTCATCTAAAAACACTTTAAATTGACATGGAAAGTTATCACAAATCTTCACCCTAGAGTTGATTTGCTATAGTTTGTCTTTCTCTGGCCTGGGAGAAAAGTCTTCTCCCCTTAGTCAAAAGTAGATCTAGTTACTTTCTCAAGAATCCTGATCCCTAGTTGGTGTGAATTAGTTACTGAACATTCCACCGCACCTTAAAGATTTAGGACTAAAAAGAATCTGGTGTCCCTAGGCAGCCTCTTCAACTCATCATTTCCAAATTACTCAGTCAGAAGACAGTGGGGATGGGACAAAGGCAGGGCACATAAAGGCTCAGCAACAGTACTGTGAGTAGAGGATAGAGATGTTGAAGAGGGAAGTTTAATCCCCATAAGAATAAGCAAAGCCACGACAATAATAGACACACACTTCATCCCACGTCCTGATTGACTAAGTGATTGACTCAAATTCATAGGGAAAGCCATGTGTCATGTTTGGGTAGGGTCCTGAGAAGACACGTTGTTAGCTAGGAAAACAAATCTATCATGGAAGGAATGGGGAAAGAGAGCCCAGAAGAGGAATGGCACAGGGGCACATAGACCAGAAAAGGGAGGTATTTTATTTTCGAAACTTTAACTCCGAGTCTCTCTTAGATTTTTTTATTTCAAAAACAAGTATTCTGCAGCTCAAAGGGTATGATGGAGCTTAATTCATTTAAATTGCAAAGCACTTCAGAACTCATAGATGAAAAGTATTATTGAAGTACAAAGCTCAGGTTCATTATTAATAAAATCAGTCCTTCAGAGCATAGTCTTCTTTGAAATGATTGGCTCCTCGAGAATGCCTGAGGTGAGTAGGAGATGGCCTTCATCTAATGAAAAAATCAGACAAATGGAGGCATGTATGCATGTTAACCCTTTTAGGAATCCTTTGTAAGAACCATGTCCAACACTAATTTGAAGGAAACACTTGGTGTGGGATAGCTTGCTGCATGTCACAGTTGTCTTCAGAAGTTTCTCAACAGTGAAAGCAATGGAAAAATATGCCACATCTTGAATGCTTTAGCGAAGCTAATCCAATTAAATTCTATTCCAAATCAAATCAGGAATACCCCTTATTTTCAACATAATGAGACATTATAAAGGGGGCATTCTTTGTATTTTCACAAAGATGATTGACACTAATGCTCTTTCATTCATCTCTAACAAAATTACTGAAGAAATGAAAGTCTGAACTACATTAAATATTTTTAAAAAGCTTCCCTGTGGCTGCTGCTTAATAGCCCACGTGTACTGTTTCTCTACTGCTCTTGCTTCTGTGTATTCTGTCCCATTCACATTGGGCACATTTTTCTTTTGGTAAATACTGTAAAAAACAGTTGTTATGAGTTGTTTGTATGCATTCATTACAGAAATGAGATGATATATGAATAAATACATTAAACAGTATCTGCAATAAGTAAGGGGAAATTAGTAATTGTCAATCTAGTAGATGAAACTCAAAAAAGGAAAGTGCCAAAATAATAATAATAGTAATAATAATAATAATAATAATAATAATAATAATAATAACCAACTCACAGTTCTTTAGTAGCTGTTTCTGGGAGAGTTCTTTCTCTATTCATGAGTGTTTTGGTGTCCTTTTATTTATCTTGACCCGTATCTTCCATATCACATGACTTAAATCTCCACTAATCCTTTGCCACCCAGTAATACTGCTATCACAATCTCTAATTCTGGTTTTGCTGTTTTGCTTTTTGTGGGACTGTGAGTTGAACCAAAAAACCTCATGATAAGCAAACACTCTACCACTGCCCTATACCCCCAGTCCTTACAATTCTGATTCCTATAAGAGACTGTCTTGCATGGCAGTTGGCTACAGAGAGGTTGATTGAAGAGAGAGACTCCCCTGTCTCCTTGCTTTTCTGACCCACTTTTTTGTCTCTTAGCAAGTGTTTTGTACAAGACCTAAGATCTTGTACATGGAGCTAAAATGTGAAACATGAGTTTCCACAGAGATAGAGCAGAGTTAACAAAGAATGAAGAGGAGACATTCTAGTTCAAATTTAACCTGTAATAATTCAGTGGTCACTTAATTCTGGCACTACCATTTCCTCTTCACCTTTTCAAGTATGCTAGAACAGTGTCTTATCTTCTACATTATTGGTGTTTGAGGTAAAATAATTCTTCAGGTGGCGACTGATCTTTGTATCATATGAAGTCAGTGGGATCCTCACTCACTTTTACAGATTCCAAGTCAGTGAAACATAACATCAAAGGGTGATAATCAAAAACATCTCCGGAGACATTGACAAATGTCCTTTGAGAGATGAAATTAAACCTGATTGAGAACTATCCAATATTCCAAATGAATCTATCCTTCCAAACTCTCAAGAGCCTAGCCTTGTCCTCTTCTAGTAGATGCAGATTTGCATATATAAGTCTG
This sequence comes from Peromyscus eremicus, assembly GCF_949786415.1. Taxonomy (NCBI): domain Eukaryota; kingdom Metazoa; phylum Chordata; class Mammalia; order Rodentia; family Cricetidae; genus Peromyscus; species Peromyscus eremicus. Next base: position 53,537,099 of record NC_081428.1, on the reverse strand, counting down.
ACAGGGGCAATGCCATTGCCATAGTAAACAGGAGTGTATGCAGAGGTCCAACCACACACCACTGTCAACCATTCTTTGCGTATTTTCCCACTTTGGATGCTGGGATAACTGTGAACTGTAATTCCAGTTGATTCACTAAGTTCTTGAATATGAATAATTCTAAGATATGAATAATGGGTTTTTTTGGCTTCTGCCTTGAAGATTCTTATTTATCCACTTACAGTCAGTTGTTTATCTGACTGCAGCTTCCAAACTTTTCTTGTGTCCTAACTACAGTTATTTACTTTCTTGATTTCTTTGTCTTTGAGAAGTGAAATGATGTTTTCACCTGTTTAATCACTCTATTCCATTTCTGCTTTATCACTCTGTTTTATCTGACATGATTTTGCCTAAAATTTTCAACAGTAAATAGAAACCTCAGTGCAATGTCCCACAGATAGTTTTGGTGGTCAACTGCCTCAGCCTATACCCATAGTCAGTGAGAAGTGCTTTTCTTTTTCCTAGCCATTATCACTCATCCATGAACAGGACTTCATTGGATACACATCAGTAGACAGCAGCTTTGAAAGATGAGTGCAACAGCAATGTATTTTCAGTTCAAATATCATCCAGAACATTGATAAGATTATCATTACTAGTCAGTGTATTCCATTTGATTCAATAATAACTTCACTGGATCCTTCAAACGATTCTGTGATGCAGTAATCCTAGAGCCCACAGAGAGGGAGACACAGATAGGTAGGCGTATTTGAAATGAAAAGCTTATTTGCAGCGCAACTGAGACAAGAATTCAGGTTCACATCTTCTCAACTGTTCTTTGAAGACTCAGTAAAGTAAAAGAAAGCTTCCAGAGCAGAGATGAAACAGATGATTGCCTATTGGTTGTAGGACGTCAATCAATACAGCATTATCAAGGCTGATATATCTGCTGATCTGAAGGTTTATAGGGAAGTAGGCTGCAGCTTCCTGGATAATAATGAACACCTGGCTGTATACAAACCCGTTGAAAAGATGGTAACAACAACAGGTAGCCCCTAGAGACTATTACCTATTGTCAAGTTCTGAGTTCTTGGTAGCCTGTATCTTGCCATTTTCTCACAACCCTTACAAGTCGTTCTTTGAGTTGATATTTTTATATCAAATAAACCATCTTAAAATACAAAAAAGAAAGAAACAAGAAGCATTGTCTCAAACAAATAAATTATTTTAAATGTAAGGAACCTTTTACTAGTCATAAAATATAACTAAGTACAAAAGAAGAAGGAGGAGGAGGAGGAGGGGGAAGAAGAAGAAAGAGGAGGAGGAGAAGGAGAAGGAGGAGCAGAAGGAGGAGGAGAAGGAGAAGGAGAAGGGAGAAGAGGAGGAGGAAGAGGAGGAGGAGGAGGAGGAGGAGGAGGAGGAGGAGGAGGAGGAGGAAGAAGAAGAAGAAGAAGAAGAAGAAGAAGAAGAAGAAGAAGAAGAAGAAGAAGAAGAAGAAGAAAGAGGAAGAGGAAGAAGGACAAGAACAAGAAGAACAAGAATAAGAAGAAAGAAGAAGAGAGTTTCAACTTTCCCATGTGATGTTAAGCAATAGTGCACTCATGTTCTGGGAATCAAAACCAGGCATTTTGCCTTTTAATTTGAAGTGTAATTGGTTGACCTGATATTTTTAGGTCAAGTCAAGAAAATCATCACTTTATCACATTTGACCACATGGATGATACAATAGTTTTTACAGATTTTTTGAAAATTGAGTATCTTAACTACATCAGTTACTTTTTGTTGCCAAACAAACCGTTTCAGAACTTAGAAAGTGAAATAATAGGCAGTCTGTTCCTCTGTAATTTATCTTGGGCAGGAATGGGCCACTCTGATCTGGAGAGCCTTGGCTGTTCTCATTCATGTTACTGAAATCACCCGGCAAATGGCTAGGGGTTTCTCAGCCTGGAATGACTTTGGCTGGCTCAGAAGGCAATCCATTTGCCCCAAGATATTTGTATCCTGTTCCATAAAACCTATGATTATATATCAAAAGGGATTTGGTGTGTATGATCAGTTTAAAGGCACAGAGTCAGTGAGGTTGTCCTCTGTTGTTCAGATGAGCCTGATGAATACAAGTGGCCATAGAAGAGAGGAAGGAAGAGAAGCAATGTTTAGTATATGATAATAGGAACTACAAAAGGATAGACTGTGGAGATGGAGTAGGAGCTACACACTAAAGCATACAACCAGGTAATAAATACTGAAGCATGCAAGGGAAATGATCTTTTTTCCTTTGTGGTGCACAGAAAAATAACTAGACTTACTAAAACTTCAAGTAGATGGTGAATGTGTCTTACTTTCAAAACTGTGATTTTTTTTAACTATTTTAATTTTTTAACTGCTATTACTTTGTCCTAACAGAAAATAAATGAATATGGTTAGGGTGGTGATGACTGACATCTGTCACCAAATTCCAGCCCTTGCATGACTGCAGCAGGCTAGTATCCTGATCTTGTACACAAAGCACTGGACAGATTCTCAGGCCGACTGAGGAGACAGGGAGTAAATCAGGGGATTCTTCACTTTTCCTGTATACAAAAGGCTAAAGGAAATCACAGGGGTAGCCCAGAGTCAAGAAACAGAAAGATAGGAGGTACCAAATTGGTAATGCAAAATGTATGGATACAGGATGATACTGAAGTTCATGGTCACTTTTGCAATCACTCAGATTTCTCATCTTGCTCTACATTGACCTTCTTACCGTTTCTGTCTAAAAGTGATATTGCTATATGAAATTATAGTATTATATCCTGCTATTCCCCCCACCCATCTCCAACCCTTTATAAGTAGATGGGTTTGAGCTTCCAAATTATTCTCAAATCTATCCTTTGCTTGATTGCACTTCAAATCTTCATACTTAATTTCACATTATTTCTTGCTTTCACTTTTCAAATACTTTTATCTCTTACTTCTGTTTTTTTCTACACCCACTTACCTCTACTGCTCTAACAGGGGTGATATTTCTGTATTGTTAATAAGACAGCGTGATTCATATTCCTCATGACAATTCAGTGAGACTTCATGACTGAAGGAAGGCTTCACCTTTAGTAATATATGCTTTCTGATTTCTCCCCTCCTCTCTTCTTTCTGACCTTTATTTCCTCCTTTTTCTTTCTTTGTTTTCCTCTCTCTTTGGTGGACACTCTGCTCTCTCATCCTGCTGAACTTTTAATAGACTTATGATATTTCTTAAGTATAGAAACAAATCATAGTATTTTTATTTTTCCATACTCTGTTTAACATTGTGGCTTTGTTCTTATGGCATATATTAAATGTCTAGGTTTATGCAATGAAAATCAGATGTACAATTTTTGTAAAGAAATGCCTTCACAGATGCATATTCAAGGGTTGGTGAAGTGTCTCATTAAAGTGCCACATTCATTAGTTTTGTGCAGTCCAGTGAAATAAACACCATTAATAAAGAGAATCACACTGAATTTGCCACATGGTATTTTAAACTTGTAATACATTTTAATGTAATATCAATACTCCACTCATAAACATTTATATGTGTATCAATATTTGCTTCCAAAAATAATGCCCCCTTTTATAATATCATGGGTTGTTCATTCCCATGCTTTGCTGAGTGAGAAACTCTATGTCCTCATGGCTTCTCTATCTCCTTCAGTAACTACCCTCTGGTAGTTATTCCAAACACTAACTCCTTGTGATTCACCCTTAGTGATCACAGAGTCATCACATTCCTACTTGTTCTTGTGACCTTCAGAATTTCAGCAGGAGGAAACTGGACCCTCTCTGTGGAATAGTTAATAGTTCCTGACAAACACCTTAGACAAAAGCTGCCTTCAGCTACATAGGTACAATATCTTGGAGAAGATAGTCACGTCTACCTGTGGATAAATAAACAGAGACATTTGTCCTACAATAGCTAAATTATTCACACCAGCCAGATAAACTCCTCTCAGACAGCAGAGAATTGCAGGAGCTCAATACTGTGTTTGATAAATGTACTCAGTCATGTCCATCAGCAAGTAAAAAATAACGCCGCAGATGCCATCACTGTAAATTCGTCCATTATCTGGAATCTTTCTTTCCCCATTTAAAATTATTCTCCAAACCTTACATTTTTTATGAATTCTTCATATATTAAACGTATCTCTGTTCAATGTTCACAATCCTTCTCTGAGTTCCTAAGCATGGAGGCAGAGGCTCACTTTATCTACATATGCATTTACAAGGTGCAAATACACCCACGAATCTTCATGCATAATCACAATAATGGTAATATGTATTACAGATGGCAGATGTAGAATTGCTATTCAAGACCTCAAAATTGCAAATAAGAATAAATAAGACTATGTGCATTTCATTAAGGCATTTCTCTCAAATTTGATATTTGGACACAGATCACAATCTATCTATTCTAGAATGAGTTTTGTTCATTGAAAATGTGTCTAGTTAGATATCTAATAAAGGCCTACACAATACCAGTTTTTGTTTAGTAAATAAATTCAGATGTCTTGCAAAAATGAGAAATTAGTTTCATGGTATATCACTTTGATGGAATATTACATAGACATTAAAATGATGAATGTGTGAATGTGTAGACTATCAAGATACAGGAATAGTACATGCTATGAGATAAGTAATATGCACTGTGATGATTTGATCATCTCTATTGGTTATATTATTTGTTATTCAAAAGCTTGGAAGGACTTACATAATAATATAAATAGATTTTCACAGAAAGATATTGCAAACTTTATGTATTTAAGTTATTTTAGAGCAAGATATTTAAATAATATTTACTGGGGGAAAAGCCTGTAAATTGTCCAGCAATATAGATTCTTGAAGTTTATGTTATGTGTCTTGGAAAAAAAGATATATTTGAAAGTATTCTCTTTGTCACCTGTAAAATGGAGACATTGGTTAAATGACTTCCATAGGCTTTGATCATTTATGACAATGTTTCCAGGAAAGAGAAAGTTTCCCACCACCAGTTTATAAAGATTAGAGGAAATTACAGAGCTGTCTATGGAATTGTACTGGTTTAAACCATCACCCACTCATCAAGTTTCTGCATACAACTCCAGCACTATGATTCCCTCACATGCAAACTAGAGGCAATCAAACTTTATGATATTTTGAAATATTGCATGATAAGTTACACAAAGGCTTTGCCCAGTTTTTGGCTCACATTCCACTTTCTCATAATTATATACACATATCCAAAGACCAGAAGAGATTTGCCAGTCATTTCTCCCAAAGAAAAGTCAGTGAAAGAATATCCTGAGGAATAATGCTCCAACATTTCATCCATTCTAGATGAAATTTCAATCATCAGGGAGGTTTTTTTTTTATTTCTCTAAAGGAGATGTTTTCAAATATTCAGACTTAATCTAGCAATGGAAGCAGAGCTTTGCATGGTGCCTGTAGTAAGTGACCTTTCTGCAGATGGGGCTTTGTGATAGAGTTGCAAGCATTCTGAGAGCTCATTGAACATGTTGTGAATTGATTCTTTTTGGTAAAAGGCACTGGAATTTGGGACTAAAAGTCTTTAGACTAGATGAACTGTCAATCATTGTGCATTCAATATTTAAATGTCTGAATGGATCATTTGTGGAATTTATCATCTTATTCTTCACCCTTCTTTGGTAAAGCATATTCAAATGCTGGGCCCACAACATGAGTGTGTGTCAGCTACCGCCCTGACTGTGAGGTTTAACCTGATGTGCAGTGAAGATAGAAGCAGATATTAAAATAGCTGTGTAAACATAGATGAGTTTCTTCTTAATTAAATCTCTTTGGCACACATTTTGGCCTCATTGCCAAACTGCTTAGCAAAATCTTGCAATTCAGGAAAAGTGGGATTTAGTGATTTTTGTACCAACATAAGGAAAAGATGTTTCCCATCTCTCCTGAAAAGGGATGAAGGTTCACTCACTCTAAGAGCGATGTAGCTTGTCCTTAGTTCTGCATGGCCCAACCAGAGGACAAGCAAGCATTCTGAGAGAACAAAGCTCTGTCCCTGAGGAGTTAACACACTAGGTATATTAATTTAAAAGCATGTATTTAGAAGACTATACAAATTATTAATTAATAAATCCATTCTATTATCGTAGTCTATTAAATAGTGAGGGCTTTGCTGGGGAAAGGGCTGAATTGGTCTAAACTGTCTACTCTTAGTGGGAGCTCCCTAACAATTACAAAGCAGGTAAGTTGGACAAAGAAAAAATTATTTTCTGGATTTTCTAGTCTATGCTTCCCTTCTGGGTTAGGGCTCTAACTGATTTTCTACTTGCCTTGTGAAGCAAATTTTCACAACCTGTTTTCCATATAGTGGCACAGATCTCTTGAGAGTTCTAGGGAAGTAAAAATGACTCATATTTGTTTATGCAAACAGGAACAGCTGATACCCTAAGAAGGTGAAGAAGAAAAAAATAAAACCTATTTACATGTACAGATGTTAGAAGAGAAAGTAACTCTTATGGTCTGCTCAGAATCTCTTTGTGCCTTTCTCAGTGAAAGAGAGCTGAATAGTATTTTGTGTTCCCGCATCATTTTGAGACAAGTGGTTTTTTTTTTTTCCTTTGGGATGTTTTCCAAAAGCCTGTGATGTATGTAATGTATAGCACACATCTAGCTTGTACACTGATGAGCAAGTCATATAAATTTTTTGAATCTTAATTCCAGTGCCTGTAAATTGAAGTCCTAGGACTAGGTCACCTTAACAATTAGTTTCTACTTTCTACATGATTTTATCTGGTGATTAAAAGGCAGATGTCTAAGGACGGATGCCATTTTCATACCAGGAGATTATTCTGTCTTCCATAGTAATCCAGTTCTAACTCAGTATCAGGATCAATATAAAAGTGGGGAATAAATACAAAAAGATGTTTTCTACATCAGTACAAGGTGGGGGGGGGACAATGTTGAAAATACGTATAAATGTTGCTTTTTAAAACTTTTCTCATGTTTGCCTGTTGAACTTCTTTTAATTTTAAGAAATTTTATTAGATTTGGGTCAAATATGCTTTCTGATGATTGACTTCTTTTCTGTTTCCATCTCCTGCCAGGTTGTGGAGATGGGAAATAGTTTTCATGGACATAACTAATCAAATGGGAAGCATCTGCTAATGGCACGGTGCTTCTTACGATAGGAGTTCTCTTGCATCTCAGCTTCTCTCCTGGGTTGTGGGAGAGCTTGGGATTAATTATTCTACATGGCATTAGTTTTTCCATGTATGAAATGGGCAGATGACATGCTGTAAATGTGCGTGCGTGCGTGCGTGTGTGTGTGTGTGTGTGTGTGTGTGTGTGTGTTTAGTTTGCTTTCTTTTTTCATGTTTATATGGTACTAAAAGACCAAATCAGGGCCTCTCATGGTCTAGTCAAATACTATAGCACTGATAAAAACTCTAGGCATGGTATATATCTTGGACTCTGCAATGGTGTACACAACCAGTCATCAATAATTAGTGGGCATATTAGCATCCCTCAGGAAAGCCAAGCAGGAACCAGTATTTCTTGTCAGAAAGAGCTTGGAAATGAACTTGATTTATGATACTTTGCTATACACAGAGAGAGACCTCATCAGTCTTTCTTGGAATTTACTTTTCTCTTGGAAGTCATTTCCTTCCTCAGGAAATCCCCAAATCTTGGCTCTCATGCAGGAGTAAGTGAACCTGCAATGATGAGTTGAATTTAAAACACAGAGTCAACAGTATCTTATCAAAAGTGGAAAAATCATATTTGCTAATATTGCATGTTAGAGAAAAGTTTAAATAATATAAGGTACACATTTACAACCATGTCGTTAACACCTTTTTTTCACCCTCTTGAAAGGCAGGGAACAACTAATTGAACATGTATAGCTGCAACAGAATGTTGCCTTTCTCCCATACATCTCATGTGTTTCAGTTTGTGATCCTTTGTTGTACAAGGTGGTACTCAGAAGGTCTCCTGAAGCATATGAAAATTAATGTAGATTTCTCTTTCTCTAACCTTTATTAAACATTTCCAGAATGCATGGTGGAACCAAGATGGTTGCATGGAATGTTGGGATTTGAAAGGATATTGGTCAAGGAAAGTTTGAACTTCTGTTCCAAGAAACAGTAAATACTGATAGATCATCGTAAAAAACATTTTAGTCATTGGGTATACGTTTCCATTTTATATTTAAAAGTAGCCCCATATTTGTGTTTTAATATGGAACCAGGTAAAACCTCATGGATAGTAATAGAATTCTCTGGAAACTGCATGTCTGAATACATAACACTCACTTGTCAGGAGCGTGTTTAGGAGGCTGTAGTTACAGTGGTTTTTGCAACTTCTATTCCTCCCACTCCAAGGGCTGCCACATGTTTCTACCACTACTTCAACAACTGTTGCGGTTGTTTGTGTTCCCGTGATTGTCACCATTACTGTCACCTTATTATTCTTGCCATGATTCTGTGCAATGAGTGAAATAGACTGGAATTTTCCAATATGATAAAATGTTTATTAAATTCCTCTGGCAAGTTTGCAATGTCTCATTCTGATCCTGGAGGAATCAACTTCATCACACTTTGTTGGAGTAAACCAAGAAAGAAATCCAAGGCAGGGACTCCCTGGTAGATTTTTTTCCCCTACACCCAAATTGTTTTAAAATGAGTAGCAATAATGGAAGTTATGTTGATGTCTTCGAATACCTAACAAGAAGCAACTTGACAGAGGAGGGGATTATTTATGCCCACAGTTTGAGAGTGCAGTTAATCATGGCAGGGATAGCACAGGAGCAAAAACAGAAGTTGGTTACTGCACTCAATGTACTCGTAGTTGAGCAGAGAGAGAGAGAGGCTTTCCCTCTTCACTCCTTTTGTTCAGCCCAGAAATCCAGCCCATGGAATGGTGTGACTCATATTCAGAATGTAGCTTCCCTCAATTAAAACTCTCTGGAAATTCTATCAAAAGACCTTTTTTTTTTTTTTCTCTCTAGGTGATTCCAAATATAGTCCAGATGAGGAAGACAGACCATTGCAAAAGTGAAATTAAGATAAGAGCTGGAAAGCAAGATGAATATGTTACAGGAAAATGTATATAATTGAAAGTAAATATAAACAGGAGAAGATATAGAAAGAAGCTCAATATTTTCTTTTAGAAATTTAGGACTAGTGGAAAAAAAACAAAGGAAGAAAAGGAGATATGTTGTTTGCAAATAAGTATATTCAAGTATCAGTAGATTTAGGGCAAAATGAGCTAAAGAAAGGAAGGATGATCCAAGAAATAAGCCATGAACATGGTGAAGAGCATTACCTCAAAGTAACCCTTCACCAAAGAAAGAAAATTGGACAGAAATATTAAGAAATAGACTGTAGTAATGCGTGTCACATAGGTCGTATTCTTAGAGGATTCCATCCTTGAGAGACAGAAGTAAAAAAGTCTTCTCTGGGAGGCAGCCATCACAAAAAAGTCTTATCTATATTCCATGCCTGGCCATACTGCTTAATATCTGTGTGCTCATGAGGGATGTCTGAGGTCCTACACATATGAGATTCTATCATGTTACCAGAACTGCAACATTTTGAAGTTATTGCTCAGATATTTTCTAATTAAAACATCCAAGTTTTATTTTTACTGATCAGAAAATAGAAGAGTTCCTTGGAATGTGCTTAATATCGATTTACAACAGGCTCTTTTTCTTTTTTTTTCAAGCAAGTGTTCATAAAGCCAAGGCAAAATTAAGAGATGAGAACACATTTTAAAGGTCAAGAATGTATACCATTGTTGTATTGATTCTAAATGCCTTCTGGGCTCAATATAACCTATAATTGAGTGTATTATATAGAAACACTTTCTCAAGCACTATACAATTTTAACTATGAAAATAAAACCTGGTACTGTATTGAATGCAATGTGCTTTCAAATTGATCATGAGGTCTCACTTGTTTGACCAAACATGGTGGAGGGCACAGGTGTTAGGAGTGTGGTTTATGGCATGTCTTCATCTGCACAAAGCAAAAGATTGTGTGGAAATTGTCTTAGACTTTTTAGACGCCAATCTTTTTTCATTGCCTTTTTCCCATTTTTATTCTTAGGTATCTGAGATGATTCTCTGAAGAGTAACGATTTTATATTATGAGTAGATAAGTGGCAGAGAAGTATCCTATAAGTCAATTAGTTAAACACAGGATCTAGCAATTCTAAAACCATAATCAACAATTCCATGATTCTTCAAGTTGAGGTTGGCATCTTAATATCATCAACAATGACATGTAGAAAAGGCTGTTTGTACCTGTAATCATTTATTCTATGTGGAAATAAATAGCTTTTAATTATTTTACTTCAATTTATTTTATTTTATTTTACTTATATTTATAATTATTTTTATATTTGGTCTTCAAAATTACCCATATGCAATATTTGAAAATTTGATCAATGCTTTAAGTGTAATGATAAAAATATAATACCATCTCTTCCCACAAACTCTCTCTTAACTACTTGGAGGCAACCATTTTCAACTTATTTATCTGTATAACTTCGTAATTATCTCCATATATTCTAAATGATGTATTTAGACACTATGATACATTTTCCCTAGTACTTAAAGACCTTTTGCTAAAACCCTGCATCTACCACCTTCCAATATAGATATAATACAACTTGTGATTAGATCAATACTCAATGCATTAATGCAGTAGTCAATGTTTATACTCAGTGCTGAGATATATAATTTGTATTTCACTTCCTGTCTGGAGCTATTAGAGGGGCCGTTCCTTGGACTATGTGCTGTGATTCAGCTTGCTTCTGCTTCTCCTCATGACCAGAATCAATTTCATTTTCCTACCACCTGCTAATTTACTATTTAATTTACTATTGCACTCTTCACTTCCTCTCTTCAAAATAAGAATATCATGAATCAGATTTTTGGTAACATTTATTGGCATTATTTTTACATTTACATATTTTTCATAATTAAAAATATGTGACAGACTTGTTAATGAGATTAATTCAACATAATTTAAAATTATGAAGTATATATAAGTGCACATAATTATATATAATGATTATTAGGCTATTTGAAATGAAAATTCATTCCCCAAAAAAGTTTTAAAATTCAAAGAAAAATATAATATACAATAATTTAAAAGTGGGGCCTATAAATAGTGGAGAGGGTGCCTGAATTGATTTACTCCAGTAATCAGATCAGTGAATACCCTGTCATCACCGAGCCTTTCTTTAGTAACTGATGGAAGCAGCTGCAGAGATCCACAGCCAAACAACAGGCCAAGCTCCAGGAGTCCAGTTGAAGAGAGAGAAGAGGGATTCTATGAGCAAGGGACATCAAGATCATGATGGGGAAACCTACAGTGACAACCAAACTAAACTAGTGAGAACTCATGAATTTTAGACCAATACCTGTGGAGCCTCCATGGGACTAGACTAGGTCCTCTGCATAAGCCAGACAGTTGTGTAGCTTGATCTGCTTAAGGGCCTCCCTGGCAGTAGGATCAGGATCCGTCTCTGGTGCATGAGCGGGCTTTTTGGAGCCCACTACCTATGGTGGGACACCTTGCACAGCCTTGAGTAATGTAGGGGCAGGCACTGCTGACGCCCCATGGGAGGCCTTACCTTCCTGTAGGACGGAATGGGGGGAGGCTGGAAGGGTGGGAGGATGGAAGAGGGGAATTGTATCTGTGATTGGTATGCTAAATAAATAAATAAATTTCTTAATTAAAAACAAACAAACAAAAAAGTAGGGGCTATAAACATACTTAAAAATTTGTGTGTGTGTATGTGTGTGTGTGTGTGTGTGTATGTGTATGTGTATGTGTATGTGTGTGTACTTTAAATGGAGCTATTCTACACTGCATATGGGATGATAATGCTCCCTCTAAGAGCCATAAAATAGCTTACAAAAGCCCCAGATCTAGGCATGGAAAGTCACCTTTCAAGTTGTTAGTCAACAGAGTTCAAGAGACTCCCCAAAGAGTATATGTTGCCATAGCCTTTGTTTGTATCAGAGAACTTGAAATTAAAACCCTGAAGATACTATAAACTTCAGACACAAGATTTAAAGGAATCATCCAGGAACTGACCTGGACGCCTCTTTCCTGATAACCAGCTCACATAGTATAAAGGCCCGTGTAAGCTGCCAAGCGAGAAAAGCAATCAGTAGTCCCACCCAGCTGTGAAGCCTGTGAACCACTACCATGTTCAGCCTGAGAAGATAGCACTCTTATGTCAAAGGAACCAACTACTATCTAACTGAATGTAAGGCCCTATACTGTAAACTTAGCAAACCACCTATGGTTGGAGAGATTATAGACTCTAGAGAAGAATACTACTGCCATTTTCAAAAACCAATACTATTTCTGACCGTATCCTAATATTCTTCCTGATACTGACAGATGAGTGTAGCTCTTAATTCTCACCAAAGTAGCTTCTTTTTGTAGCAGATAGAGGCTATTACAGATATCTGCCTTAGTTAGGGTTTCAATTTCTGTGAAGAGACACCATGATCATGGTGTCTTATACAGAAAAACATTCAAATTGGGGTGGCTTATATTTTCAGAGGTTTAGTCGATCATCATCATGTTGTGACATGGTGACAAACAGGAAAATATGGTGCTGAGTCTCTTACAACTTTATTTGCAGGCAACAGGAAGTTGTCTATCTCACTGGGTGTGGCTTGTGTATATATGAGATCTCAAGGCCCACCTCTACGGAGATACACTTTCTCCAACAAGACCACACCTACTCCAACAAAGTCACTCCCTTTGGGGGCCATTTTCTTTCAAACCACCATAATATCCAAAGCTTTTCAAAGTATGTAGAAGAAGTAACTGGGGTTACCCTACTCTACTTTGTACATCTACAATGCAACTTTTATATTTAAGGCTCAGAAAACATCATAGAAGATGTGGTGGAAAGATTGTAAGAGGCAGAGGACCAGGATGCCTGATATAAGAGAGTGTGTCCAAGACATAACAGAATATCTACACTCATGAAATCTCAACAATATAATTACTTAAATAAGATTTGTATAAAGACAACATAGGCCAATGTAGATGTGAAGAATTTCATAAGGCCCTTTTCCTAGACAAAGAGATAGAAGAACTCAATAATTGCTGAATGAGGGAGAATCATTTTTCTCCAGGGACAAACTTCCTGATATGTCCCAAATGTACAACCCAAAACAAATGTACTTAGGAGCAACACTATATAGACTTAGCAGGTTGTACACCACACAAACATACATACACACATACACACACACACACACACACACACACACACACACACACACAAGCACCAATAAGAGAGTGGGCTTAGACACATAAGAAGTTGGAAGAGGGGAAAGGTAAGATAGAAACTATGTAAATATAAAATATGTAAATTTCATGTATGAAATTTAAAAACTATTTTGAAAACAAGGGACCATAGTAATTCCTTCTGTTTCTTTGGCTTCAGCTCTTTGGCAGGTCTTGTATTCACTGCTTTGTATGATATTTATTTTTCGTACATTTTCATGGTAACTTTTTATTTTATAGAAGAATTAAGTACATTTTTAAAAGTGACTACTATATGATGGGCAAGTGCCACAGTTAGATAAAATACAATCCTTTTAATTATTTCATGATACCATGTTGTAAGTAATGTGATGAAAGCGATAAGCAGAAGCAAGATTCTATCTCATATGTTGCTGGAGGAAAGATAAGTTGATGGAACTCTTATGAAAGGAATTTGCCAATATTTAAAATTAATACTTTATATAGTTGTTGGCACAGAGACTACATTTAAAATGTTTTAAATGATTTTTGTTTGCACACACGAAACGTAATATCCTAACAACAGGAAATGGCATGATGATGTGCCATACAACTGTTAAAATATTAAGACGCTCTTGTAATTATCCCCTTTTATCACAAGCAATGCTTTCCATGGTCATTGATGGATACATGAAGCCATGAGTAATCCTGAATGCTGGATGTACAGTTTTCCATGCATATCTTAATAAAGTTTGGCATAAATTAATTACAGTAGGAGACTCATAGTAATTAACAATACCATAGAATAATTACTATATTACATGTTTATAAGTGTGGTCTTCCTCACTTTCTCAAAATGTTTTATTTTATAAAGCTTTAGCTTTTCCGTGTGACTATATGAAATGATTGCATGCCTATGTAAATAAGATACAGGAAGGAGGGTGTATAGGTGCTTCTCATAACCTGTGGCCATAACTACTACAGTGTGAAGTACGACAAAGACACCAAAGTGACTAATTTTCATTTGCACTGACTAGATAGAAGACTCATTATCACCATTGTTCCTAGCAACATCTGAGCACTTCCCTTTCCTCTTCTCCCTCAGTGGCTTTCACCTGTTCACAAATTGGAAGCACTTGACAGTTTCTCTTTGGCATACTTCATTTGCCACAACTTACTCTTGTGCTGTTATTGAGTAAAATGAAGGTCACTTGAATGTAAGCAACATGACATGATACAACAGTTGATGTGACAAGTGACAGCTTCTGAATGATTGCTGGACACGGTAAGAATAGAAGTGGAGAGCACAGTAAACAGTCCTATCAGAAGGACACACAACATAAAACATAAAAATTGTTCATTTTTGATATATTTCCCTTTTAAAGACTTATTACATGTGTGTGTGTGTGTGTGTGTGTGTGTGTGTGTGTGTGTGTGTGTGTGTACACATGCATGAGGTGTCCACGGAGGCCAGAAGAGAACATCTAATCCCATGGAGCTGGAGTTACAGGTAGTTGAGTGCCTTCTGAATGGATGATGAGAACCAAACTTGGGTTCTCTGAAATAGCAGTTAAGTGATCTTAATTGTTGAACCATCTCTCCAACCCCCAATTTGGGAATTTTAACTTAGTATTTCTTTGAACTCCTGTTGACTAAAAGAAACTACAGATTTTAAAGTAAACTTTCACTATGCAAATGAAACTAGAACACAGAGAATAATGCAAAGAATTGAATAGAATGCCATTTATACTTATTTTCAATGGGAATGGGACATACATATATTCAAATGTACTTATATTTACTCCTGGATAAATTCTGGCATCACACCAGACAAACAATAATAATAATGGATACCTACTGTAGTACATTCTTAGGAAAGGGTGTGCTGGAGAAGTATGACTTTCTATAATGTAACATCTATGTTAAGAAATTAAGCCTAGTAAATACACTTCAATTTCAAAATACTTTTGGAAGAGTACTATTTTTTTTCTTTTTTCTTTCTTTCTTTTTTTTTTTTTTGTTTTTTTCGAGACAGGGTTTCTCTGTGTAGCTTTGTGCCTTTCCTGGAACTCACTTGGTAGCCCAGGCTGGCCTCGAACTCACAGAGATCCGCCTGGCTCTGCCTCCCGAGTGCTGGGATTAAAGGCGTGCGCCACCACTGCCCGGCAGAAGAGTACTATTTTTAATAATTAATTTATGTTAAGTTAAAGTATTTCATAGAAGCGATAGTGTGGTTTCATATAAAAATACTAAAGGTATATGTACATGCTTGAGGTTTGTGCACCATGAGATTTTTTTTTTTTTTTTTTTTTTTTTTTTTGGTTTTTCGAGACAGGGTTTCTCTGTGTAGCTTTGCACCTTTCCTGGGACTCACTTGGTAGCCCAGGCTGGCCTCGAACTCACATAACTAATTTTTTAGCCATGAGTTTTTATATACTATTTTATTACTTATTTGAGAATTTCATAAGATGTATTTTGATCAGATTTATCTCCCAATCAGTTCTTCCCTAACATCCCCCAGATTAATCCTCAACTCTCATACTCTTCCAAATTCTCTCTCTCTCGTTCTCTCGTCCTCTCTCTCTCTCTCTCTCTCTCTCTCTCTCTCTCTCTCTCTCTCCCCACTGAGTCCAGTTTAAGCCTGACTATGTACTCATTAGTATGAGGCAAAAACTAGACGCTTGACCAAACTATCAGGGGCCATAAACTTAAAGAATTAAAGAAAACTGACACTTTCCAAGAAACCAACAATTTTCAATAGTTCATCAGAGGTGGGGCAGCCATGAGTTTTAAAAGATGATTTTTAATATCATTGATAATGAGTTATTTCAGAAAGATGGGAGAGAGGCAAGGAGCAAGAGTAGGAGAGTAACGTGAACAGTACATGCTAGACTAACATGTCAAACATAAGTCTGCCCACAGCATGGTGAGGTATACCTCTCAGCACTTCAGTTCTCTAGCCCTTGCAAAGCTTACATGGGACCAGTTTAAAATGTTGTATCCTGGCTAACATTTCAAGACACCATGACTGAATGGACTAACTGTATGTTCAACTGCTGGGGTTTCATGACCAAATGAGATAAAAGAGATTGATGAATTAGAAATATTACATTTGATTTTCTCATCCAGTTTTGATTTCTCATTGCATTGACATCAACAGATTAAATCAATGGCTTAACTCAGATACACATTTATCTTTTTCATAAGCCACAAGGGTTGTGTGTGCGTATCGGTGGGTGTTTTATAAAATCTAAAATTTGAAGTTGTACAAAAGCTGCCATCCTTCAAATTGGTCTTAGATAATTAATATCTTACTCTGGAACCTGTCACAAAAGAATTGGCTTGTGATCAGTTTGGCTATATTTACTGATAAATGTATTGCAGAAATTTCATGATTGTTATAGATACTTCTGAGTCTTCAAATATTTTGATACTATGCTAGAGAATTTATTGGGCCTCAAAAATCTCTCTGTGTTGGACATATGAATTTTCAGGTCACCTTGATCAAGACTGCCCTCACTTCTCGAAATTAATAAGAAATAAATCTTTTGATGTTGTTATTCATATACAAATTATTCCTCTTCTGCATAGGTAAGGAGATGCTTATATCATGGAGAGTAAATCTGAAATGTTATAAATGAAAAACAGATAAGGATATGAAATAAATTAGCCTTATTAAATAAATTTGTAATATATAGATGTTATCTAAACACCCCATACAGATCTACTAAAACATCAATTTTCTAATATGAATTTTGAATTTCAAATTTATTTCCCCATTACAGTTTAATAAAGTTGAAAAATATCAATAGAATCTACATTTTTTCCTCTGGATTTCCAGACTTTAGGATGTAACTTCTTCTGAAATGAAACATTTAATCTTCAAAGCAACAACAACAACAACAACAAAAACTATTAAAATGTGTTAAAGTTAAGGAGGCATCAGAATTAAAGTCTAGAGCTCCATTTAGTAATCCCTAATATTAACTATGTAGGGTTTGCTGTTACCTTACTGATACTGATGGTTCAGATGACCAGTTATCTATCCAGACTTGTTGTGGACTATTCATTTAAGATGTGTTACATCCTTTATGCTGTAGAATATTTGTTCAATGAGGCAAAGATGTGTTGCATTATTTTATGTTGTATTTGTTTAACTCTGTGAAGCTGTGTTATTTTGCCTGCCTAAAACACTTGATTGGTTTAATAAAGAGATGGAGGATCAATAGCTAGGCAGGAGAGAGAAATAGGTGGGGCTGGCAGACTGAAAAAACAAATAGGAGGAGAAATCTAGGGAAGCCCGAAAAGGAGAAGAAGAGGACACCAGGGGTCAGCCACACAGCCACACAGCCAGCCAAGGAGTAAGAAGAAAAGAAAAGATACAGAATAAAGAAAGGTAAAAAGCCTAGAGGCAAATTGTAGTTAAAAAGAAACAGGATAATTTAAGTTTGAAAAGCTGGCTAGAAACAAGTCAGACTAAGGCCAAACATTCATAAGTAAGAAAAAGTCTTCATGTATTTTGGGGGGAGCTTGGTGGTGGGTCCCCAAAGAGTAAAAAACCAACTACACAGACCCTTTTTTCTTTTTCTTTTGTAAAAAACACAATGGTTTCCTCTCAGTCATCGTAGGTTTTACAGAGAGATTAACTTTGAATTTACAAGAATTTGGTGGCCTACCTAAAGATCTAACTCCCACAACAGAAGTGGTGCTATTATATACAACAACCATAACACAAATAGACAGGGCACATAGGCATGTTCAGTCATGTATCTGTTAGCAAGGATGTCCATCATTCTTGGCACCCACAACACAGTGCAGATATTTGTTAAACTGTCAGAAGATGACACTCTTACGTTATCTTTGTCATATTTTTCATGTCAACAGATCAAACGCTGTGGTGCCAAGCTCCCTGGGCTAGTGCTTTGACACTGAGCTACATGCCAGCCCTGATTAACTAGTGTTTTGTGGCTTATATAATCAATTAGAAGAAACACAATTTCATAGGCTGTGCATGTGTCTGTTTCCCTTTTTACCTCTGAATTTTAATATGCACATGTGTGTGCAGGTACTAGTCCATGTGAGTGAACTGTATGGGAAGCCCACAGGGCCTCTGCACCTGTCTCCCTGGATAGTTCTCCATCTTATATATTTAAGCAGACATTTTGCTGAACCTGGAGCTCATTGATCGACTAGATTGGCTGGCCAATGAACTACAAGAATCTATTCCAGTCCTACATCAGTGGAGGTACACCCATGGCTGCACCTGGCTTTGGAAACATGGGTGATGGAGATTCATACTCAAGTCTTCATACTTAATCAGCTGGTATTTTAACAACTGTGCTGTCTCCCTAGCCCCACCACAGACATTTATATTATGATTTTATAGAGAGATAGTGACTTAGGAAATAAGCAGCATTTTGGCTCAGTCAAAACTGTATCACTGGTGACACATCTACGACGTCTTTATTGTGATTGACAGACGAAACCTTACAATGTATGATGTAAATTGTAATTAACATCCTATAACAGCCTATACCTGTGAATTCCACATTAAAGACAAAAGAAAATCTTCAAGATATACACGTACATTTTTTAACTTCCTTTTTATTTATTCTTTGTGTCTTTCACATCATGCATCTCTATCCCATTTATTTCCCTGACACTTCATATCTGCACTTTTCCCTTGCAACTACCCCTCAAAATAAAATTTAAGAGGAAAAAAAGGGAAAAGAAATAGGAAAACCAATCTCATCATGGAAACTGTAGTGTGACTCAGTGAGTCATTCAGTTACCCCCTTTACCTGTGCAAGGACTTGCAAGTTCATTGCAAAGAGTCACTGAAGTGGTTCGAGGCCTCTGCTATACTATCTGTCTGCTATACTATCGATGCTGGACCCTCACTGGGACACCACTTGGATATCCTGTTTTTGCCCTAACACACATACATTTTTATATTTACATGGAAGACATAAAATCATTACATTAAGATGTTTAATTTATTTTAGCCAAATTTATAGCAAGCCTTCTCTGACTATGATTCTCAGTTGACAGTTCTACAGATTTGCTTTTTATTCAAGAGACAGACCCATACTGTATGATTTTCCTTACTTATTTCGATGTGCATTTCCTGGTGCCATCTGATTCTCTCTGGAAAGGAGTCTCTGTTGAAGATAATTCTTGCTTAGTCAGCTATTCAGATTCTAATGAATCAGTGGTTATGGGAAGAAGAGTGGGTGGAAGATAGATAGACTCAAAGGAACTCTTTAAAGAAAGGATTGAAGCAATTTTCCGTGGAAAAGGGGGGATGATTACAAAGAAATCATTTCTGAGAAAGATCAATAAAGAGACAATTACCCTTTGAACTCATTGCCATAGGAAATCTATTTTATAACATTTTATTTCCACAAGACTAATTTTTAAATTGGCTCCAATTGTCTACCATAACATTTTATTCAAGTAAGAAGATACTCACAAATATCTTTCCAAGAAAAAGGTAAAATAATTTTGTTGGGATATTAAAATTATATCCATCAACTATGATCAGATATGACTAATGGTTAAACTTATAAAACACCATTATATTTAGATAGATGAAAGAATTAAGATAAAGTAGAAAAATTATAGTGTATACTAGGAAGTTACTGTATATTACGTATGTCTAATGTTCAATATTAAAAAAATCTAGCAGCATTGCAGTCATTAACCAATATTATTTAGGCCAATCCAGGATTCTAAAGTGATCTATAAAAATGTATTTTTCATATTCTCATCCATATTGGGAGTTACTTATCACACACTTTAGTCACTAAATGATTGTTTCTTTTTCTTTTTTTCTTTTTTTTTTTCAGTCAGGTGTTTCTCTGTAACCCACGTAGCCTGGAATTCAGTATGTAGTTCAGGTTGCCTGAAATTCCCCACAGTCCTCCTTTCTCAGTTTCCTAAATGCTAGGGTTATAGGTTGGAGCCTTCACACCCCGATAATAGTCATTAATGTTAGCTGAACATTTTGAATACTACTGAGAAACATAGGAAATTGAATATTCTCAGCTGCAATCACAACACAGAACATTTCCATTAATTTAATGGTTGCCTTACAACCCTTTGGAATCAATACCCTTTCACATCCACAGTTCCTGGAAACAACTAATCTATGGACTTTGAATTTTCTTAGATTTCATATAAATGGAATAATGCAACATACAGTAGGTTTGGTATTTGTTTGGCTGTCTCATTTTATACTATGCAATGCTTTATAGGTTGTTACACATTTAAGTATTAGAGTGCTAAATTGCTAAAAAGAAGGGCATTGTTTGTGATGCAAACTACTTATCAGTTCTTTAGAGATTATGGGTGGCTCAATTGTGTTTTATCCATCTGTGGAGTACTTCAATTTCTGTAACTTTATGATGTAGGCTGGGGCTGTAGGGTGGTGGTAAGCTCTTACTGATCATGTGCAAGGCTTTTGGCTGAGTCTTGGGCATCATAGATTATTCACAAGTAATTTCAAGTTATAGATTTTCATTTATGGGATGTAAAATCTCAAGTGGAATGTGGAGTCACATGATAAGTGTATTTGTAACATTGTAAAGAAGCAGTTGTACCTTTCCAAGTGGCTAATCTTGTTGACATTTCCATTCAAAATACCTGTGTATTCCAGTTTTTCCACATCTTCATCAACATTCTACATAGTCATGGAGCAATGACCTATTTTCATCATGAATCACAGAGAAAAAATTCAATTTTAATATAGCCATCTATGATGCATACTCATAACCGAAATATATTCTAATAATAATTCTAATTATTCTATAAATAATACTTTGGATTTATTACAATTAAGGCAGTCAGAATTTGCTATCAATTCCCTAGAAGTTTGCTAGAATCAAAATGTAAGTATTAAATACCAAACCACATTCACAACGTGCAATAGTTAGATCCATAGTTTAAATGAAATATTTCATAGTTTTACTGTCACATGTATATAACTATTCAGAAATCTAATTCCAGATGGTTGGCTCATTGTTATGAAAACATGTATAATTTTCTCTACCAGGGATCAGTTGTCTAGAATTAGAGGGGAAAGCAAGGTCAAGAATATTTGTTTAAATATAAAATTTCCACTAATTTCACTTTCAATCTTAGTGGATAGTTAAACAATTTAAGCCCCTAAGAATTTCATAGCAATGCATTGAAAAGCATATACTTGATCACCTATAAATACATTAATTTTGCTTGTTTTATTTTTCTCAAATATTACTACATCCACATATTTATTCCTGTAGTTTTCTTCGCTTATTAATAAGCTACACCTTGTAGTTCTTCTGTAGTAGTATATACACCTATTTAAATTTTTATAAAAATAATTTTTGTTTTGATATATAATACATCATGTCCCTTTCTTTCCCCTCTTCCAAACCCTCCCATTTACTGCTCCTTGCTCTCTTTCAAATGCATGGCCTCTTTTCTTACTAATTGTTGTTACATATATATGTATACATGCACACACACACACACACACACACATATATACTCTTGAATATATAAATGCAATCTACTCCATCTATAGAATATTGTTGTACATATATGTTTTCAGAGTTAATCATTTGGTATTTGATAACCAGTTGGTGTGCCTTTCCTGGGGAAAACTGTTTCTCCCTCTCTTGGTATTCCTTAGTTATCTGTCGTTCTTTATGTAGGCCTCGGCCTCCTAAGCTTCACCTTCCATGTTAGCATGACAGTCGCTTTTCCCTTGTTCAGGTCATGTTATAGCAGATAAGGAGTGAAAGCAGGCTCAAGAATAATTTGACTTGGATATTTTGGTTTGCCATAAAACTAAGCAGGAGGTTGACAGCAGGCCCTCGACCTTTCAACTGCTCTAGGGCTGCATGTGACAGAAAGGGTTAGCACAGAAAGCCAGCATGGAGGAAGCACACCAGCAGCATTAGGAGCCATTATTCAGCCTTCACCCTCAGACAGGCAAGCGACCACCTTTTCTGTTCATTTTCAGAAACTGTTTTGCATAAGCATCTGTAACAAATGAATGGAAATGAAAAAGAAGTAAAGTTGTTATCTGTGCTTAAATTTTGATTTAAAAGTAAGGGTAAAATTATCTAAAGATCTTACATTTAACAAGTTATTCATATATAGTCCCTCTTTTCATCCTATTCGATACAAGTTTAGGTACCTTATAATAATAAATGATTGAACTTTGGCATGCTGACAATAGTAAATGACATCGTACCAATATGACACTCAATCTAGAGATAAGAAAGAGGCTCATGTTTATTCTGTGTGGAGCTTGCTAATTAGGGTTCATTTTGAAAATCTAGTGAACTAGTCTCTGCTTTTTCTATAGAAATCCTTCCAAATATTCTCTTACACAAATGAATATTCAGCTAAAAACTTAATATAAAAGGGCTTTATAGTAGCAAAAGCTGTGTGAAGTTTCAGATACCACTAGGACATTGATTCAGTCTTTCAGATTAGCAAAGTGCCATAGTCCAAGGTCACTGAATAAATTACATGGTATCAGAAAAAGAAAATTACACCCTGACATAGTATGATTTTAATAAAAAATGAAAATGGGATTTATGACCTCCTTTCTTTAGGCTAATAATGTTCATTGATAAAAGATAAATCCCTTCTGTGACAGTACTTTGAGCTGAGTTACCAAAATGCCATCATCTAATTTGTTTGCCAACAGAAGAGGCAAAGAGTATACACACATAATTTTATACCCATCTGCCTTTACAGTTAAGCCAAATATGTTTGAAGCAAATAATTTCATTCAAATAAGTTCATTCTCTCAATGCAATAATGGAAACCTAATGACTAAATAAGACATAGGCCTATCTTATAACAGAAAGAAAGTAGCAATGATGATGGGAAAGAAGCAGCAATTTAATTAGAACATTGAAAAATGGTTGAGTAGCCCTCTTGGTGGCCTTGACAGGGCTACTGCAGTCGCGAAAGACCATGTCTACTGAGTCTCTTACAAGATACCTCCAAATAAGATATTAATGAACATTGTCATTAACAACTTATAGCATCAAGTATGGAATGGGCAAAGCATAAATTAAAAATGTAATGGGTCTTAGGGCACCTTAACACAGTGTAGGTTTGGATCAGCTTACATTACACCCTGATTAAATTTGAGAAATTAGTTAAAACCAATAAAATGAAATCTATTTAGTATGAATACTAAAGAGTTCAATGATGGCAGATGCCCTCATTTAAAGTGACAAAAACCAAGATACACTCTGGATGGTTGGAAGCATGAATTAATGAAGCTGTTAAAAAGATAACATTTTACTGAATACATTGTAGAGAAACATCTCTTGTGGCAGTTAATATTTTTTAACTCAGCTTCAAAGGGGAAAAAAAACATTAGTTTACCAACTCTAAAATGTCAAGATGTTGTTCATCAATTAAAAACAACAACAAGACAAAATTCCTCTTGACAAAACAGGGTATTGCAGAGCATAATTAGTAGCGAGCGCCCCACTACTGAAGGCCCTTTGTGCTTAGAGAATAACCTTTCTTAATATGCTCCCTTGCTTGGTTTTATGAATTCATCTTTCTACCCACTCCTCTTTAGGCTTTCATTTTGCTGCCAACCCCTTGAACTTTCCATCTGTATTTCTGCCTCTCTTTCCTACCTGCCTATTTCCTGATGTCTCCATAATAACCCTGTTGTTTCTCAAGTCTTTTCCCTTAAGAGCTACTGAAAACATCTGCCACACAAACACAAACGAGCTGGCTCCCCACCCCACCCCACCTCCGCCCCCAGGTTTAATTTTCCCTTGAACTCTAGCATTTGGCATCAGTCTGTCTGCTTCTCTTTTGAAATGCTTTTATTTCCAGGCTTCTTACCTCCATTCTTGCTCTTTATGGTTTTGGGGTCTGACTTTCCTCCCTTGTCTTTTGAAGAACTATTCTATTCTTCCGTGTAGTAATAGTGAAGTTTTCTAAATATGTGCCTTCAACTCTGGGGTTTTAATTCTATTTTCTCAGCCTATGGACATAGCTAGTCTTCAGGGATTCAATTAGCATCTTTGTCTAGTTTTCTAGCTTACAATTTTAGCTTTGACCACTTATCCTATTCCTCACTCACTTTGTTACCTTGTCTGCTTACAGGAAACTTTTGCTTATGTGAACATGCTCAGTAACAGATTTCCTAGGAACGAAGTTCTGTTTGTAATTATTTTCTTATTTATTACATCAGTATAGTGACTGAATTCTCTCCTTGCTGAACTTTGCATCTTTAAAATGTCTTTTTCTCTTATTTATTTTGATCAGATCCTTAGATTAGCACACCTCTCCCCTTTCCCCAGTGGTCACTGTTCTTTAAGCATCCTATACACAATGTTGAATTGCTGTAAAGGCTTTTCACGTGATTTCTGTTGCTTAGGTGAATCTGGAACCCATCCAGTCCTCTCTGGTTTTCTGATAAATGTCATTAATGCACAACTCATCATTATCGTGTAGAACAACTCATGATCCACAAGGTCCAATGTATTATAGCAACATACCTCTGCTTATGCTTATATCCCAGTCTCTCAAAATCCATCACCAAACTAATTTTCTTTCCACTAACTCTGGACATGCAGCCTGTGTTAGTCAGCCCATCTTCATTCTTAACTACTACTTTGTACATCACTGATGATGCTTTGTATGCAAAATAGCATTTCTTCAATTTTAAACTGAAATTTATTTATAAGCACCACCTAACCTGTGAATTTCCCACCAAATAGAAATCATTTCTTTGTTTACTTGGGAGAAATAATGCCAACTTTCATAGGTACTATATTCTTTAAATTCTAACTTACAAAAAAAAATACATATATATATAGTATATATGTATATGTGTGTATGTATACAAAAATCACTATAAAATAATTGAGTTATTCAAAATTTCTATAATTTGTATTCCTAAACAATGAAAACATTACTGTAGTTTCCTAGGGACACATATATTGTTTTACTTAAAATGTCAGGTACTCAACAATGTAGGTCAACATTATGAAGCTCATGCTTCATGTCAGTTAGAATTCTAATGATAGTTATTGTAGGTATAACAACAATATTTTTCTTTCATGGTCTTCATCTATAATTCTAAAACTGCATCTATTTTTAAAGAAACATTAATCTAACTCCATAATTTTTAATTCAGTGTATTGTGAGTTAAGTCATTAACCCTCTAGTATGTAGGTATTTGTATTGTATCATCAGAATGTTGGCTAATACTTATATAATAACTAGACTTATAGATGCATACAGTATAAGTAAAATATGAATCCACAATCTCACTATGCTTACTTGAACACACACACAAAATCTAAAGTGTATACATTAGTGTATCATTATTGTTCCCATATCTAGTGACAGGATTGGTGGGCTTTTGTCCTGCCTATGAATAATTTTTCAATGTTCATTTTTAGAATCTAATCGATATTAGTTTGTTTGATTCCTTAATTTGTCCCATTTTCTAATCTCCACCATTACAACTTTTACAAAAAATTTATAGTCTAGTGTCTTTCCAATCATCTCTGAATGCTGAAGCAGGCTAATAGGGTTGTTATTTCTATTAAACATTCATCTTTCTCAGAATTATATAAAAGAAGCATTTTTATATATTCTGGATGAGTCTATGGTGGTTGTTTAAAAACCAACCAACCAACCACAAACAAACAAAACAATAAAACCTGCCACTAAGTTAATTGACATTCCTCCTTTTACGAGCAAACACCAAGTTCATTGACATTCCTCCTAACACGAGCTAGGCTCTTTGTTTTTGTTTTTGTTTTTTTTTTCCTTAGTTTTGAAAGTTTGTGATAGGTGTGACTAATACATAAGGTAAAAGGAACCTCATGTGTAGTGATATTTTATTCGTGCTGAAATGTGGTGATATTTTATTTGTATGTTAATAAATAAAGCTTGCCTGGAGATCAGCAAGAAAAGGCCAGCCATTTTAAGTAAACAAGAAGTTAGGCAGCGCACATCCTTAATCCTATCACTTAGCAGGCAGGGTCTCTGTGTGTTCAAGGCCACACTAGGGAACAGAGCCAAGCATGGTGACACACATCTTTAATCCCATTACCAACCATAGATACCTGGAGGTCTGTACAGGCAGAAAGAATATAACAGAGCTGTGTGGGAAGAGGAAGGCTGAGCCAGGAGAAACCAGCCGCCTGTCTAGGGGGCAGCATGTAATGGCACACAGGTAAAGCCACGGAAAATGTAGTGACATATAGATTAACAGAAATGGGCTGAGTTTAAGTGTAAGAGCTAGTCAGTAGTAAGGCTCAGCTAATGACTGAGCAGTTTTAATTTATATAAGCCTCTATAAGTTTACTTTATGTTTACTTGGGTCTGAGCAGCTGTGGACCAGGCGGGACACAGAAAAACTTCTGACTACACTCATGGGACTTTTGAGTCAGTGTCTTCAATAAAGATACATCCTCTCCCTTCATCGAGTATGTGTGATGAGGATCTGAGCCACCTTGGACAGCCATAGCATTGCTATTCCAATCCCTGTGTCAGACACATGACTGGCAGAATGTCTGAATAGCTATAGTCCCAGCCATCGAGTCACTTGATGCTTTTGAGACTCTTTAGTGGGAGGCCCACACATTAGGGATCAAGACATCACTCACTACTGTGTCATTTTCAATTTTCTGACCAACCAAATACATGAGTACTGTATATTACTTTTTCTTCTTTTAGGTGTCAGAGTAGTTTCCAACATAGCAATTGGAATTCTGAGTGGGTGTCTTTTGCTAGTTAGATGTTATCTACCACTTTGTAGCTTGTCTTTTATTTTCTTAATGATGGCTTTTGATACAGAGTCTAATTTTCAATCTTTCATGATTCATGCTTTTGGGTCTTGTGTTTGATATGTGGTTTTGTATCTCAAGGTCAAGAAGACATTTTTCTATATTAGCTTTTAAAATCTCACTTTGATTTTTATTCTACCATGCAATTTGAATTAATACTTTATATATAATGGAAGCAGAAAGATTTATTTGTTTTTAATTATATAGTCATTTGATACAATACCTTTATCAAAAAACTGATCTTATATCCATTTGTGTTGGGATCTATTTTTGGATGCTTTTTTTCTATCTTTGGTCTATTTATCTTTCTTAGTATAATATCATATCTTAATTACTGTCTTTATAAATTATTACATATGTTCCTTGATTTGTTTTGTCTTCAAAGAACTACAGTCCATAAGTAGATTGGATGCTCTTATACACATAAAATATTAAAACAACTTTTAATGTGTATATATATATATATATATATATATATACTTGTCATGATTTTTATAGTAGTTTAACAAATATAACAACTTTGGAAAGAGCTTCATATTCCAATATGAAGTTTTGTGCAAGGTTTGCCCCCTATTTTGGATATTTTAGTTTCTCTTAATAATATTGCAGACTTATCTGGGTAGATACAATCCGTACCTACTGTAGTCATTCCTACATATTTGATCTCTTCCCTCTTTCTAAATTGTATTTGATTTTCTATGCCTTTCTTATGTACCACGTATTTGTTCTGTATATAACCATGTGTGTGTACCTAGTACCCACTAACTTTTCTAAGTTTCTATAATTTCGTATTTATCTTAATATGCTCTTTTGCATTCTCTTCTTATATAATTATGTTGTCTGAATATATTTATTTCTATTCTTTTCTTGCTTTAATGCTATTATTTTTGACCCTGAATTTTTGACCCGAAAATGTACTTTGGTTTATGAGAAATGAAATAAATATTTTCCTTTGCTCAAATTGAGATAAAGGAGCCAAATTTATTAGAATTCTAATATATAATTAAACATACTTGAATGTTTTATATATTAGCATATATGATAAATCTTTATATAAAACTTGAATATTGAAAGCTGAATTTATATGAATATTTCTATGTATATGTATGTATGTATATGTATGTATGTATATATATATATATATATATATATATGGTATGTAAATAACTGTCCATGATGAAGCAACTAATGTCAGCTTTACAAAACACCTTGGAAAGTTTCCTTTTCATTAATAAAGGTATCTAGGCCTAGAGATCTTCTGCAGTAAAGTTGGTTGTTTCTATATAAAAATACAACTACATATAATGGTATTAAAGTCATATTTTATCAAATCTATAAGTTTATTCAAACCTTGACTTTGTTATAAATTTTTATTAGTTCTTTGAGAATTTCATACAGTGTATTTTGACCATAGTCACCCCCTTTCCAAACTCTTCCCAGAGGTACCCCTCCTGCCTCACCTACCCAAATTTGTGTCCTTTTCTTGTTAGTCCCCCATATAGTGCCAATGTATTCTTGGATGTGTGGTCTTTCACTCAAGCATCAGGAGCTACACTCATCAGGAGCTACACTCTTAGAGAAAGCTGACTCCTCGTCTTACAACATTGTCAATTGCCTTTATAGTTCCTCAATTAGGTGTGGAACTTCATGCCCACCTGCCTTTTACAGGCTGGAATTTAGTTTAGCTTGAGCCTGAACAGTTCTTGTGTTCACTATCATGACGACTGAAAGTTCAAATTTGAAGCTGTCCTGCTCTGGAAGCCAGTATTTCCCTGTAACCATGAAGCACTTCTGACTTAAAATGCCTTCTGCTCCCTCTTCTGACATGACCCTGAGCTCCGAGAGGTGGTGATATACTATAGGTATCCCGTGTAGGGCTAAGTAGTCCATGCTCTTTTATCCTCTGCACCTGTGAGTCTGTGTTAATCAACATCTAAAGCTTCTCTGATAAGTGTTGAGAGATGTGTTAATTATAAACTAAGTTATTAGTAATCAGATTAATACTATGTTCATCTAGGAACGTAATAGTAAAAGGTTTTTCCTTATGGTCTATGGCCTATCTAGTCACAGGTCTGGAGTTTCTGTTTCTAGGATATTTAGCTAATGGCTTATTCTATTTAGATTGTAAAATGGGATAGGAAAACATACAACTCTGTTTATTACAGAAAAAAATATAACACAGAGCAATAGTGGAAATACCTACTTACCCTGTCTACTTTGCCCTTTTCTATCCTTTGTTTCTCTGCACAAAGAATAGTGCACATAGAAGGCTGGAGATAAGCTTGTCCAGAGGTAATATTTCAGCAATTTAGCATTAAGGTGAGCCATGAATATCAATAATATAAATAAGGGTTAACATTTATTTACTGAGGAAAAACACAGTTTCAGAATTTATTTATGTTTCTTACAAATAATTTCTCACAGTTGTCTTCTAAATTATGTACCAAGAAAGAATATCGCCGGGCGGTGGTGGCGCACGCCTTTAATCCCAGCACTCGGGAGGCAGAGCCAGGCAGATCTCTGTGAGTTCGAGGCCAGCCTGGGCTACCAAGTGAGTTCCAGGAAAGGCGCAAAGCTACACAGAGAAACCCTGTCTTGAAAAACCAAAAAAAAATAAATAAATAAGAATATCAATATAGTTCCTTACTTTTTTTTTTTTAAAAAAAAAAAGTAGATTCATGGATGTGTATAAACAAAACAGTTTTAAATAGAATTTCTGGGGCTGGAGAGATTTGTCAGTGGTTAAGCACACTGGAGGCTTTTCCATAGGATCAGAATTCGGTTCCCAGAACCCATGTGGTGGCTAACAGCTATCCATACCTCCACAGCCAGGGGATCTGATGACCTCCTCTGCCCTCTGCAGGTACTGCATGCAATTGGTGTACACACATGCACAAAACACCCATATTCATAAGGTGAACATGGATCTTAAAATAAAACATAAATGGCATTGCCTCTTCTCAAACAGCGTTGACAACTCTAAGTCTGCAGCTGATTTTCTATGCTACCAAGGTTACTTCCTGCTTTGTTTTCCCTCAACTGTTCTTTATCTTGGAGGATTTGTAGTGGGATGGTTCATTTTGAAAGCAGTGTATGAAGTGTATGTAAAAGAGGTTAGAAGATATAGGTTAGAACACCTTATTCTTGCCCCAAGGTGTTCCAATGCAATTCCTATATTCAACAATAAGACCACAAGAAGAAAAATTGATGAGTATAAAAGGCAAACAGCTGGAAGAGGCAATGGGAATGTGCTGACACATCCCGAGCTACTAATTAATGAGTGATTTGGGTATTTCAGGAAGAGAAGATGACCTTTCAAATCGTTGTTCTAAGGAGAATTATTTTTTAAATAATTTTTGATAGAAACATAAAATTTCAATGCTATAATATGTAAATGATCTCTTAACGTTTCATCAACGTGCCCTGTGAGCCTAACTTTTATTCTCTTGCGTCCAGTCATGTTTCTGGCAGAGGGAACATCTATCCTTCAGGGTGTCTGAAGGATGCTGAGGTCTGGGTTTTGGGGTAGTACGCATGTATTTTAGCCATGCACCCTCTCATCTAGCTTGTGGGGGAAGGTCTCTGTAGCATTTCCCCTTTTACATTTTGCAAAGCTTTTTCCTGACATAGGCAGCAGCCTGGTGACTTTTATGCTGCTATTGCTTTCCATTAATGAGAAAAAATGCTCCCTTTGTCCCTTTCACTGTTTTACCCTCTTATTCCCTGGAGATTAATGGGAGACGATGAACGAACACAGATGAGTCTGCAGCAGGGAGGCCAGACTCATTTCCAGAGTTTAGTTCTGAGCCAGCATATTGGTTCTACCTGCTGCTTGGTGCTCCAGCAAGGGTTGACTTTAGCAGATGGAGGGGGAACCTTTTCAACTGGGGGACACAGATAGAGCCCAGACTTCAAAAAGAGGATTATTCTAGAGTTTAATGAAAGACTAATTATTAAAGACTAAGGATTAGATTCAAGACTAATCTTTAGAATTAAAGAGATTGGACTTGTATGCCAAGGCACAGAGACAATAGATATAACTAACAGCAGCCAATCATCCATAAAAAAATGAAAAATAAAAAAATGTTCTGACCATTGGTTTTGGCTATTCACAAAAATCAATGAAACTTAACAAACTGAAAGTTAAGGTTTCTTTAAAATCTTTTGAAAATCTCCCCTTTAAATATTGTACTAGCAGTAACAATGCAAATAAGAAAATGGATTTGCATATTTGTAGCTAATGGGTAGCTAGAGGAG
Organism: Peromyscus eremicus; assembly: GCF_949786415.1. Lineage (NCBI taxonomy): Eukaryota > Metazoa > Chordata > Mammalia > Rodentia > Cricetidae > Peromyscus > Peromyscus eremicus. The sequence continues at coordinate 53,505,775 of NC_081428.1, read as the reverse complement.
CCATGTAGCAAGGGGACAGGAGTAGGCCATTTCACAAAAGCCTCATAGATTGTTATTGCTTTAAGGAACATAGCACTATGTATAGTACAGCCGAAGTCCAACAGGTTCAAAAACCAAATTCCCAAGAGATGATTCCTATTCATCAGACTTGTGAGGGAAATGTCTATAAATCCAGAGTGCCAGTTTGCTAATTTTCTTTGAAAAATGCGCTTGTGTTATAAGTATTGAAAGACTCAGTATTAAACTATGTCTCTGCATGGAGACAAGTGTGGGAAAACAAATCATAACCAGCTTTTAACAAGTTCAGAAGGTTTCCACACACTGAAATGACTTTTTTTTAATTTTAAAAAAGTTCTGAGAATTCATTCATGAATAGTATATTTTCAATCCTTCCTCTTTCCCATCTGTGTTCCTCCAATTCCCTCTCAAATTCATAACCTCATCTGTCATTTCTGTTGTCACACACACACACACACACACACACACACACACACACATTGTATTAGTTATTATTATTATTTTTTTGTCAATTAGACACAAGCTACAGTCTTCTGGGAAGAGGAAACCTCAACTGAGAAAATGCCTCCATCCATTTGGTTTGTATGCAATTCTGTGGGTTGTTTCCTTGATAAATGATTGTTATGGGAGGGCCCAGCCCTCTGTGAGTGGTGCCATTCCTGGACAAGAGGTCTTGGGCTGTAGAAGAGAATATAGTGATCGCACCATGGGAAGCAAGTGATCAGCATACCTCCATGATCTTTGCTTTAGTTCCTCTCTCTAGCTTTCTGACTTTAACTCATGGCTTGGCTTACTTTGATAATGTACTGTGACCTATAGACCAAATTAACCTTTTCCTCTTCAAGATTGATTTGGCCAGTGTTCACTACAGCAACAGAGAATCAAACTAGGATACACACACACACACACACACACACACACACACACACACACACACACAAACAAACAACCTACTGAGTGTTGTTCTCACGGCCATGTGTTTAAGACTGACCATTTGGAGTCAGATAGCCTATCAGGGAACTTGTCCCTGGAAAAGACTTACTCTCCATCTTTCAGTAGCTACTGACTGACCATAGCTCTTCATGTAGGGATGGGACCTTGTGCCTTTTCTCTCTTGGCACTGGCATGTTGACTGGTGCTGTCATTACACAGTCTTTGTTTAGGCAATCATGTTGTAATTTCACAGCTGCAGCATCTCTGTCATATGGAGAGAACACTAGCTGCGGGTGTCCTGATCTTCTGGCTCTTAAAATTTCCTCTCTCTTAGAAGTCTGTTGAATAAATCTTGTGGCTATCTCTACAATAAAAATAAGCTCACTGATTCTGTTGGACTACCACAATTCCTTTTACCCTCTGCTTTGAAAAGCCATGTGACTAACTGACACTAGAACCACCCTGTCTGGGTTCAACTTCCATTCTGCCATACACTAAAAGTGGGACATCAGACAAGTCATTCAACCTATCTGTGCATTTATAGTTACCTCACACTTGGGGGACTGAAGCAATATAAGTATAATTCAAGGCATGCCTGAGGTGCAGAATGAACATAAGGCTAGCCCAGGCAGTTTAGTAAGACATGATCTCAAAATGTAAAGTGAAAGTAGACCAAGGATGTATAGGTGAGTAGTAGAATGTTTCCCTTATAGGTTCAAGATCCTGGAGTTCATCCTCAGTTTTGAAAATAAATGAACAAATACTAAATGACATTGTTTTTATTTTCCAGTCTAAAGCTCTGTTTAAGTGAGTACATATGTATGTATAAATATGTAGTATATATAAAATTTTACCCTCCAGTGACAGTATATTTATATGTATACTATCTGTACATACTCTAAAGTTCTTGTCGGGTTCAGGCCTCACATCTTCACTAAAGTGTATATTACTTTACATTTTCTACTTTGCAGGACTTTGGATCTGACCTCCTCTTAAGTCTAGGTCCCCTGTTTCTAGAGTGGAATTATGAGGAAGGATATTTCTCTCCAAGAGTTGTTTGGAAGGTCAAATCAGTGCATAGGAAGCACTAACAAAAAAATCTCTGACATGTGATAGATGTCCAGTAAATATCAGTTACTATACAACTGTCTTTTGTAACATACTGAGAAATGCTGTCTGTGTTCCTTCCTCATTTAGTCCTAAGTTCTTGGAGTGCCACTATCAATTCTATCTAATTCTATTGTTATTTCATTCATCATTTTGTAGAGCTTGAAGACTTTGGAATTTCTGGTTTTCTTCTCCTTTAATGCTCACTCAGATGTGTTGGGCACAAGCATTTATGGAATTAGCATTGTATTTGTAGTGCTAACATCTATACATTGGCACATAGATCTGAATAGTCTATTAACCTCTATATCCATCAGTATATATCTTTGTCATATACATATACATATATCATACACATGCATATTATCATGTACTTATTTAACTGATAGTTTTGGAAAGATAAGTATTTTGGTATTTTGGTCAGTGTCATACAAAATTCAAACTGAAGACATTCAGAATCAGAGGTCTTTGTTCTCACCTGTCACTGTGTGGTAGGAAATTTCACATGATTCCCCATAGGCTGGAAACACAAAGTTAAAATGATTTCATCGTGCCGAAGACTTGGAGACCTTGGGAATTCATACAAATCAATAACTGAGGATGAACTTCAGGCAATTAGAGGAAGGGAAGGTTCTAGTCTAGATTGAGAAATAAATTGAGAATTCTAAATTGAGAAATAAATTGAGAATTCTAAATTGAGAAGTCATTTCAAATTCCAGCCTAGTTTTCTAGCATAATAGATGCTGTGGAGATCACCAAATAGTCCTACTTCAAGAACAAAGTAAACCGTTTACAATAGGCCTATATATCCTCATAAACAATAAGCAGAAATGACTTTTTCATAAAAGGAGTAATTTTATTTTTAGTACTAAGGGTAATTTTAATTCAATACAAAAGAATCAAGTTATTGTGCATTATTGCAGATTCTAAATTAGTTCAGGCTTGTTTCAATTCAATTGAATTCCACCCAATTTGATTTATTTCAGTTCTATTTGGTTCTATTCAAGTCAATATACATTTGCAGAGTACGATTACAGGCACCATATTATGCATAGGTTAGACATAATTAGTTTTCATCTCACCTGTATCAGCATAAGGCACACATAAAATCAAGAAATTAAGTGTTGCGGTTCATCTTATAAAAATACTAAAATCTCTAATCATATATTTTCTGAATTAAAAATATAAAACCTTTAAAATATAGTATCTTATAAATATGCTTGAGTTTTGCATTGCCATTCCCAACAGGGGATGAGCAGATAAGTAGAGAAGGCAAGGTTAATACAAAGAGTTAATATACAGCTTTCTTGAGACCATCAAGGTGGGTTAATAATCTGGCTTGTCCTGATATAAATTTTTAAGTCCTGGATTTATACTGTTTACTGACTTCCCTTCCACTGTGACTTAACAACTTGCAAGTCACCTGCACATTTAGTTTGATAGTCTTTAGAAGGTATTTCAAGTAAGAAAAGACCCAACACACCACTGATGCCTGTGTATTTCCTGGGAGTGACGATTTTGGCCACTATCTTATGCCTCTCCTTTCGACTGTAAACTACCAAGGGCAGTATTTGAGTCTACCTAGCACATCCTGCCTATTCCTGCATCAGACAAAGTGACTGAAATAGAGAGGGCTCCCAGGTAGATAAGAGTGGTAGATCTGTGTTGTATCCCCTATATTATACCCCCTTTATGTGGTATAGAATTTAATCCTCCTCACTATGCTCTTTGGAGAAAAGTCCTAACTATATAATCCACTGTCATTCTTCTTTTTTTCTCATTTGCTGTATGTGCCTGTGTGTGAACCTGTGCTCATGTAGAGATAGAGGTCATGAGGTATCATGATCGAACACTCTGTCCTTTATTTCCTTGAGATCAGCCTGCCACTAAATCTGACATCATTTTTCATCTGGCCTGGCCTTCCAGTAAGCCCCATTAAGCTTCATGTTGCCATTCCTACATTGCTGGGGTTACAGGAGACTGCACCTGGCTTTCTATGTAGACACTAAGGAGCTAACCTCAAGTGCTCATATTTCTGCAACAAATCATTCACACACTGAGCCATCCACCCTGTCCACATAATACATTTTCACTCAGTATCTCTTACTCATCTCTGGGCTGAGGGTTGTTTTGGCAACCTGGCCCCTCCCTGCCATACATACTTACACACTCAACACACTTCAATGCAAGTACCTCCCCAGTGTTGTTAAAAATTGACAAATACTACAGACACAAATGAAAATGTGACCAGATGTCATGGAGGAATTGTGTTCTGGCTGAATTGAAAGGTAATGACAGTGTAGCATCAGTAGCACAGTGCCTGTGAGAGAAACGATGATGTGGGGCCCTGGAATCAAAGACTGGCCGCTGCTCTGCACTATGACACTTATGGATATCTTAGTCCCCACCAAGTCACTCCAAACAAGCCCCACAAATTTCAAATTGAGAAAGAGAAAAATAAAATTGTATTCTGTCTCCAATTTTCTGAGAACAAAAATTGATCTGAAATATAAGGATATCTAATCTTCAAAGAATAGGGCATAGTAACAGATGTTCATTGTAAAGCATTTTATTACAAGGCTATTACCCCTACAATTTAGAACTATAAAAAATGGCATATTTTCCTCTTATGTAATGTCACAAGTTTAGAGAAATGTTGAAGTAGTTGTAGAATATCCTTGGGAAAAAAAATATATATATGTGAAGTACTACCCCTGACCTGGGACCTGTAGAACAGGCCAGCCTCGAACTCATAGAAATCCACCTACTTCTGCCTTCCAAGTGCTGTCTAGTATCAAATTTTCTAAGCAGAGAATGGATTGTGCTTCCCATATTGGTAACACTATCAACACTATCAGTATTCTTGTCCATATGTCCTTACACAGAAAGTGCCTAGACCACGCATGCATTTCACTTAATGCCTTTTATCTTCCAGCTGATGGCAGAATTATTTGTAAGTTTTAGCTGGGGACATTAATTAAGCTTTCACCAGCTGGTAGTAGTGTACTAGGCGAAGCAACAGCCAGGCCCATGGGGAACTTATTCTTAGGAGAAGCGGAGCCTCCTCTGTGCTGGGACTTGCATCTTCTCTCCTGTTTAAGTCGGTATCTACCGAGGCACCTCACTGGCCGCGTGCATGCCATATTCTTACCCAAGCTCATTGAGTCTCCTATTGGCTGCACTCAGCTAGATGCAAGAACAATTTCATTTTCACTTGCTAAACACAGGGTTTTGAAAAGTACTAGTAGTTGCCACAATCAGATATAATGCAGTCCTTTATCCGTATGGAGCTTGAAAATTCTACTTAACCATCAGAGCATTTATGGATGATGGGCAGAAGGAGAGGGGGACTTGACAGAAACTAAATTGAAACAGCAAAAAGGCCTGAACCCTGCCGCTACCACTGTGAGGGGCACAACCAAAGATAGCAAGCTCCTTTTAAACCCAGGCACCAAGGCTAATAGCTTAATGCTAAGAACTCTCAGTCCATGGTTAAGGATCAAGCTGACTCATAAAATGCATTCTGTTCAGCTTGCAATCCTGTTGTTTCTCAAATGGCCTTCACTGGCAAGCACTGGGGCTAGGAAGGGAAGCCACATGTAAACAGTGGGCAGGGCCAGTGGAAAAAGCCTGCATGTGAGCAGCTGCAAACAATCCATTTTAATTCCAAGTCAGTGTTTAAGGACCTTGGGTGTTATAGTTAGGGAGGTAGAAGGGGAGGTGGGAGTAAAAGTAGAATTGGATTTGGCAGGCATGCATTTTCCTACGTACTGTGCTCAATTCCTCTAATCATAGTTATTATGAATGTTTCTCTCCAATTTATTCCTCTTGTCACTTTGTGCTTTCGTGTTCTCCCTGCCATCTGCTAGTGAAGGGTGTGAGAATGGGTTTTGAGATTAGAAATAATAAGACAGAAAGGTGACAAGTTTTCAACTACGTAAACACACACACATGACCTGCTCCCCCTTGGCCTCTGCCCTGAGGGGCGAAATTATTGTGGACATTTTACAAAGCTTAGAATTATCTTCAGTGTGCAAGGACCTTGATCACATCGTGTAGAAATTTAAAACGTCAGTGTCGGTGTGCATGATAGGTGGCTTTGTAGCTTTGGCCACTTACCTAGATTATCTGGGTCTCGGTTTCTCCTTCAACAATCATATTGATCCATAAGATCTTTATTCAAGTCCATTATTATTTTTGTAGTGATCTAGACAGAAGGTGATCTTTGCAATGATAACTGAGTGGGGATAAATACAGAAGTCTGAGAGGATATGTGATGAGTCCGTCATCCCTGCAGTCTCCATCCTGTATGTCAGTCCCCTGATTCTTGGCTCCCTTCCCATGTTTCAGCTTTTACTTCACTGGTGATAAGTTCAGTCTTTCCAGTTGTTCTCAGTTTTCACTTGTGGAAGTATGTATGTGTTCCTCACTAAGGCATAGATTGCAATAAGATTGTAATAAGAAACTGATTTAACGTTGAAAACCATTTTTCTTGTGTCTTTTCTTCTCTAGAAATTTAACTGAGATATTAAAGTGTGTTTCTAATATTCTAATTCTAACTATTAAAGCTTCAAAGAAAGTTTCTCAAAATGCATAGGGTGTTAGCTTTGGTATCCTGGCCTCAGTCCAAATGAGTAATTGCATTCTTTACTGCTAAATCTTTTCTGTAGTTTGAACTGGGGATGGCATTCTGCATTTCTTTACCTCAACTAGTATCTATTGTTCTGGAGCATCTGCTGAAGTGACTGCATTTCACTCCAATGGAGAATTCTTCATGGGAGTTATCCCAGTATTAAATAACCTCTTTAAGTATACCCCATTTGCAGCTTATGTGTGGGCAAGCTTATATTATGAGCAGGTATGAGCAGTGACTTAAATGTGCTGATTTATAAAGTGCCTTGGGTTCCTGGATAGAAAGAGCAATTTAGACCTGGGTGATCAGCATTATGGAAAAAACATGCCTCTGTGAACCAGTTACTAATTACACAATTACCTTCTGTGGCATAAGTAAAAAATGGTGTGATGCTTTTCAACAAATTCTGGTTTTAATTAAATAATTTTAGAGACAAATGATTAATTGCATTAAGTTGTCTTTAGTAGATGCAATTTAGAGCAAGTCATTTTTTTAAAAATATCTAAAACACCATGATAAAGTAATTGCAATTTATAATGAATTTGTCTCCCTAGAATAAATTTTTATCCAGGGAAAAACAAAATACATTTTTATTTTCCTTTTATGAAGAATGTCAGTGTACTTTAACTGTATAAAGGAAGTGGGTTCAAAGTGGTGTTTTCCATAATGAAGCCATAGTCTACACACACACACACACACACACACACACACACACACACACACTACTCCTGATAGACATTATTTGAGAACAATTTCACTAGAGTAACAAATAAATCTTTATGTCACTAGTATCATAAAACTATTTATTCCTAACATGATAAAAGCCAGCCTGTAACTCTTCAAATTTTAATTCTCAATTTGTACAGTGATGCTCCAGGAGAGGATCCTACTTGTGAGTTCCTATAAGCATTCAATCCAGAAGACCCAACACAAGCCTTAGAAAATGCAAAGTTAGGGGTTCTCTGTGTTGTGAGTCTTTCCTCTAGTTTCTGATTAGTAAGGATTATAGAAGAAACAAAACTCCAGCCCCCTCTCCCCACTTCTGATTCTAGAGAGGAATAATGGAGCTTACTTTCTCACACCATTTAACTTTCTCACACTGGGAACATTTAATATGTGCCCTAAAGATTTTAATATCCACATAAGATCATGGAAGCCTGACAAAATGAAGTATCTATATACTTCAATGTACTCAGCTGATAATTGGACAATCCAGCAAAATGAATTCAAAAGTATTTCTTCCTGGGAGGTTGTAGTATTTAGAGTTTGCACAGGCAATTTGGAGCTTTGGTTTTGTCTATTTTTCAAAAATAATGAATGATATCTGCCTGATATTTCTAATAAGTACATTTCATAAAATATAGACTGGGCTATAATGACTGGGAGGAATTATGGAAACACTAGAAGCAGTGTGTCAATTGCATCTCAGCCGAATTTAGTGTAGAGTCTGATATAATGTCAAGAACAATGGCAGCATCCATACACATGTCAGGTAATGACTAGCATTGGACAACAAGCATCCAGGGGTGGAGGCAGGACAAACTGTCTTTCGTAAAATTTTGTTTATCATCGTTTGTCACACAGTAAGAATATTTCTAATTTGACCATTTATCTATTGACTTTCTCTAAGATTGAAGTTATTGAAAGCTCAGGTAAATGGCCTCTACCACAAGAAAAAAAGGGAGATGTTCAACTCATTTTGAGCCTGCTGGGCTACAGATAATCTCTGCATATTTGATATTATATTTGTTTTCTACAATGACTTGGTCAAAATTGCAACATAGAAATGGGTAGCAGTAGGTGTAGGTTAGTCCATGAAGAATTAAGTAGAAAAATCCCAAATGTAGCTTGTCTTTACTTAAATTATCATCACCTTGGCAATTACCAAGGTTTCCATTGCTAAAGAAATTTCCCTTTCCTTATTCGAGCTCCTTTTAGACTAAGTTATTCATTATAGTTATATAATTGATGCCTAAAAGACTCCATGTTTCAGAGATCCTCATTTTAATCTTTTGTATGTTTCTAGTGGCTAATGTGTCACTCAGTATCCTTTATAATTATATGTGATAGCATTTAAAGAGATACTTCATATTTTATGGTTAGATTTATTTTCAACTTTTTATACTTGAGCTGATAGTTAATAGGTCAGTAAAAATTAAACTTTAAGTTCCTCCACTGGGTTTTGGGATCCTAGTTGTCTGCTTTATGTTTCCCATTAAGCAAATATTCATTCTATATTTTCCATTAAGCAAACATTCATTCTATATTCAATAAGTGTCACAAAATAATGATACCTAGGAAAATAAAGCATAATCACTATTGTCAATAATACTTATGTTTACATCTTGTTTGATATTGGTACTTTAAAGAACCATCATTTTAACAAAAGTAAATGTTTCCCTATGACATTCTAATGTAAGTCAATAAGGAATGATTTCTTTTTTCATGAATTATGTACGAACCAGTGCTCAGAATTGCATGAGGAGGAAATTCAAGGTAGCTTCCCTTCAAATGAAGAGTGAAATAAAGATAGCCATTTGGAGAGATATGTGATTCTTTTGTACTTAACTTTGAACTATCAGGCTTCTTCCAATCTCCTTTGGGAAACTATATTTCACCTCTCCATATTTTCTTGCAAATTCAATTTGACAACCTTAGCTTTCCAATTGTCCCTATTATACAGCTTTAGTGGTTCTTGTTGTACGTTAATAATCATAATGGATCCATAATGTCTACATTTGTGTTATTGGTAAACGAAAGATACTACACAGAATTCGAATTTTTCTTATCAAAAACTTTGGGATATCTAGTCTCACATCAGGTATCATGAACTGAGTGTATAATGTTCCATTGTGTAACAGACTTTGTATTTCCTCCTCTTTTGTTTCCAGAAATGAATGGTGTTAAACATATATTTTTCAAGTCCTCAAACACTGACACCACTCCAACATTTTCTTCCAAGGGGACACACTGGACTGAACAGTGGACACACTTTTCACCAATGTAAATTCCTCAACTGAGCAGTCAGGATTCTAATACTTTATCTGCATTCTGCTCAGTCCCTGTGATTGATACAAGCCTTTTGTGCTTCACTGCACTGTATCCATTTAGATTCAGTCTGAAATGCTTCCTTTAGGTTTTTTCCTCCTGTGCAATTTCTATATTTTTTCCATGTTTAGTTCAATTCAGATCAATTCTAAGAAATTGTAGTTACTTTATGCCAGCCACATGGGTGATTCCCAGTTTGTCAATTCTCAGCAGCCCTGTTTCATTGGTCTTGGTAACACAGCAACCAAACAATGGCAGCATAAACAATAAAAATAAAGAAAGGAAAGGAAGGAAGGAAGGAAGGAAGGAAGGAAGGAAAGAAAGAAAGGGAAGGGAAGGGAAGGAGGGAGGGAGGGAGGGGAGAGAAAGAGAGAGAGAGAGAGAGAGAGAGAGAGAGAGAGAGAGAGAGAGAGAGAGAGAGAGAGAGAAGTAAGAAAGAAAGGAGAGAGGGGGAAGAAGGAAGGAAGGAAGACCTTTATATACATAGCTTGAAAAATCCTCTTTAGTTAATCTGGTGTTTCTTGCATTATTTTATTATTCTCTCTTGGACTGTTTATCCATAAAGGAGCCTATCATTGCCAGATAACCTGCTAGCCTTGGGGAATGCAGAAGAAAAACAAAGCCTGACTAGACACTACAGAACCATATCATCTAATGGAATCCACAATAGATATATTCTAGCCTGACTCAGCTCTCAGTTCACTTAAGGTGTAAAGTCCCAATCTAAAGATATGTGGGAGTTAAAATGTTGTCAGTGGTAGTTGTAATGGAGAAGTGGTGATGACTGGATTTACATCGTGCTCAGTGGATTGGGGTTACAAATTAACTGAAAACTATATTGTGCTTTGCTCATAGTTCTGAATATCCGAAGTCAAAGAATCACATGGGAGTTAACAAAATCTTGTCACTATAGGATTTTGGAATACAGCACAACTTTACCTACTTCTGAACATTATTCTGAGTAAATATTTAATTAGATGGGGCTTGCACTTAAAGAAGGCTCATATATACAAAGATATGCCTATGAGTATTATGTATGAATTCCTTTCTATGTCACTATAACAACATGGAAATGATATGAGCTATTCATAGATCTCTTGGACCCATAGAAGGGTGAGAGTGACTTAAAGTACAAAGTGAAATAGCAAGATAGGAGGGAAGAGAGATCATTTGAATAGGCTGCTGAAGCGTCAATGGGAGTTTACCAATAGAAAAGAGGAAGGAATGAGGCAGAAACAGACATCATGGATGACAGGATCTGATTATAGATTCATAAGGGGGTTATATGGCTTTGTTCAGGTTCCAAAAGCATGGTGTAAGCTAAAGTATGGCATCAAAGGTCTAGTTAAACAGGGTGTACACTACAAAAGACTTAAGATTCTATCCAAAAGGAATTGGGGAAATGATAAACACACAGACAAATTAAGTATAGGTGAGCTCTGGATTTGGAAATATTACTTAAGCAGCAGAACAAAGCAGGACTTAAGGTTGGGGACCGGAACTTGTGAAGTGCTCTTATAGTTAGCCCAGGACTTCCCATTGAGATTATCGAAGATAGAAGCTATGGGAGAATAATATGATTTTGAAAGGTGACTGATACGTGGTAACTCATTGAGCACAAATGTGAGGTAGAAAATAAGAGACTGGCATAGGCTCAGAGTTCCCTCTTGATTCTGTGACATCTGTGACAGATGCCACCGAGCAAGACAGATGATGAAGGAACATGATCACACATGAGCAGTTTGGGAGAGTGTGTCTTTCCCAGTTGGATTTTAATTTTCTCAAAGTCAGAGACTTGTTTTTCTTATTTCTTAATTTTAGTTGTTGTTTTTGTGAACAAAATATGTTATATTAACAATTAATTGCTGAATAACATAAAGAACACAGATGAGACATTAGCATTTTACTGAGGGGCACAGTGAGGCATAGGAAATAGTTAAGAGAACTGCTTGTATATTTGCATTAAATATGCATTACATTTGCACACAATTTGAGTAAATCTGTCAAAATAGTCCATTTTTTTCATGTGTCTTTTAAATATTCAAAGTCTCTTATTGATTTATTTTAAAGCCAATATCTCTTCAAGGAAAAAATGTCAGTAGTAGATATAGGGCAAAAAAGGAATGGAGCTGCCACCTATTATTCATGTCCAAATGTCCCCACCAGATTCCATACTCCTTGTGGTGGTTAGTTTTAATTGTCTATTTTACAGAATCTAGAAGCATGTTGGAGACAGGACTTAGGGCAGAACTTAAGGGGGTTATCATGACTGCATTATTTAAGTTTAGAAGTCTTATCCACTGTGGGGGACATCAAAGGGAGCTGAGCAGTAGCAAGCATTCACTCTGTGGCTTCAAATTCAGAATGAAATGTGACCAAGTACATCAATTTCCTATTGCCCTGACTCTCACCATTATGTACTATATCTTTGAGATATAAACTAAGATACTCCAGTCTCTGCAGATGATTTTGTCAGGGTGTTTAATCACAGCAGCAGAAAGGAAAACTCTGACACTCCCAATCTGATGGCTGTAAACAATCAGCACACCAGGGATCAAAGCTTAGGAAACAAAATTATCTCATGCCACAGACAACCCCAACTACATATATAAATACATATCAATAAATGTATTTCTGACAACCAAATCATCAAAGGTGTCACTTAGTTTGGTTTTACAGCTTGACCCAAATCTAGCCATCTCTGGAAAGAATGAATCTCAGTTGCAGAATTACCTCCATCAGATTGGCCTGTGGGCTTGTCTGTGAGGTATCTTTTCATCACTGATTGATGTAGGGAGATCCAGCCCATGCCTGAACAAGTGGGCCTAGGTTGTATAAGAAAGGTAGTTGAACATGCCATGGTAAACAAGTTAGTAAATAGCATCCCTCTCTGGTCTCTGTTTCAGTTCCTTCTTCCAGGAGGTTCCTGTTTTGAATTCATGCCTTGGATTCTCTTGACAATATACTTTAACCTGTAAGCTAAAGTCAGCTCTTACTCTCCCCCAACCACCACAGCCACAGAAGGAAACAAAATCAGATGGACTTGAGGAAAGATTATTTGGCAAAAACATAAGATTGGCTTTCCTTTCAAAGTGTAGACACCTTAATCTTCCACTGTTCCTTGAACTGCTATAGAAGGAACTGGACAACTACTGGGAGGGTGTGTTATGTAATAAATATAAGACAAAATGGATGGATAATTTTCAGTGGTCAGCTCTCCTACCACCAGTCTGGCCATATTAGGATCACCCAAACAACTTATTGAAGGACAAATTCATTCCTTTTTCCTCAATTATTTCAAAACAGAGATAATTACTCATGATACCTGAGATATGTATTAATAAATAAGTTCCTGTCTTTGATAATAAATAGTGCTGAATTTTTATAAGTTATGTTATATAAGTGAGAGTATGCTAGGAAGTCTTAGTTACTTACTTTTAACCTGAGGATAAGTTTTAATGTTTTTTTTATTGTACTATATGACATGTAATGTAGTTCTAATCATCCTACAGTAGTCCACTAATGTGATATCAATACATTTTATTTATCTGGTCTCATGGTGATGGATCTGCCAATTGACTCCAACATGCACTGTCCTCAACAATGCTGAGAAAAACGTATTTGTTCAGATCTTTTCCTTACCAGATATAGGAGTTTCTCTACACAGAAGCCCAGAAGTAGACTCTATTAGAGACTCTGTTTAATTAACTGCACTCTATACTGCAGTACATGCTACTAAGTTGCTCTTTAGTAGATGAGATGATTTACAACACAACAAACCATGCCTGAATTTCCCTATTTCCTACTTCCTGGCTAACACTAAGAATGAACCAAATTTAACGTTTGGCAGTAGCACAGGCAGTAATTTATGGCCCCAAACTTTAGTTTTTCATTTTTCTCATTATGACAAGTTTGAAAGTTGATTTATTTCTAATATCTAGAGATTGGTTATTTTTCTTAAAGCACTACCTAGTCACTTGAAGGTAAATTTCTGATGTAAGTAACATTTCCCTTTCAAGCCTGAAGACATCAAAACAAGAGCAAATAGAGTATTTTCAACAGATGATCAAGTTCCACTTGTATCCTCAACCAGATCATTGATATGGCACTTGTAACTCTTTAGTCACTGCCAGCAACTTCCAGGAACAGTAGAGCCTTGCAAGCAGATCATCCTATGATGAGGTACACCTTACTAAACAGGATCACAGTTTTTATGGGCTTATGGATAAACATATGCCAAGCAAATAAAGATTGGTCTTGAGCAATGGCGATTTTCTTGGCACCAAATGCAGTTTGCTCCTTCCTGGGAGCAATAGTAAGTTGCATGATGAGGACAAGACTGTAAATGCACAAAACAGAGAAAATAACCAACCAAGTCTCTTTGACCAACCTAAATAATTATGCAGACTAATTGCACCCTTTCTTATGTAATCTTAGAGTCCACATCAGTATCTTTAAAGACATTGATTAGGTGGTTCACTTTCTATTTCATTTCTGGCTGAGTGGACAGTCCTCATTTGCTGGGACTTCACGCAGTCAAATTTCATATACCTTGGCACTCTAATAGCATCTTTATGTGTTTTTTAATAGTCTAGAGTTCATTTTGTGGCAGTGTACTTTTATACAATTCTGTTTTCTCATGAGTGACCTCTCTTTCTTATTGATTTGAAAGAGATACTTGACTAACCAAAGTGTTAAGATTCTATCAGTCTTGTATAGGATAATTGCATGCCCCCAACAGCACCTGTTAATTTTGTTCATGTTATTCTATTTTTAGTTTAGTTGTTTCTTTTCTTTTACTTAAAACCATCTTTTATCTCATTGTTTGCATTTTATTTCTTTCTTAGAAAGGCTCTTGCCATTCATAACAGCTAAAAGACATTTTCTGTTGTTAGCTTCATATTTTTAACTTCTATATTTAGAATCAACTCACTTTTAGTCCATTTTCAACAAGATATAAGGAGGTAATCCAGGATTATTTTACTCTACAATTGTAGGTCAATTTTCTAAATAGCTCCAACTAAAAATATGTCATTTTTCTATTGATATTTGTGGTCTCTCCCCTATATAGCAATGTTCTCATACTCAGGGACTTTCTTTTATTTCAGTGAAAAAATCTCTCTCTCTTTTTCAGTCTTTTTAGGGTTTGTTTGGAATGTGTGCCACTGCTTTCATTCACTGAGGTAAAACTGGCCTTGTAGGCTGGGGAGTGTGGTTCAGCAGGAAAGTATTTCCTGGAATGTGAGAGGTCCAGGCCTTAATCAATCAATAATCCTGAGCACCAGCAAAAAATAAATCACTGAAAGAATATAAAAAGATGGAGAAAATGGAGGAAAGGGAGAGGAGAACCAGTCTCATTTATTTAGTTCTGTGTGTGTTTGTGTGCTCACACACACATACGGTCAGATGTGAAAATCATTATATAGGTATTTTTCTTGAAACTTTATTTATTCAAACATTAATACTGAGCAAACATCTTTAAAATATAAGTTACCACTTTAGCTTGATTTATCCAGTTATCTGAGAAAATTTTCATCATTTCAATAGTTTCTGGAAGTTTTGGAATACATTATCATTCACACTAAGCATAATCTACTTCCATTCTTCAGTGGGTGTAAATATTTACAAGACAGTTTGATGCTGTGTCATTTGAGACTAATAACATTAGTAAGTCACCATCTAGGTCCTATGACTTCCCAAGCCATGCGTTTCTGACCTTGTTTATTGCACTAAGCTTGTATTTCCTTCTGTGTTGTGAGACTGAAATACAATCAAAGAACAGTGTATAAGTTTCTCAAAAATAAAAGAATAAAAAACCAAAACACATGACCCAGCTGTACCACTCTCAGGCATATACTCAGAGAACCTTTCATCTTACTACACAGCTATTTGTACATACTTGTTCTTTATTGCTCTATCTACATTAGAAAGGAAATAGAGTCAGCCTAGATATTCATTAAATGACAGTGGATAATGAAAATGTGGTACAAAGTGAAATTTTATTCAGGCATAAAAGAAGAGGAAATTATGAAATTAAATGTTAAATATATGGAACTGAGGGGGGAAATCATACTGACTGAGGTAGGTCAGGCCCAGAAAGACAAATGCCACATAGTCTTTCTAACATAGGAATCCTAGTTCCAAATCTTTAGTTTTCTGTGGTTTACTTGGAATGTCTATGGAAAAATGGGTGTCTTATTTAGGGTTTCTATTGCTGTGATAAAACACCACGACCCAATGCAACTTGGGGAGGAAAAGGATTTATTTCAGGTTACTCTTCCAAATCACAGTTCATCATTTAAAGAAGTCACGGAAGAAACTCAAGAACAGACAGAACCTGAATGCAGGAACTGAAGCAAAAGTCACGAAGGATGACCGTTTACTGGTTTGCTCCTAATGGCTTGCCCAGCCTGCTTTCTTATAACACCCAGGAAAACAAGCCTAGGCATGGCATGCCCAAAGTGATCTGGGCCCTCTCACATCAATTATTAATCCAGAAAGCTTTCCCCAGGCTTGCCCACAAGCCAGTCTAGTGAGAGCATTTTCTCAATTAAAGTTCTTTCTCTCCAAATGACTCTAGCTTGTATCAAGTTGACAAAACACTCACTAGCACAACTGACTGCTTACCAGCTTGACACAAAAACACATTCAGTTATGAACTTTCCCATCTCATTTGTCTCCAAGATGTTAAAATTGATATTATAATATAAAACATTTCAACCTTTAAATGTCCCACAAATTTTAAAAATTCAACACTTTAAAAGTTCAGTCTCTTTAAAACCCTTGAAGTCACTTTCAAAGTTCAAAGGTTCTCTAAAATTCCAAATTTTATCAAAAATATCCAGTCTCTCTAAGACATCCAAAGTTTCTCTGAACTATCTACAGTCTATTTAAAAGTTCAAAATCTCTCATTTGTTGGTTCCAGTAGAAATCAAGTTAGTTGCAGTAAAACAACAGGCAATAAAAACTCACAATCAAATCAAATCAATACCAAAATTCAACAATATATAAAGTTCAGTGCTTGTTATCTGGGATCCATTCCTTGGGTGTGCCTTTGCTCCAGGTCTGCCATCCAGCACACAGCATGCCTCCTAGCCTTAGGCCAGCACCACTCCACAGCTGCTATCATTGGCAGTCATCCCATGGTGGTTACATCTCCAGTCAGATTGAGCTACACCTTCATCAGTAGCCTCTCTGGTGCTCCCCCCAAGGACTCTGACTCTGCCACTTCGTTCTGAGACTTAACTTCACTCTATGACTTCTATAATCCTAGGACCTGTACTTCAACCGAAGTTGTACATTCACTAACGGCCTCTCTATGACCCATTAATGCCTTGCAATTATTAGTTGAAGTATCCCGTGGATGATTCTTAGACATTAACAAGTTCAGTTGCCACAAGGAGATACAGCCATGGTCACCTCTGGTCTGTACCTTCTCTGTGCTCACCCTAAGGAAACACTTCCAGGATGATTTTACTTCAATGATGCTGGTCTCTTCTTAACAACAGCTCATCTTCAGCCCCAGCTGTCCAGTATCAAAAGTCCTAGCAAAGCAAAAGTTTTATTTTAGTGGTTCTTAATCAAATTATCAGATAAACTGCCCTGCTTGAGTATTTGAAGATTCTTAAACTCCCTTCTGAAACTTCACAAGCCAGGCCTCCATCATCTGCGTTTCTTTCAACACTTTTTTTTTTTAATTTTTTTAATTTTTATTTTGCAATACAATTCAGTTCTACATATCAGCCACGGATTCCCTTGTTCTCCCCCCTCCCGCCCCCCTCACCTTTCCCCCAGCCCACCCCCCATTCCCACCTCCTCCAGGGCAAAGCCTTCCCCGCAGACTGAGATCAACCTGGTAGACTCAGTCCAGGGAGGTCCAGTCCCCTCCTCCCAGGCCGAGCCAAGTAATCCTGCATAGGCCCCAGGTTTCAAACAGCCAACTCATGCAATGAGCACAGGACCAGGTCCCACTGCCTGGATGCCTCCCAAACAGATCAAGCCAATCAACTGTCTCACCCATTCAGAGGGCCTGATCCAGTTGGTGACCCCTCAGCCATTGGTTCATAGTTCATGTGTTTCCATTCGTTTGGCTATTTGTCCCTGTGCTTTATCCAACCTTGGTCTCAACAATTCTCGCTCATATAAACCCTCCTCATTCTCGCTAATTGGACTCCCAGAGATCCACCCGGGGCCTAGCCATGGATCTCTGCATCCAGATCCCTCAGTAGTTGGATGAGGTTTCTAGCACGACAATTAGGGTGTTTGGCCATCCCATCACCAGAGTAGGTCAGTTCGGGCTGTATCTCGACCATTGCCAGCAGTCTGTTGTGGGGGTATTTTTGTGGATTTCTGTGGGCCTCTCTAGCACTTTGCTTCTTCCTATTCTCATGGTCTTTCAACACTTTTATCTTCCAAACTCTCACAGAACAGCCCACTTAGCTCTGATCAGTCAATGTCTGTGCTAGCTACTTTTAACTCAACTTAACATAAGCTATGGTCATCTGAGAAGAAAGGACCTTGATTGAGAAAATGCCTCCATAAAATTGGGCTATAGTCAAACCTGAAGAGAATTTTCTTAATTAGTGATTGGTGAGAGAGGACCCAGCAAGAATGGGTGGTTCCATCCCTGGAATGGTTATCCTGCATTGTGTAAGAAATCAGAATAAGCAATCTATGAAGAACAATCCAGTAAGCAATGCTTATTCATGGCCTCTGCATCAGCTCTTGCCTCTGGGTTCCCTCCTTGTTTGAGTTCCTGTTCTAACTTCCTTCAGTGATGGACTATGGATAAGGAAGCATAAAGCAAATAAACACTTTTCCTCCCCAACTTGCTTCTTGTTATGGTGTTTCATTATAGCAATAGTAACTCTAACTAAGACAATGCCTTTTCCAGCACAAAGCTCAAATGTCACCAATACTCCCCAAAGCAAATGTTTGTCTTTCTGGATCTAAGTTACCTTGCTCAGGATTATTTTTTTTCTACCTCCATCCTTTTGTCTTCTCATTTTATGATGTCATTGTAATTGTAATGTCATTGTAATACTCGATTGGGTAAATGCACATTTTCTTTATCCATTCTTCAGTTAAGGGACAGCTACGTTGTTTCCAGGTTCTGGTTATTATGAATAAAGATGCTATGAACATAGTTGAGCAAGTGTCCTTGTGGTATGTATGATTGAGTATCCTTTGGGTATATACCCAAGAGTGGTACACCTGGCTCTTGAAGTAGATTGATTCCCAACTTTCTGAGAAACCATCATATTGATTTCCAAGTGTCTGTACAAGTTTGCACTCCCACCAGCAATGAAGGAGTGTTCCCCTAGCTCATCATCCCCTGCATGAGCTGTCACTTGTGTTTTTCATCTCAGCCTTTATGACAGGGGTAAGATGGAATCTCAGAGGCATTTTGATTTGCATTTCCCTGATGGCTAAGGATGTTGAACATTCTTTAAGTGTTTCTCAGCCATTTGAGAATTCTCTGTCCAAAATTGTACCCCATATTTTAACTGGCTTATTTGGTTTTTTTTTTTATGCCTTAGTTTATTTAGTTCTTTAAGAGCTGGAGAGATGGCTCAGGGGTTAAAAGCACTGACTGCTCTTCCAGAGGACCTAGGTTCAATTCCCAGTACCCACATGGCAGCTCAAAACTGTCTGTAACTCCAGTTCCTCATATAGACATACATGCAGGTGAGACACCAATGCACATAAAACAAAAATAAAATCTGAAAAGAAAATACAAAATGGGAAAAGATCTACAGAATAGGAAAATATCTTCACCATCCCCCCATCTGGCAAAGGGCTGGTTTCCAAAATATATAAGAAACTAGATAACAACAACAACAACAACAACAAAAATAATCCCACCTTCTCTCTTAAAACACCCAGGACCACCAGCTGAAAAATGGCACTATGCACAGCGATATTGGCCTTCCCATATCAATCATTAATCCAGAAAAATGTTCCACAGGCTAGCCCACAGACAAACTGGTTAAGGGCATGTTTCCCAATTAAGGGTCTCTCTTTCCAAATGGTTCTAGCTTATGTCAGGTGGAAAAAACACATGCCAGCACACTAAAAACCAGAATGGAAAAATGCTGTGGTAATACATGAAGAGATGGGTGATGTTGTTTGTTTTGGGCTCTTTTGGGGGGCCCGCCACCAAGCTCCCAAATAAATCACATACAGAGGCTTATTCTTAGTTATGAATGCCCAGCCTTAGCTTGGCTTGTTTCTTATCGGCTTTCCTTAACTTAAATTATCCCATCTACCTTTTGCCTGTGGGCTTTTCCTGGTCTCTTACTTCTGTAAATCTTACGTTTACTCCCTTGCTGGTTGTGTAGCTGGGTGGCTGCTCCCTGGAGTCTTCCTCCTTCTCTGACTGCTAGATCTCCTTTCACTCCTCCATCTCTTTCTTCCTCTCAGAGGTCTCCCTCTCTATATACATTCTCTGCCTGCCAACCCTGCTTATCCTTTCTCCTGCCTTGCTATTGGCCAGGTTTTTGGTTTTTTTTTTTATTAGACCATCAGGTGTTTTGTACAGGCACAGTAACACAGCTTCATAGAGTTAAACAAACACAACACAAACAAAAGTAACACACCTTAAAATAAAATTCCCCAACAGATGAGAGATAGTGGAACATTGGTAAAATGAAAGTAGAGATGGAGAATAATAGAGGTGGGAAGGCTTAGGCAGGAAAGGGGGATGTGAAAGACTAGGAGTTAGAATGAACGTTTAAAATGAAGGGTGCATGAAAGTGACACGTGGAAGCTTACTATATTTTAATCCAAATTAAAAGTATATTCTACAAAACAGTAAGTGGGAGATACCTGGCATATGAGTTGTTGGTAAATGAGACTCAAAAGTCCTCCAAAACAATACAGACTTTCATGCTTCTACCCAGGACCACCATAGTACCATCTCTTGGCTGGTGGTCCAGGGTGCTGTAAGAGAGAAGACGGGATTATTTGTCTTTTGTTGTTGTTGTTGTTGCCTAGTTTCTTATATACTTTGGAAACCAGCCCTTTGCCAGGTGGGGGATGGTGAAGGCAAGACCCCAGCCCTAAAAGTACTACATACCTAGGTTGGAAAGCATGGAGAAAGCAAGCAGGAACTGAACTAAACCATAACTACTTACATCGCTTACTTATTGCTCCAACTAGCACATTTGCAAATTCTCCTGTGTTTTTATTTTTGTTTTGTTTTGGAGATTATTGTGTCATATTTTTATTACTATTTTGTTATTTAACTCATTTGCCATTACTTCTCAATTTTTAATTGTTAGGGAAGGCCATTTATTTTGATTTTGGCTCCTTTGTCCTTCATAATTTTGCGGTTTATTTACTTGTGAAAATTTTCTTGGTTTTTATTCATCTTTTTTTTTTTGGAAAACCAAGGTCTTGCTTTTATTAAATAAGTATATATATTTACTAAAATATTTCTTATTATAAATAAGTATTTAAATTCACTAAAATATTTCTGGTTTATCCTTATTTTTTCCCTCATTTTTCTATATTTGAATTTAACAAATTTTTTTTCCAAAAGGTTTATCTCACTATCTTTATAGAGGAAGACATCATGGAGATAGGGAGAAACCTAGTGCTAGGGAAATTCCCAGGAATCCACAAGGATGACCACAGCTTAGACTACTATCAATAGTGGAGAGGGTGCCTGAGCTGGCTTACCATGGTAATCAGATTGGTGAATACCCTAACTGTCATCACAGAGCCTTCACCCAGTAACTGATGGAAGCAGATGCAGAGATCCACAGCCAAGAACTAGGCTGAGCTCCAGAAGTCCAGTCAAAGAGAGGAAAGAGGGATTCTATGAGCAAAGGGCATCAAGATTGTTGTGCCTGTGTCAGAAGACCCTCAAGCAAGACCACCACAGAGCCAATATCAGATGCAAGTACAAAGGGGTTTCTTGATAGTAAGCAAGCCCAGGCTTGGTCCGCATCCAACACACTGGCTAGCCAGGTGAAGGAGGACGGCTCTGAGCTCTCAGAGTGAAGGGTTTTTAAAGAGAAAAACCACAAGCTAGGGGGTACAAGCCTTTGCATTTCAGGGTCATATTTCAGTTAACAGGAACATTTAGCCAAGAGAAGAACTACAGAAGACAAAACACATTTGGAGACTCTCCCAGTACTATTGGAGACTTTGATGGATTAAGCCTTTGTTTTAGCTTCATAACTATTTCTTGGCCAGCAGCCTACCCACTCTGAGGTGGGGGTCGCCTTGATTGGAGTCTTAGCTGGGTGTCTGTGTCTCTGAAACTTGGTTCAGCTTTTATCTGAGTATTGCTAGAAATGAAGTTTTCTTTAAAATGGAGTTTGTCTTGCTCTCTCAAGATCATGATGGGGAAACGAACAGAGAAAACCAAACCAAGCTAGTGAGAACTCATGAACTTTAGACCAACAGCTGTGAAGCCTCCATGGGACTAGACTAAGCCCTCTGCATATGTGAGACAGTTGTGTAGCTTGGTCTGCTTAAGGAGTCCCCTGGCCGCAGGATCAGGATCTATTCCTGGAACATGAGCTGGTTTTTTGGAGCCTATTACCTATGGTCGGACACCTCACCCAGCCTTGATGCAGGGAGCGGGGCTTGGTCCTGCCTCAAATGAATATACCAGGCTCTGCTGACTCCCCAAGGGAGACCTTGCCTTTTCTGAGGAGAGAATGGGGGGAGAGCTTGGGAGAAAAGCTGGAGGGGGAGCAGGAAGAGGGAAAAGAGGGGGATCTGTGGTTGGCATGTAAAATGAATGAAAGAAATCTTAATTAAAAATAAGATTTATCTCACTTGTCTTTCTATATATTTTCAGATAAAAACACTTAAAGCTAAAAATACAGTTTATATAATAATGCATTCATGGACTGCATACTTAAATATATCATTTTGTCTGCCACTTGAGCACTCAATATTTTCCCTATTTTTTTCTTTAGTCAAATGCTATTACTTGAAACTATTTTAACTTTTCAGACAAGATGTACTATTTTAGATGTTTACAATGAGTATTATCTGATTTTATTACATTTTCCCTAACAATGACCAAATCAGAATGATAATGAAGCTTGTAATTTACTTATGATTTGTAGGTTAGTTTATAAGATTTTAATGGGTGTGTGTGTGTATATATATATATATATATATATATATGCAAACAAACACACACATATATATGTTATATAAATACAATATACATTAATTAATAGCATGGGATATGTGTGAAATCATCTTAAAATTTTCTGTATATTTCATTTTATGGGTCTGAGTTTTCTTTCCGTTTCTGGGATTAAAAGTCTAAATCAATTGTTGATTAATGTATTTTCCTATTATTTAAGTTAGTTCATATAAACAATAAATGAATATTTATTGAGGCTATATGGTCAAGTACATGTATGTTCGTATTATGATCTTAACATACATGTATATGTACATAATGTAACATATGTGTAATTTTCAAGTGTGTTCCTTATGATCTTCATATTCATTTATATATTCATTTGCGTCAGATTCATCTCTCTTTATCTCCAAAGACAGGAGCCTTTGTTATGGTTTTATAAATCCATGGCTACATTAAAATTACTGTATCATAGCCAAGTTTTTATAAGCGTGAGCAGAAAAGTCACTTTACGAATAATCTTTGTTTTTTCCTACTTCTCAGTATTTATGTGAAGTTTAAATCAATCAATAAATAATACATACATGTACAAAGAAATGAAAGTGGGCTTGTCTTGCTAGTGAGCATCTACCTCACCTATTCTAAGAATGATGAAAAAGAGAGGATTTCCATCAACAGAAAATGATGAAACTTGCCAGTACATGGAATGCCTCAGTGCTCAAGACGGGAGTAAAACAAGGCTGAATGGGTGTGAGGTATAAACATAGAACACATACATTATATCATTTGTTCCACATCCTCTTGAGGTGACAGCATTTCTCTGTTAAAAATTAAGAACTAGGACCTAGGGAGACAGCTCAGTCAATGAACTGCACTTGGAATCCCTGTTACACAGGTGAAAGGTCATGTCCAGTAATCTCCATGCAGGCAAGATCTCTATGAAAAGATACCTATAGCTCACTGGCCAGCTAGCTAGCCAAAACACGGAGCTAAGTTTCAGTAGGAGACCCAAGTGATTGACAAAGACACTGAATGCTGACCTCTGGCCTCGTTTAATGGCATGTTCCTTAGATGGTCCAAACTGAATCATCTTTGCAGGAGGAGCTTGAAGGCTCACAATATCTAGGTGGTAAAGAAAGGGTCAAAAAGGGTTACATGTCCTTCTGGGAAAACAAAACTTGGAAGATTCTTGAGAGGACCTTACCCACAGCATAAAAGGGAATAAAGAGTTGCGGGGATGAATTCTCTGATCCATCAAACTGTGGAAAGAAAGTTATTCAGTGTAGGTCATTATCCACACTGTGGTGGGCTCTCTGGTGATGGAGCTACTTTCCAGTTATCTCTGCTTCTTGTGAGTAACCCCTCATCTATAATTCCTGTTAGTAACCCCAGTAAAATCTCATTGTTTTACCAAATTAGACATTGGTACATTGATTACTTTGGGCTGTAGTGAGCTCCCTTTCTGGGGGGAATAGACAAATGTGTTGCATCTCTCCAGAAAAAAGTCTTTTACACAACACTTGGCACTGAACACAGACCTGATAGACCAGAGAAGAATTGAGGAGTGATATCAAGATTCTAACTATGAATACCAAGATAGACAGCACTGGACAGCCAGAGGAGGAAGCATCCACATGGGAAATCCTGAAATGGCCTCCTTTCCTTATGTGGTATGCGAGAGTGTGCCCTTTTGCTCTGCCCCCAGTTGCATGGCCCCTACATAGGTGCTGAGCCATGTAACCAAGGCTGAGTTCTCTATCAGGAAGAAAAGTCTTAAAGGGGAGTCTGTGGAAGAATCAGGGTGAGGGTGACTTGCTCTATGCAGAGTGCCATACCTGATTAATGAGTTAAGTTTGGTGCTTGAGTATAGGTTTCCTAAAAATAAAAAAAAAAAAAAGATTAAACACTTAAACATCATGGTGTGTGAAAGCAATATATACAAAATGACAAAATGAGAGTGTCAATGGGTTGTCAAAGAGGTTGTGTGTGGCTATGTGTGGTAAAAAATACAGTTTAGCCTGAGATGGAAACTCAGTGGGAAACGTCTTGTATAAGACAAAAGGAGAAAGAGATGTTGCATTGCTGCTTCTTGCAATTGGCAGGGTGCAAGAAACTAATGCACAAGTTAGATTCACGCCAACAGTCCTCCTGGGACCCAAATACTTAGAGCCTATGGATAATCAAATTGACTACTTTTTTAAAGGTGATATTTAATGCCTTTTTTATTGGGCTAGATGTGGTTGTTCATTCAAGAGCTAGGGAATTGATCAGGAAGTTCAGGATAGGGATGCACTGTCAATATTTTGGTGAGGAGGACACCATGTTAAAGAGACTGTGTATCTGCCTGCAAGCTGTGGAGGGAGCTCCAGGATTGTAGGAGCCCTTACTAATGATAGGGTGGGTTTTCCGGTGATATAGCTGCTTTTGAGTGGCCTATTCTTTGTAAATAAAACTTCACTACACTCCGTTAGTAACACCAATTTAAAAAAACCTCATTGCTTCTCCAAATTATATGGTTCAACCACTACTTTGGTCTGTTATGGACTCCCTTTCTGGAGTGAGTAGTCATGTGTATGGTGTGTCTCCCCAGGAAAACTCTGTCACACAACAGACCTCAACTGCATTACATGCATACAAACCTATAACACACACAAACACATACACACACACACACACACACACACACACACACACACACACATTCACTCATGCATGCAAACACACAGTTAGGGAAATGAGATTCAGGAAGGAAACTATTATTTTCACTTCATAAGGCCAGTACAGAATTGAAGTGAAAGAGAAATTCAAGTCTTCCTGATTCTAAAGTTCACTGTTTGAAAAAGAAAAAAAAAGTGTCTTTCTTCCTGTTTTAAGTAAATCTGAAGCTGGAGAAATGATTTTAACTCAATATTCCATAGAATTTGGAACTCAAAGAGAAAAATCACTGGTTTTGTACTTTGTTCTGTAGTTGGATGGATTAGCTTTGGACAAAGAAACACTAGGGAGATAGGAATGTCTTTAAAGAAAGCCACCAATGACCACTAGCCTAGCACAGCACACTGAATGGCTATCAAGCTTTTACTAAAAAGAAAAATGTAAAACCACAAAAGAGAAATTCAAATTGCTAAAGTTAATTGTAGGATTAAATTGCTATTTGTCAATGGCAGTATCATTTGTATTATAAATTACAGGACTATAGCCTTCGGGCATATTTTATCAATATGTTTCCAATGATTTAATAACAATATTTCTCAAAAATAATCCAAGCCACTTTTCCTTCTTTTTAAATGAACATGTTCAGAGGGTTTTCGTCAGCGTGCTAGCCAGCTCTGCAAAATTTCTAGTAAATAAATTATCACCAGGAGGCTCAAAATCCATTACCATAAAAAAAGCCATTTTTCCCTCCCTAATCGATTGCCCACTGTGCGACTGCTAATGGGACCATACACACATGTTGTGCAGAGGGAATTCGTTTTCGGGTTCTCTCTCATTCTAGAATTTATTTTGCAAAGAATTTCTCACTAAACTCATAAATTAGTCAATGCATAAAATGAACACTTCAGCTTCCAGCAGGTGAAACATTAAGGCTGCACACCTCGACTATTTTCCAAGCTGGTTTCCAAAGAAATGAAGGTTGGTTTGCAGTGGGTGTTCTGCCGAGACAATAGCACCATTCTAGGAGAGGCAGCAATCTCTCTCTCTCTCCCTCTCTGCTCTCCACAACATAGTTTCTTTCCTAATCTTGCACCAATAGCTTATGAATCCCCAGGAAGATATGCTTGCCCTGTATCTGTTGACCGATATTCCATAAAATAAGTGTGTTGAATCCTATGGGCCTTTGCACATAGAAACTACAGAATGATCTTGAATAACTGGAGTAATGTTACCAAGGCATCTCACCTCATTTCCAGTATGGATCCTTTACCACCAACTCCAGTTGGGCACATCTTCACAAATGAAGTTTCAATGATATAAATCCCAATTTATAATATTGTATCAGCCTATTATAATCCCAGAAACTGGTAGCCAGATCAGTCTTGCCTAGGCACAGTCAAACCAATATTTTGCAGGATATGAAATAAAGGAAGTGACGTGACAATCATCTAAATTGTATCATGTTTAATAGTCATTAAACTTAAATTTTTATTTGAAAACTTCCTTTTAGCCTCCCAGGTTGCTTTCTCTCCATAATTTTGAATTCCAAAAGTAGAATCTAATTTACCCTCTGTTCACTGTGGCATTCCGGCGAGGCAAAATTTGAAATCTATTCTCTACTCCCTGAATATTTTGTGGGTGAAATTACTCTTTTGTTTTTCCCTTTGAAACAATTGAAAGCCAGGACAGTCTGAGAAGGAGATGCCTGCAAGTATTAGGGTGGAATCTGTGAGTTAAGTCATTCCCAAAGCAGGGAAAAGAAAGTAATAAATATTCAAAGGGATGAAGGGCATAAAAATTACAGTGGAAGCACTTAATGGACTTAGATGAATTTTTAAAATATATATAGACTTGATTCTGCCTGTCAACAGATGTCATACTTCACTGACAGTTTTTTATTATTATCTTATATTGACCTGTATTTTTTTCCATTCTCTCCTTAGGTAAGTTGCTGTGTCTAATTTTAAAAATCTGTTGTCCTGGGAATGTCTTGAATGTGAGGCAAGTAAGCACCATTATGGTTTCTTCACTTTCAATGTTTGAATGACTCTACTTCTGATAGTTTACCTACTACAGACTTAGGGGGGCATAGTTCAAAGAGCTCTATTAGCTAATAGTCTGTAGGCTTGCTGAGACCTCATCATGGCCACTAGGACATTGTTGTACCAGGAAAATACTTGAATGAATGTTTGGCTTATAATCATGTTTCTTGTGTATTTCTTTTTGTCCTCACTTTTACTGAAAATGGATTATTTTCTAATACAATATATGCTGTTTTCAATTTCCCCTCCCTTTACTCCTCCTGGTTCCTTCCCTCTTGCTCTCTGATCTGGATCCACTCCTTTCTGTCTCTCATTAGGAAAAAAGAAAGCAGGCTTCTATGAGATAACACCAAGATATAACAAAATAAAACATAATAAGAGAAAACAAGATCATCACATCAAAGTTGTTGCGAGTTAACTGATAACAGGATAATCCTTCTGCTATCACCTAGCCATGTACTACGCTGTACTTTGAACATCCCTGTGATACAATATTTCATTTCTTGCAAGGTGCATTATTTTGTCATTGACCATTTCCTTCAATATAATAGTGATATATTGATTGTTCATAAATTTTGTGGATTGCCATAGTCTGTTGCAAACATGAGTGTCACATTCTAGAACTTTATTCGCTTCACTTTTCTTTCTTGCAGCTTCTTATTTACAGCTTCACTCTGCTCTAATAAATATAAGATTTGAAGATAGGAGATAGAAAATACATTTACTTAGCTACAAGAAACAAAAGTGTGACAAATATGAAAAATACCATAAAAATCATAAACAATTAAATATTAAAGATTTATAATTCTAAGGCATGATTATGTTGTTTTCTCAGTGAATGAGTCCTCATTACTGTTCTATTATACTACATCCTAAAAAGCAAAAACATTTAGTAAAGTTTCATAAGAGCCCTTAAATGTTTTATCTTATAAGTGTATGCGTGTGTGTGTGTGTGTGTGTGTGTGTGTGTGTGTGTGTGTGCCTCTCTGTGTGTGTGTGTGTGTGTGTGTGTGTGTGTGTGTGTGGTGCGATTATATAGAGTACATGTAATCCAATCATAATTTTAAATGGTGTTAACTGGACATTTCCTATGATGCCAAAATAACGGTCCCCATACAAAAGGGGCAAAAATGGAAATCACTGAGTGTTGAAAATGCACAGATTCCAAAGAGTTTGGAAATGAATAGCTACAGTAGAATTTATTATATTAAAGCTTTGGTCTTAATTACAAACATTAATTTTTCTCCAGTAATATTGCTATAGCAACTCCATAGCTAAAGGGTCCAGGCAAGTGGCAAATTATTTATCTCAGAATGTTTTTCCTCAGTTATTAACTTGTTACATTATTGAAACTTAAGAATATTTTACATTCAAATGGACATTTCATCAGCTACATAATTTGCTTTCTTACTTCAAACGTTTTTTTTTAATTATTTAAGATAGTGAACTTTCTCTATGCTTTGATTTTTCACTTTTTTCTTGGTTTTCCAACACTGTCTTAAGGTTATGTTGTGGTTAAGCATTTTATACCATGAGAGAACAAATTTAAAGTATATGTTTTCATTGATATTTAAGAAAAAGAATCATGATTCGTTTGGGAGCTTTAATAGAGTTTTGTGACATGTGTTTAATTATAATCTCAGTCTTAATAATACATTACCATATTTTTGCATTTAATTTTATAAGCAAATGCAAAATTCTATAATAATGTAGTCTTGAGTGTAATTTAAAGCCATGAATGTTAGATGAACTAAATACAAAATGTCTCAAGTTAAGAATAGGATATATTGCAGTCTATGAATAGCATATACAAGTATAAACATGTATGCACACATTAAAAACAGACTAATAAAGTGATCAATGTTTAATATTATTTCAAGTTGCTTTGAGCAAGCAAATACAATTATCACTTCTTTTTACACAATATGATGACATTATACATTGAAGAGTCATTTTTGTTTCAGATCATCATTTTACCAGGAGTTGCTAATGTGGCAGTTATCTAATTATCATGTCTTTATTATTGGAAACTATGCTAAATAGAATAGACAGAAGAAGAAAATAGAGATGTTGTTTCTAAGTAACCCTTAGCATTGTGGTACATACAGATAAGCAAGTCCTGCTTATTAACAGAAGATAATGTAGAATATACATACCTGTAAACAAAGTGCAAGTAGTCAGTGGGGTAAGTCTCAACTGACCTGGTCTTCTCACTTCCCCTCTTCAAATTTTACACCTTCCAATAATGTGCCTGGGACTGAAAAATACACAATATCTTACAATGTTGATTAAGAGTAGACATCTGTGGCCTAGAGAGATGGCCCAGTAGTTAAGAGTGCTTGCTACCTAATTGTGGAAACTGAAATTCAGGCCCTTGCACCCACATAACAATCTAGCTCCTAGGAATCCAATGTCCTCTTCTGGCTTCCATGTGCACAGCTATGCAAATGCACATGGGCATAAACACACACAGAATCTTTAAATACATATATTCTTATTTTATGTGTATGAATGTCTTGCCCGCATGTGTGTATGCATAGCGTATACATACATGCCTGGTGCCCATGGAGGTAAGAAGAGGAAATCAAATCCTCTAGAACTAGAATTACAAGGAGGTGTGAAGTACTGTGTGGGTTTTGGGAACAGAACCCGAGTCCTGTCATATTAAGTGCTCTTAATATCTGTGCAATCTAACTAGCCACAAATAAAATCTAATTTTAAAAAAGAGCTAAAACTTGACAACATGGAGGTAGAATTAGAAATGGATGATATGCCAGATCTCATGAGAGCTACCCTTCCTGGATCATGTACTTCGCATGAAGCATGCTACATCATCATATACCTTATAGCAGCTATTGATGCACCTACTTGTGGTGATGGAACATCTTCCTTAACTACCTGTTGGATTGCTATATTCCTCAGCTATATGTTAGAGCAAGGCCAGGTCTCAGTAGAGTTATAACCCTCCATTGAGGCACTACACTCTCAGGAAAGCAGAAGTCTATCACATTGGTGCTCAGGAGAGCTCAAATTTACACCTTCGACATCAATGTTTTGTTATGAAAATGGCTTTGGAGATTATGTTTTACAGAGTAAGAAGAAAACAAGAGAATTCAGTACAACAGATTCCTCCCAGACTCAATGCACTGTACCCTACTGTAAACCAGGGGTTCAGCCACCAACTACTGATCTTGATCCAGCATTTACTGAAACATCTCTGGTCTGCTGCTCAGTTGTTAGACAATGACAGTATGAGATATATATAAATGTCTTGCCTACATATATATGTGTGTTCCATATGCATTTATGGTGACTTTGGAGGAAAGAAGACAATAGATGCTCTGAAACTTGAAGATATTGTCTGTCATGGACTGAACAATATTTTCCTTGAAACATTTCTAGCCTATGAGCATGATGTCACACTGTATTCAACCAGTCATGACTGTAGTATATCTCAAAATGGTAGCAACATATGATGAGATGACATCATCATGGCCATTCAATTCTTCATTGTGGGCCAGTTACCTCACTCTGGTAAGCCCCCAGGATTCTGTGTTGAAAGAGCTGTTTTCCAGTGAACAACCCATAAAGACATGATGACAACTTTCACTTCATGAAAGCATGATGACCCCCAAGTCACAAAGAATTGGTTCCTAGGAATTCCCTAATCTCCACAAAGTTGCTGATATGAGGAGGAGAAAAATTGATGAGCCATTCCATGATTATCAGTCTAACAAAAAACCATGTCACAGCTCACTGATCTAGAAACAGAGAAAACCATCCAAGAACCACCACTGGAGAGAACAGACGTGGCACAGCCAGATGCTGATGGATTAAGAGAAGTCTTCAGAGCAACAGAATAAGATCTTGGTCCTGTGGAAGGGGTGTGGACCCAGGTCCTAATCCAGCTATATTTGTTCTGGTTGAAGCCCTTTATTTTTAATCACAGAATTGGGGGAAAACAAACTAACAAACAAACAAACAAAACCGCAATCCATCTCAAAAGGAAGACCACATAGAATTCTGTAGACTGTTTGGCATCAAATAAACTTCTGAGGATTTGGACACTGAAATTGTCAAACAATTTTCTTTCTTTCAAACCTCATGGAGACCAAGAATCCTCAACTCTCAACATAACTTAAGAAGAAGAAGGAAAAATATATAACAAAATCCTTGAATTTTGTTTCTGATGTGATTTTACTTGACATGATTTCTGTAGTGCTGATGTGTAAATTTGAATACAATATTTTCTTTTGTATTTTATTTCCTTTCTTTTAAAATGAGGGCAAAAAAGAATTATTTTGAAGATGGAGATTATAAATAGATACATACATAACTATGAACAGATAAATACATGACTGGCTCATAAAGGGTATATAAGTTCCTGGACTTCTGAATTTTATTATTTGTAAAACTGTTTTTGTTTTGATACACTAGCAGATCATTGCCAAGTATTAAATACAGTTTAATGATCATAGTAATTTTTAGAACTAATTAAAATGAGTTTTCACAGTATATTTCATGATCCTGTTTGAAAAGTAACTATATGTGTGTTCTTAGGTATGCAATTGTGTTTAATGTTTTCAAAGAAAAATGGTTGAGCTGAAGGAGTGTGTGCGTGTGTGTGTGTGTGTGTGTGTGTGTGTGTGTGTGTGTATGTCTTTGTGTGTGGTACATAAGTTATTTGTAGGTTACAGTTATATTACAGGTGTACACGTGTGGATTGTTTGAAGATCTTAGGTCAATATCAATGTCTTTCTCTATTACTATCCACCTTGTTTTTTGAGACAAAGTCTCTCATTGAACCTGGAGTTCACTGATGGAGCTAAACAAGTGATCAGTGCGTCTCAGGAATCCTATCTCTGCCTCCCCATGGCTGAGATTGCAGACACATGCTGTAGAGCTAGGCTTTTACATGAGTACTGGGTGTTGACCTCAGGTTCTCATTCTTTAATAGTAATCACTTTTCCAGTTGAAAACCCCAGCAAAATTTGAGATTTCTCTACCTTATGCAAAATGCACTTCCCTATTCAATATTTTATTCTTTGTTAATATGTTACACATTTGTCTTTCTTGTGAATAATTTTGCTAAAGGAGTCAAACATATCATCTTCCATTCACTTCTGTTTCCCCTAATTTACAGTTATTTTGCTGTTGCTAACAAATGGACTTGCTCACTTCCTCTAGCATTTCATCTGCAATGATAGCCTAAATGTCTATTTGGTAATAATAGGTATTACTGTTTATATTTGTTTCCAATGCTATTTTTATTGTCAAGTATTGCAGTTCAATGACCCAAACCTGGACATTATTCTTAGATGAACTGTGTAGTAGATACTTAAATGATGAGGAAGGCTGGCTAGCCCATGACTCAATGAGAAGCACATTGGCATGAGTTTTCCCATTGAGTAAACTAGAAGAAACAAAGTTCCTAATTGAAAAGTTTTTCATATTTTTCTATAGTCCAGTACACAATATCAGGAACACATTAAGTAATGTACTTCAGTAAGGGGTCCTATATTACAGAAGTAATTTTATTAGCACTGATATTTTACTAAGTAGCATAATGATTAATCTTTGGATTATATCAGAAAGCACTTAGCATTCAAAAAAGGATGCAGCCAATTCCATTCATAGTTATGGCATACAAATCAAATACTGAGCCAGAGGAAAGAACACAGAATAGTTGCCCTTTAATGAAGTTTAATCATCTTCATTTTTACTTTGGAGAGCAAAAGAAGACTGTTCTTGAAGCAGAATTTGCTTAAAGGAAAAGTGAGAAATCCAATAGTAAATATGTTTGGAAATAAGTGGAATTTTTTTATTCATAGATGGATGCCCAGTGTCAGTGTGAATGACCCCAGAAAATATTCAAATAAAAAAATAAACACATAACACATTTGTTCAGAGTTCTTAATCAAGGAATGTTCGGAAATAGAGATTGGTCAGGATTCTTCAAAGGATATATATCTGCTCAATAAAAGTAGCTATAAAAAGTTTTTTGCATTATAAAGGGTGATCCATATGCACCCATAGTATTTTGTGGAGTCTGTGTGTAATGATATTATTCACCAATGTTTTGCAATTTATAAAGTACTTCATCCATCGGATGGTTGTATGCTGACCCTAAAACAGTGCGTATTTGAGATATGTGTGCATTTAATAGCTTGCTCTTGGTAGGGAGATATAGAATTCACCTGGGTTTTTAGTCTTCAGTGAATTCCTCCACCCCCACTTCCTTTGCTGTGTTCTATGTCACA
This sequence comes from Peromyscus eremicus, assembly GCF_949786415.1. Classification (NCBI taxonomy): domain Eukaryota; kingdom Metazoa; phylum Chordata; class Mammalia; order Rodentia; family Cricetidae; genus Peromyscus; species Peromyscus eremicus. The sequence goes on along the minus strand of NC_081428.1, from coordinate 53,471,965 downwards.
GGTGAATGTTCCACAAACTACATTTTCCTGTTGCATTGCCAACTGGTTTCCTGTAAGATCAAACCAATGGAAGTCATTGGCTATGATTTCAGCTCCTCTTTGGAGACAGTCTTCTAAGTGATGTTTTTATCTCCTCTGTTGGATTCCAAAGATGGCAGTGCCTTTGTGTTGCTTATAGTCCCGGGTTTGCCCCATCACACCCAGTTTTCTTTTCAGTTCTTCCAATGTCATGTAACATCTCTCCTGGATTAAATTCCCTCTAGTGAACATTTGACATGAATTTTTGAATACAAACTATACTGATATTGAGTATGATTAAGAGCCTATATATTAAATCTAGTCTATAGAGTCTGCATGTTTAGGATAGGTTAAACCATCAGTCAGTGAAAGCATATCTATCTCAACTTCCCTATATCTGTCTATCACTAGGCACACAGCGGCACACCAGGCACACATCTTCTAATGCTTTTAACCAAACTTTGTACCTCTATAAGCACATCCAATATTGCTTTCTCAGCTATTCCTCATGATAGATACAATTTCGAAGAACTGTCTACAAAATTTGAACAATTAAAGTGTGTATTGTTTTTGTTATTGTTGTTTATGTTGTGTTTGTGTTTGTTATTATAAAGAGTTTCCCTCTAGGCTCACCTTGAATAAGAGTTCATCTTACTGAATGCTGAAATTACAGACATGCACTGCTTCACCTGGCTTGGCATGATGATTTTTTTTTAAGTATAAAAGAATGGGAAAATGTAAAGTATAATTTTAGAATTGGCATAGTATGTGGGGAAATAATCGTCAGAGAAGAAAAAGAATGTGAATAGAGGTACATAGCAAAAACATGGAGAGCTGTGAAGATATTAATATGATTAGCGGGGGCTCTTAATATATCCAGCTCAGGTATATAATAGAGAAAGACCTAGAAGCAAGGACTGTGAGATACATACTGAAGATTTCCCAGCTGCTGGCCTCTAACATCTCTATGAAGAGATGGAGGAAGCCAAGTGAAAGAGAAATGGCTACAGAACAGAATAAAGGATACTCATTGTATGAAGAGGAGATTTTCAGTTTTCTACTAAAGGATAGTGATCCTTAAGTGGTAGACCATAGAACTAACATATTGACAACACAGAGAAGATAAAGTTGGCCTCTGTTGGTTTAAGTATGCATATTTTCTTCTAAAAGCTATTTAAGTGATATATTGTACAGGATATTATTCTTTTATGGACACCATAGGAATATATAAAGGGTTGGGGAAATGTATATTCTACTATGTGCTTTGTGGCACAAGTTAATTAATTGAAATGTCAGTTTCTTTTTAGGGGTTTTATTTACTTCTACCATTCATAATTTGTTTGAGATGAAAGGTATCATTTACCAGTGCCAAAGAATCAATTTGGTGTTCTACAGCTAATGTTAGGGATTATTGATTTTATTAAATAATAATCATTTCAATATTAATTTACCAAAAATTATTCTTACCTATAACAGTGTATCTCTTTGAGGATCTCAGATTACAGAACATACATTTGGTGAATGTGTTCTAAAAATATTTGTCCCATATAAGAAAGATATGTATGGATCTTATACCTCAGGGATTATTTTTGGTAAATACCACAAGAGAATTACAATTCTAAAATAAGAAACAGTTTGCGCAAACTTACTTTTAAATTAAATTGTAATACAAACTATGTTTAGAAACTTTTAAAAACTAAGGTTAGGACTAACATATCCATTATTCTTAGCAATATATACTTTGTCTTAAAAGCCAAATTAAGGGCTACTTTTTCCTAAGGATTGCATGTATCAAATTGCCTAGCATTCTTTTTCCCCACCTAAGTCTTAATATTTGGGATAGTCTGTTATCAAACAATGTAGAGATTAGAGAGACCTAGAAAATAAGCTAAAATGTCTGCCCAAGACTGGACCTGTCAACATTCAATTATAGATGAAAGTGGGCTCATGGGGTAGTTGGTAGTTTGGGGGTTAGGGGAATGGCTGTCTTCAGTGGTATTACCACTGGTGAGTTACTCATCCTCCAGTGGGTAGATCCAAGACTAAATTCATGTGGCAGACCTGGGTGAATTCAGAGAGCCACAATACAAAGACAAAAACAGAAGAAAAAGAGAAGCGAGTGAGAGGAAGACATGTTGGGAAGGGGAGCAGACTGATAATGAGAGGTTGGTGAGAAAGTGCAGGGGTAGCAAAGGTAATGAAAATACATGACGTAGACGTATGAAATCGTCAAGGAATAAATTGAAATAGCCAGAGAGTTCTGAGAGATAGGGTTCTTTTTTTTCGTCATCTAAGGTATCCTCACTTAATTAGCATTTTGCTCCATTTTCAGAAATGGAGGAGAAACTAGGAGAGTCAGAGCCAGATATGCAGTTTGAGTTACTTTAGTGATGTCTTATTCAATTAGATAACTCTGAGTTATTTAATTAAATAATTTTAAGTTTTTCCAAGACAGGGGCTATGTAGCCTTGAAATGAATTTTCTAAATTCCTTTTAGCAAAGTATCCAGAATCATAGTTAGCCACACATGTGACCAATCTCTTTTAACATATTTTGCCACTGATCAGAGAAGAGTTCTGATTTTTAAGGCTGTAGCAGGTGGAAAGAAAAAAGAGCCCCATTGCTCTTTTCTAAGTGGTGGATATTAAAAGCTAGGAGATGGTTTCATCTCAATTTGATGTGAACTGTAAGCATTGTTCTTAAATATAGATCATCTACCATTTATCCACACATTTTAGCTTACTGACACATTTCTGTAGTAGTTTGATCTCATGACATCATAGGCCAGTAGGAAGTGGAAGAGACAGAGGCATTTGGTCTATTCTGCTAGTGAACGTTAGGCCACACATATATGATCATATGTGTTCTCCCAACTCCCCGATCAATACACAACTCAAGGTTTTGACATGTTTAAAGCATCTACAGTCTATGCAGCAGCAGAGCCTATGAACAACACAAATCACAGAGCATCCTGTGGTTCTATTATTTCAGTTTTCCAAAGATCTATATTAACTAATTGGTTTGATTTTGTTCCTGTGGGTGCTGTGTTCTTTGCTAACCTAATTCAATGCTATTATTAAAACCAAACTTAAAACCAAGCTTTATTCTTATTATTGAGCTGTGCCTACCCACACAGGTTGTGGAATACTTGATTTTTCAGTTAGGATATGGCTTTATTAAACAGTCAACATGTTCTTTACAAATATTAGCTCATTCATTTTCTCAGGCATCCATCTGTGGCTCTTAAAATGTACTATTTATTGAGAAACCCTGGTATATTTTCTCCAATTCACTCTGCTAAGAGGAAGTCAAGAAGAAAGAAAGAAATCATGGTTTCCTTCTATTATCTCATGAGAATGACAGAATTCTTGCCTTTTTCTGAGCTTCTCACAATCAAAACATGTTACTCAATCATCTCACAATACTCAGTAATGTACAGTCTTTTGTGAGTGATTGCTAATCACCAGACCTCAGCTTCTTCACAGGTGAAAATGTGTAAGCGATTCTATTTGCATTGTTCCAGGAACTGGAATTAGAATCTACTTATAAAATACTCAGTAGAGTCTTTTCCTATGTATTACACAGTAAACATGAGAAAATGGAAGTATTCCTTAAATGAAAAGACACTGACCTACTTCGCTATATCAAAGTTATCTACTACAGGTACACTGTTTCTCAGGGTTGTGAATTACCCATCAATGGAAGGGACTGGAGAGTCTGGTGTCATTGTTTATCCATGAGAGAGGAAGTACTGCCCAGTTGAGGCTGTATGGCTGGCTGGTAGTCTCCACCGTGTTCTCTAACTCTGACACTTCAAGTAACAGGAAATGGTAAGGTGTTGAACTGAAAGATCAGACACACAGAAGAAACCTTGATACTTAGGTTACTTTAAATTTTAAATATACTATTAATATGCATATTCTTAGTTATTTCTCACAATAGCCATGTGCAGAAAATAGAAGCAGTGTTAATATCATTTTATAGACTGGGAAATATTGAACGTTAGAGAAGTTAACTGACTTTCCCAAGATTGTATAGTAAGAAGGCAAGAAAACATGAACTCAGACATTTTTTGCTGAATCTTTGTCCCTGTATTTTGCATCATGTATGCTCATCCATGTGTCTATTTCTATGATGAATATACCACTTAAAATACTTTTAGAAACCAACAATTCATAGCGTTTCTCTTCTGGGTGGCCTACACCTAGTCAAATCCTGTAGTATATGCACCACATGATATTACAATGTCCACACACACTGGCTGGCTGATGATTTTCGGAGGTTTAAAAAAAAAAAAGCATTGCCAAGTTACTCTATGGCCTGCCTTCACTTTCCACCACCTTTTATTCTTGCATCCAAAATCAAGAGCTCTCTGAGGAGCAGCAGAATTCAGAAAGGTCAGGAGGGAGGGAGAAACATCTCTTGCTTTGAATAGCTCTTTGGATGGATACTCCCTTCTAACCTGTGTCTGTATCACTGTGGTGACTAACAGGGGGTGGCTGGAACTACAACTGTATCTGGAAACCAAGTGTTCAAGACTGAGAGCAGGCTCCTCCCCCTATGAATGACTGCCGTGATAAGAAGAAAAGGAAATGAAGCTGCAAGTGTTTGCCCGCCAAGCAGTGTCTGCTGTCCTCCATGTTTCTCCTCTAGCACAGCTCGATGCCCATCAGAAGGAGAGACTGGTTATCACTGAGTTTAGGTTATTTCAGCCTGCTTGTTTCCCCCATTTTTCAAGCTTTCCCATTACTCTAATAAGTACTTTATCTTCTGTCTTTGAAGTGTTATTCAAATCACCAGCTAGTAAAGGCCTTGGTTTCGTCCTTCTTTACATTTCCCAAAAGCAGTAAAAATAATCTGGATAGATATAGTGCTAATTTTCCTGACAGGAATGAAAACATTCTAAAGAGAAATTTATGCCCCTCCCTCCGGTTATCAGGCTATTCTGAAGAATTGGAATTTCCCCCAAGAATCTAATTCTGGGAGAAGTAACAGGTTAAAGCCTGATTTCTCCCAGACTAGAAGCTTGTCTTCTGAAAAGATATTTCACATGTGTGGGGCAGCTTGTCAGACCACCTGGTGGAAGATACTGAGGCCAGATGGTGATGATGAGTTGGTTACTTGTGTTTGTTACTTTTCTGCTGCTTATCAATAATAATAATAATAAAAACAGAACCAGATAGGGGGGTTAAAGAGAAAGATTAGAAAAGCAGAAAGAAGCAAGCCACTTGGTTATCCTCAACCAAAGAAAGCTACTGCCTGTATACCTACACCTATATGCCTTTCCATTTTGTCATCTCATTTCCTCTCTCTGCCCAGCTACATCACTTCATCTTCCTGCTCAGCTCTGTCACTTCCTGTCTATCTGTACAGACCTCCAGACCTCTATAGTTAACTAGTGCTGGGATTAAAGGTATGTACCACCATGCCTGGCTCTGTACCCAGTGTGGACTTGAACTCACAGAGAACCAGATGGATCTCTGCCTTCTGAGTGATAGGATTAAAGGCATGTGCTACCATTGCCTGACTTCTATGTTTAATATAGTGACTGGCTTTTTCTTCTGATCCTCAGATAACCTTTGTTAGGGGACACAGATAAAATATCACCACAAACATGAACAAAAAAATTTACAGGAAAAAAAGAATTAACTTGGACTTAACATCCTAGAGGGTTAGAGTCCGTGATTGTGAGGTAGACAGTGGGTGGCAAGCATGGCTGCTAGAGCAGAAATTGAGGGCTTGCAACTTCAATCACACGCACAAAACAGAAAGAGAAAATTAGGACAAGGAGTTTTTTCTTTCAAAGCCAGTCACTGAGGACCAAAAGTACAAATCCATGAGAGGGTAGGGGACATTTATCATTCACACCACTACAGACATCTTTGATAAGAATTGCTTAGATATCCACACCTCTGGCCCTGGGATTAAGTCTAAATATCACATCAGGATCCCAAAGGTGGCTGAGGGATGGAGGGAATTGCTGGAACTCTTTGTTCCTGTTCCCACTGTGGCCACAAATAAATCTTTTTTTCTTCTTCTTTTCACTATTAATGGTGTCTTTAGTTGGCCTATTTAGGACAAATGACCTAGCTTTTCAGGGCTTTTAGGAACCGGGATGTGGCACTAAATCCGTTTAACAATAGGCTGAGTAGTGCTGAAATTGCCTTCCTGTTTGGCTGTGGGAATGGGAAAAAGCATGCACCTGATCCATCTAAATGCCTGGGTTTCAGCTAATCAACTCATTCCATTAGCCTTCCCTCCTCAAAAACACTGAGGCAGGTAACCTAGTTGTTATGGAAACACATTGGCTTGCCTTATGTGTTTGGTCAAGAAAAATGTATGCTAAATCATGATGATTTGTAGGGAAGGCAATATCAAAAAGAAAACCCAGGATAGGGGAGGGAATAAGGATAATTATTTGTACCAATTCATCTCACTTTTTTCATACATACTGCATACCATATGTTGAGCATATGTAAAAATTATTAAATTTTCAGTCCTACTCAACCTCTTGGGAGCCTTATACACAATAAAACAATGCACTCTATAACAACAGAGTTCAGGTCACATGCTTTCAATGCAGAACAGAGATCTTGGCTGTGTATATCTACAACTGCTAACATTTTTCCAGAAATCCAAATAGGAGCGGATTAACATAGAATTAACTCACAAGATGAATTTAGGAAAATAAATTATTCTAAACAATAAGATACACAGTTTGTGGAAGTATAGAAGCATTGATAGATATATTACAAATGGTTTGAGGTGACTAAGGTGCTGTATACTGTTGAAGCGGGAAGTGGTGGCAACATTTTTGTTTCAAAAGCCACAGAAACAGCCTTTCAAGTTCTTAGATGTTTTGTGAAAAGTCGGGAATTCAGTTGTATTCAGAGTTGATCAGAGTAAGTTTTCAAGATGTAATGATGTCAAAGGCCATGTTACTCCAGCATTTTTTCATTGAAAATATATTTTGTACAACATATTTTGATTACAGTTTCCCATCCTTCATTTCTTCCTAGATCTTTCTTACCTCCCCACCCGTTCTCTCTCTCTCTCTCTCTCTCTCTCTCTCTCTCTCTCTCTCTCTCTCTCTCTCTCTCTCTCTCTCTCTCATAACAAAGGATAACAATCACTTTCTGCTATTTGCTTCCTGGTTACTGTTATGCCCAGATCTCGAGTGTCCCCCACACACCACCAAGGAGTCCAAATCCATATGCAAAAGCAAAGAGCTTTTATTCAAGCAAGCTCAAGCTTGGGCCCTTCATGTGTCCCATGCAGCAGTATGACTGGAGAGTGCTGAGCCCAGTCAGGGCAGGGTTTTTACCATAGAAGAGGATGGGGGTTGGGGGGTGAAGGGATTTCCAGGGTTCTGGACCCTGATTAGCTGACATTTGTCTAGGGGTATAGGTGTATGCTGGGAATATTTGAAATGTCAGGTATTTCCCCTTAGATGCTGACCCTCCCTGGGTGGGGTTAGCTTATGGCTTGTTCTGGGGACCAGGTGGTACCTGCCAGCAAGCCTATCATGACAGCTGTGACTCAGCCCCTAAGCATGTAGTCAAGCTGTTATGGGCCCCCGAAGGTATATGGAGGTCAAGATGTTCCATCCGCAGGATCTTGTTGGAATGAAAAGAGTTCATCTTACATGTACAGAATGAGAACATTTAGGGAAGTGATAAGATATACAAAAGTCATCTGTAACCTTCAATGAAATATCCTTATGAGCAGAACCAAGGCCACCAGGTAGATCTAAAGAGGAGATGGATGAAGGGAAAGAGACATGGCAGGATCTCAGAGCCAAGCATGAATGAGTGGATGTATTCTGAGAAGTGTAAATAGGGCCATGAGAGAAATGATAAAATGCCCATTGTGGGAAAGTAGTTGGTACTTGTAAGAACTGTGGCAGAGAAGAAACAACTTAGACTCTCATGTTTAACTTCTTATGGATCTCACATAGTTCAAAGCTTCTACTTGTCTAATTTTTCAAGAAAAGTATTCATAGTACATTTTAAATGACTGTTACATTATTAAATGGACCCCATGTAACTCCTAGAGTTATATACAGTTACTTAGAATTATATGCAAAGCAACACTAAAGAATTAATCTTAAATGCATGCTATAATAAAATAATTTGTACATAAGCATTAATGATAATATGATAAATAATAATGTTATTGAATATACTATGTACTAAGTCTGTGTTAAACACATTGCATGCATCAATTTCATTTAGTCCTCCTAAGTTTAGGAGGAAAGCAATTTGTTAATAATCAGTTTATAAAAGAAAAAAAAAAACAAGTGTTAGTCAGATAAAACAGTTGGCCATGATCTCATACTGGCAAGTTGTGAAAGTAGCACTTACCTGGGTTTAGTAGAAAAGTAGCAGTATAGGTGTGTGGGGGGTGGGGTGGGGGTGGGGGCTCAGGGCTCATCTCAGTTGTCAATTTGATGAGATTTAGAAACACTGAGGATGTCTGTTAGATCATTTCCAGAGAGGTTTATCCCACCTTTAATGTGTAGAGAGAAAAGAACAAGTGCAATGCTAGTACTCATGACTTTCTGTTTCCTGGCTATGAACGCTACATGACCAGTCATCTTCATCTCAAGATCCTGCCACCATACCTTCCTTGGTACAATGGACTATACACTTAAACCATGGGACAAAAGAAACCCCTCCCTCTTTAATTTTCTTCTGTAGATATTATGACATAGCAATGAGAAATGTAATAAAGTTTGTGAGACTGGATTGTGTATCTATCATCTGTAAAGCATCTGTCATCCTATTGTTAGTGCACTCTGAAATGAAAAGTCTAGTTTTCAGAAAGTCTACAGTTATCAGACCAGTGAAAATATTTTCACCAAGAAAGAACAAGAGGAAAGAAAAAGAGAGAGAGAGAGAGAGAGAGAGAGAGAGAGAGAGAGAGAGAGAGAGAGGCAGAAAGACAGACAAATAGACACACACACAGAAGCAGAGTGGCCGTATTTTTTAATCTTTTAGTGTATTCTATTACAGCTTACAATGTGGTACCAAGTGCTATGTAATAGTCATCAGGGCTAAGGCTACCCTTGACAAGTACTTAAGAAAGTGGTTCTTGTGATTCTGTAGTTCCCTGAGCCAGCCATGCTCACTGGAAACACACCAACAGTGTGCTCAGGTAAGCTTCACCACTCTCCAGAAGTGAATCTGACAACCCTGGCTCTCCTCATTGAGGTGACCTGTGGGTGGTGCCTGCAACCTGATAAAGGACCTGGGAAGAAAATCTCTTCTTTCACTGCATCTCAGCTTCACTAGAATGGAAAATGAATTTTTAAGTGAACCTCTGTTTTAAAGGCATGCTGATGGGGCTTTCAAGGATGATGCACAGTTCTGTTCTCCCTTGCTTCTCCCAGTGGTTCTTTATCTAAGAGTTATGGTAAAGGAAAATGGCTGCTCCAGTCCAGTATCTTGGTACAAATCCAGATCAGGAAATTCTATTAAGGTTCTCAAATAGATTTCTCCAACATTTTCAATTAGGTAAGAGATTCTTCTTCCTACCCACAGTAAGAAAATGCACCTGCATGCTCTACTGTCTTCATATGGATTCATGGAGGCATAAATGCACTTCCAGAAAAATATATTTGACAGCCAAAGGTTGAAAGACTCTACAGATATGTGAGATTATTGCCATATTTCTGTGAAAATCCATAACCCAATCTTTGCCCTTTAAGGAGAAAAGGTATTCTTTCTCTGATCAAATTATCCAGTGCTACCATTATTTCCAGCACAAGGAAGTAAACACATAAATAAAACATCAGTGGTAATTGTAGTAGCATTTGTTTTTATCACTTTAAAGTAGCTAGAGCAAAGCATCCTGAAACTCAACAGAGGCATGTCTGTGAATCTCCTTCTGCAGGAAATTTCAACTCATCAACCTTAACTGAGTCTTAGCAGAAAACATTTGCATTGTGTCTGGTTATCATTGGTGAATGTCTTCTTGTTGTTTTGTATTGAAAAATCACTTTTCCTTACTCTCCTATTTCTAGTTTTATCTTCTTTCCCCCATTTACATGATCTTCTTATCAAAATGGATACATTTTCAATGTAAGGACAATAGGAAATAAGGGACCCCATCACCTGAACACAATAGATATGAAAAGTGCAGCTGTGTTGGAGAAAGACTTGGAAAAATTAAACAAATAAATTCAAAGACACAGCAAGTCCTTGATTTGATAAATTTCTTTCCCTCTGCCCATTATTCTCCTTGAAAAGCACAGACCCTATAATTCCTTTGCCCTATTTGTCCACCAGGAAATCTCTAAAACTAAAGCAAATCAAATCAAGAATTAAACTTTTAAACATGATATAGCTCTTTGCTACGTTATGCCTGTCCTCCATAAATCTTGCTGTGGAAGACATCTGGGAGCTCCATGTTGCTCCAGTCCTTGGGTGACTGCTTAGGTGGTGTTTGCAGGAGTTCCTTCATTTGCTCTTGAGGCTTTTTTCTCTATTTAAAATACGTCTACTATTCATTGGGTAGGTACAAACTCTTCAGGTCATCATGTGATATACAGCAATACCAAGATTATACAACTAGCAGAATGGCAATGCCATAAACCCAGGGGGGAAATAATAAAGAGATAATTATTTATCTATTTCACTACTATTTGTAATAATGAAATAATTTATATGGCCAAAGGCTATAGAATTATGGTAACACTGGAAAGCTCAAGATGCAGGAGGTAGGTTTCCTCATTGTCCCCTAGCCACAATGATCATGAAAATGTTAAATTTTTATCAAGTACCTATCATGTGCCATGTACAGGACACTAATACCTCAAGTCCTCTCTTATAAATGTTCTCATTTTACAAAGACATTAAGTTAGCTTGTTATACAGGTAGATGTCTGCAGACTCAGGATTTAAGTATAAGTCACCCTAGCTCCAGTGAACCAACTCATAGGTCCTTGATGATTCTTTACTCTGTAAGTAGCTCTTCCCTTCCTGAAAAAAAAAATGAGAATCTCAAGAGGAAAATGTGTTTTTCTCCAAAGCAATGTTATTTTCTTTTTTTTTCCTTTGAGAACCTTTGAAATACTGTTTTTCTTTCTGCTTTCCCCATATTCTATGAGTATTTTAAACAGTATTTCACGGTGTAGCATCTTCTATGCTGTGACCTAATTGGTGACCACAAATCATTTTAATATCTAAGTGTTTCAACGCCATGGAAAATTTTACTATCTTTGGTAAGAATGGATGTTCATAAATGACACAGTACATTTTTAAAGTTTTTCTTTATGTTAAGTCTCTAACCCAGGACAAATGGCTGAGGTGTCTATTTAACATATCAAAGCTGACTCTGGCCTCTCCCTTAGTCCTTACCTACTGCAGAGTGCAAGTTCTTTAGAGCTTCTCATCTTGCCCCTATGGTGGTTTGAAAGAAAATGGCCTCCAATGGGAGTGGCACTATTAGGAGTGTGGCTTTGTTGGAGTAGGTGTGGATTTGTTGAAGGAAGTGTGTTACTGTAGAGGTGGGCTTTAAAATCTCATATATGCTCAAGCAATGCCCAGTGGGTCAGTCTACTTCTTGTTGCCTGTGAGACAAGATGTAAGACACTCAGCTCATGTTCCAGTATCATGTTTGCCTACATAGCATCTTGTCTGCCTGGATGCCACCATGTCACACCTTAATGATAATGGACTAAACCTGTGAAAATGTAAGCCACCCCAATTGAAAGTTTCCCTTCATAAGAGTTGTCCTGGTCATTTTGTGTTTTCACAGCAATAAAAAACCTACCTAAGACAGCCCCTCTATCCTCAATCTTTTCAGTGCCTGAGCTTCCCTATCCTTCTCCAGCTGTTCTTCCCTGTACAACTCAACCATTTTTGTTATGAAGCTCTTTGCCTCTCTTTGTCTCTTGGTCTTCTGATCACCTTGCTCTCTCCTGGCCTTTTGGCTCATGGTCCCCTCTTTCCTCACAAGTCCTGGATCAGTCAGCCAGTCATGTTCACTCTGGACACTTCCAGATGCCTCTGCCCCTGCTTGTGTTCTTCCTTATATCTATAATAAAAACTTCAACACCTTAGGAGAAGTCACATTCTCCTTTTATTTCTTTTTTTTCTTATTCAGTTTATTGAATGACTCCCAGCAGAAATAAATGACTTATTTCATTCTAACTTATCAAGTACATTAAATATATTATGAAAGAACTTCATGAGTGAAAATCCACAGTGGATTAATTTAGTTAGGAAGGGAGATGCAGTAGTCTGAAGGAGAATGATCCATAAAGACTCATATTTTTGATTGCTTCATTCCCAGTTGGTGGAACTATTTGGAAAGAAACAGAAGGTGTGGACTTGTAGGAGGAGGTATGTCACTAGGGTTGGGTTTGAGATTTCAAAAGCCCATTCCAATCACAGTTAGTTCTTTCTGTGTCTTCCTTGTGGTTGTTTTCTCAATGTGCAAGCTCTCTGCTCTGCTCCAGAATTATGTCTACCTGCCTGCCTGCCTGTCTGCTCTCAAGGTCCTCACCATGATGGTCATGAGCTCTACTATTCTCTAGAACAAAGAGACTCAAATTAAATGCTTTCTGTTATAAGTTGCCTTGGTCAGCGTGTTGTGTCATTGCAATAGAAAAGTAACTGAGACAGTGAACTACTCAGAACATCTTGAGGACTGGTGGACTTTGCAGTAGGGAAATCTGATGTCAAGGAAAGCAAAGCAAATACAGCTGAAATCCCATTAATCAAAACCATTGTCAGCCATTAATTGTTCTTCTGGAAATTGTTGATGGATCTATAATGTGATTGTAGATCCCAGCCTTTTTATCATAAACCATGAGCTGAACTATCCAATTAAGATTATAGGGATTCACTTGAAGCCTAATACATGATTGGATTTATGGAGAGATAGAGGTAGTTTGTAGCAGAGGGACCAATTAAAACTGCTTGGAAAGCTGGAAAAGATTTAGATTTAAATTGAATTAGCTTTTATTAAGCACACACTCTTCACCAGATATTGGCCCAGATATTTTCACATTATCATATATCTGAGCTTCACAATCACTCCGTAAGGCAGAGGGAAATGTTTACAGCCCAGTAACCTGAGAGCAAATGCAGACCTTCAAAACTTGTTAAAGATCACACAACTGTCAAGTGGCAGAGAGCCAAGGCCAGATATACTTGAGTTAAATTCCAACTATCACATTGCTTTCAGGTATTCTCAGCTGTAAAAATAATATGCCCATGGATGTCTTTCTGTTATACATTAGATAAAACAACAATCACATTACAAAATATTATATATACACGTACTTAGCAAATTTATAAGGTTTATTTAGAAAATTTGTAATTTACTTTTGTTTTTTAACCATTTTTTTAAATGAGCATGGAAAACAATGCATTTTTTTATAGTATCTGTTGAACTCTTCCTGGTATGGATGGATGATTCTTTTTTAAATTTCCTTACCAAGCCTCTTTTGTTCTGTTAATTTCATTTTCCTGTATCTAAAACTGTCACAGATCAAAATTCTGAACAAAGGAGTGGAATATAAATTACTATGGCTTCGGTGTAGAGTCTAAACTAATATGAATCTGTCTTAAATTGACTATAACATGCAAATTTGGGAAAAAATAATCCCAACCATTTCTTTTCATTGTGCCGTCTGGGGAAAGTTAGAGACTAAGCTTAGGTTTTTTTTTTTAACTCCTTGTATCCTAACAATGAAATATGAACAATAGCTGCTTGTAAGGTATAGTTGAAGTATTCATTTGGAAAATAATACATGCATGAATCAGAGTTTTGTTAGTGTGACATGTAACTACAACTTAAAGGGAGGAAACGCTTATTTTGTTCAATGGCTTAGATGTTACAGTCCATGGATCCTGTGCTCCTTTGCATTTAGACACATAGCAAGACAGAAACAATGTGATCGGAGGATGTGACAGTGGGGTGGTACTCAGCCCTGAGAAGCCTGAAAACAGAATAAGAGTGTGCCTGTACTAATCGGTGACACCCCCCCCCCCCATTCTAGTTTTCTTACAGGGAATTTTCCAGCCTACTAAATGCCATTGTCTGTGTTCTGGATATTTCTTACCTGAATTGCTGTCCCACAGGCTGACTGTCACAAGAATCATTCTCATAGACATAGAAGTTTGCTCTTTATCTGTCTAGCCAAACAATCTGCCATCAAAATCAGCCTTTACAACAAGTAAGTTGTGTTGAGCACTTTCCAGGCACTGACAATGTAGAAGTGTATTAGCTAGACAGAAATCCTTCCCTGAAGGAGCTATGGTCTAGGTACAATAGTACAGAGTAACTAATAAACATGTAGATAAAGATTTTTTTTTTTTTTTTTTGGAGCTGAGGATCGAATCCAGGGCCTTGAGCTTGCTAGGCAAGCGCTCTACCACTGAGCTAAATCCCCAACCCTGATATATTGAATTTTTAACTAAGTATTTTAATTAAAGGGCCAGGGTCCCTTGATAGAAAGGAAGGATGGTAATGGCACAAAACACTTAAGAGTTAATGTACTTCTCTGTGTGTATGCTGTAACTGTAGGTGAGAACTTGACATGAGAAAAGTATAAAGATAGACTTGTAGCCTGAAAGACCAAGGAAACAACCATAATGTCTATGAATCATACCAATGACCAACATGGCACCACAAACCTACAGGGGCAGTATGGGGACACATACCTTGGTACCAACAGCTCTCTAATTGGTCTTGTGACCCTCAAAAAGAGGGATACAATATCTGGTACTGGAAATCTAGCTAATTACTCAGTGCTAATAAAGTCATTGTCACTGGAGGAAAATCTGCAACCATTACTTTACTAAACCATCATACTGTCTAACAACAGTCTATAAATATTTGTCCTTATGCCCACAGATAAGTGTATTCTTTACCCCTCATCAAGGAATCTTCTCCTTGGGACAGATGGAGACCTTTAAAGTAAACCATAATCAATCAAAATGTGAGTTGTGGAGCCCAGTCCCAATGGATAAATCACTCCTGTATCTAAGGCTTGGGTAACATTGTAGAAGAGGGTGTGGAAAGATTGTAAGAGCCAGAGGATCAATGAGTTTGCCGTCAGATTTTGTCTCCTAGTAACACCATAAGCTATGCCTATAAAGTCTCATCAATGTGACTGTTGAACAAAGAGGACACTAAATAATATATCAAACTGGATGAGGAGAGGCCTGAGCTTTACACAAAGAGCTACCAGCAACTAAGTAAAGCTGGGAGCAGGAGAGTGGTTTTTCCCATGGAAGAGCACCCCAGTTGCTTATCCCTTGCCAAATGGTCATTCCTGAAAACATACACACAGGTAACATTATATGGACTCATCGGTTATATTTGGCAACATATATGTATATTTAAATACATATATGCACACAATGAAGAAGGAGCTCATGAGTGAATTGAAGGAGGGAAGGGAGAGGTATATGAGAGGATTTGAAGGGAGATAGGTTGTGATTCAATTATAACCTAAAACAGAAAAAAATCTCAAACGGAAAAATACAAAACAACTACAAAGAAAACAAATAAACAAACAGAAAGCAAAGGTACATGACATATTTAAGGGACAAAGTCTCTGGAATCCTTCATACAAAGGTAAAATGATCAGATTCCTTATTCCAGCCCAGAAATGTATGATAGGTCACCCTCATCACAGTAGAGAGAAAGGATTCTATTTAAAATCTGTAAAGAGCATTCAAGAGATTTACAGGCAGAAAATGCCATGGCCAGACTTACATTTACAAGTTTGCTTCTGATGACTGAAGCGTAGATGGTGAGAACTAGGATATTGAAAAAAGATGTTCTTAGTGTCGAGATACAAAACAAAGTAGTGCAGTAGGCAAGAAACCTGAGGTCTGCCGATGGGTACATTTGTTAGAACTGCACCTCCACAACAACATGATAAAGTAGATTACAATTCTTGGGACAGTATGTGTCCTGCTCTGTTGGTGCTTTCAAAACAAGTTGGTATTTTCTGGGTAAGAGTCTATCATTCATCTTTTACCCTCCTCCACCACGAAATTTATACCTGAAGTGTCTCACTCTAGCCAAGGGTGGTAACATGACAGAGCCTCTTGGGGCAAAAATACTGAGAAATATTTGTAAAATGTCTAAGCAGAGCTTCTGAATTGGGTAGAAGACTCCATGAGCACAGATCACTGAGCTATCAGATGTTTCTTGTGGTGAGACGTGGACAAGCATGCTATGTGGAGGCAATGGTCTTTTGAGAAGTCTGCCTTTAATCGGACAGCAAAGCTGAATGTCTGGTCCACATGCCTAGGAGGCAAACCTTGTTCAGAGCTCTACATGTTGTATTTTCCCTCTTGTTTATGTGCACAAGAATGACAGCCCCACTGGAAACTGACCAGCAGTCAGTCAACTGGCAAGTCTCCTTTAAGTACCCCAAGGTGCATCTCTTAGGGGTCTAGGCTGGTAGCTGTTTCCACTTTTCTTTGAGGTATACTGACATGACTGAGCTCAGGGAAGTTTTTCATTTTGAATGCAAATGTTTATGGGTTAAAAGCTTGCTTCAGTGTTCCAAAGATAAGCTTGTGGGAGGCCAGCACTTCATTCTTGTCACACATATTCTGTTTGGAGGCAGTGAAAGACTGGAAAAATTGCTTGAAGAAGCATATGGAAATATAAGAGGTCATGAGCAATCAAGGCTACATTTTCTGAGGATAGTATTAAAATCATAATTGGAATATAAAAAATATGGATCAGTCTCCCTTTTGCATAAAATCATCAATACGGCTTCCTGATTATTAGGACTCATTTGGGGAAGTGAATGAGTTGGGTTACTATGTTAATTTTACATGAGTTGTATTTTTTAAAACTGTTATGGCAATGGTGTGAGGAAGGAAGAGATGACAATTATTCTGCCTCTTCAGGTATTTTTACATGAGGGCATTTTTGTTTAGGAGAATACCATATATCTTATCAGTGAGTGATGTCTGTGTAAACATGTATGTGTAGACATGGGTGTGTGTTGTTAATTGTTTTTTCTACTCTTTTGCTGTTTGGGGGGACTGCCACCCAACTCCCAAATAAATCACACATGGAGGCTTATTCTTAATTATAAATGCCTGGCCTTAGCTTGGCTTGTTTCTTTCCATCTTTTCTTAACTTAAATTATCCCATCTACCCTTTGCTTCTGGGCTTTTTCCTTTTCTCACTTTTGTGTATCTTACGTTCATTCTTACTCCATGGCTGGCCATGTGCCTGGGTGGCTGGCCCCTGACATCCTCCTCTCCTTGTTCTCTTGCTCTTTTTTCTCTTCTCCCAGATTTCTCCTTTTACTTATTCTCTTTGCCTGCCAGCACTGCCTATACTCTTGTCTCACTATTGACCATTCAGCTCTTTATTAGACCATCAGATGTTTTAGTTAGGCACAGTAATACAACTTCACAGAGCTAAACAAATGCAACATAAAAGAATTCAATGCATATTTGCATCATTAGAGCAAATGTTCCACAGCATAAACAAATGTAACACATCTTAAAATAATATTCTACAACAGCATGCCTCATAATTTCTTGAAAAGTGTCTGAGCAGAAGTCTGACTAAGTGTTGGTAACAATATCCCTGCACTGACTTGATTCAGTTGTATTCAACATTCCCCACATTTTCTTTTAATACTAAAATTGCCAGCAAATTCTCATATGACCCGTAGTTGTATTTCACATTTACCCTCTCTTTTAGTAAGGTCCAAATATTGAAGAATTTTTCTCTTCAGCATCTTCCCATCTGTTGCCTTCGTTCAATTCCCAATGATATAGTTCAAGCCTTTAATTTCTTATCTAAACAATTTTAATAACATTTCCACTAATTTTCTTACCATTTGCATGGCTTCTTTCTACTTTGTCTTACCAAACCTCAAGTGATTATTTTAAACCCCAGATCATGTTGGATCACTTGCAGCTTAAATCTCAAAGCGGCTCCTCATAGTTTTATTACACATCTAATAACTAAATAATAATATCATTTGTGTGATGGACACCACACTTCTAAGGAGGCACTTTTAACCTGTCTTTTCTCTTAGGCTTCTCGCCATTTGCTCGTCTTAAATTCAAAGACTGTCTTGAATTCTTCGTTGTGAGGAATGAGTTGTAATACCGAGGATCCCATGAGACAAACATCAGTCAAATAGTGTTCTAGTGTCTTTCTTAGATTCAATGAAATGCACTATCAAACAGTATGATGATATCACCAATGTAGCATACTAAAACTTAAGTCACTAATCCTATATATCTTGTATAGGAATGTACCTATAGGATTAAATTTCTAAGAGAACAGTGTAGCATGACTCTTAAAAGGTCTTATTAACAAAAACAAAGCCGGAGCCAGGTATTGGGGTGAACGCTGAAAGATCAGAGAAACAGAACAGGCCACAGCTAACCTCACCTCTCCAACTTCTCAGCTGACCTTGTTTCCTCAAACTGGAAGCCTCTGTGTCCTCATCCAGATGGATCTCAGCTGAACTGCAGCTAAAAGCCTAAAAGCTTAACAACACTCTAGTTCCTGGTCTTCACACCTTATATACCTTTCTGCTTCATGCCATCACTTCCTGGGATTAAAGGCATGTGTCACCATGCCTGGCTGTTTCCAGTGGGGCTTTAAACTCACAGAGATCCAGATGGATCTCTGCCTCTGGAATGCTAGGATTAAAGATGTGTGTGCCACCATTTTCTGACCTCTATGTCTATCTAGCGGCTGTTCTGTTCTCCGAAGCCCAGGTAAGTTTATTAGGGTGCACAATATATTGGCAGACACAATATCACCACAAAACAGTCCAGCCAGTTTTTGAATAGATGTTCAAATCAGAAAAGACCACCAGGCCTGATAGAGGCTGTACAAAATACTTTCATGCACATCAAACATTTACTGCATTTTATACATAAACTTCTTGTTTTTGCCAATCTGTAAATTTAAAATAACATTACCTTGTATTTTAATTATCACATCTCATTACTAGAGAGAGGTTATTTGAAGGAAGAATCTGGTCAGTGGTATCCCAGAGCAATTGGGAGATTGTTTTTCTCCAAATTACAAGGAAGAAAGTGGGTCAAGGCATGCTTAAGCTTAATTATTCAATATCATATCATGAGTGGCTTACTTAAAGACAGTTTGTGGTCTATGGTCACACATGGGCTTCAGTGATCACTGTGTACATACTCCCTGAAAGCTCTGGATTGCCCCCAAATTCTCAGTTTTGCACTTGCTTTCCTGTCTTTCTAGAATCCTTCTCTATCCTTGAACAGTTAATTCATCTTTATTTGCTTCAAATATTTATCCAAATACCACCTTCTCCAAGGAGTGTGTATGTATGTATGTATGTATACCACCATAACTCCTTAACCAAGGCAGGTTGCCATATGTATCATATCTTGTGTTTCTAAGATGTTTCAGGGCATATTGGAAAGAATGTCCAGATACTCATGTTAAATGCGGAAATTTGAGCTCAAGGTTTTTTGTTTTTCTCCTCCTTTCACCAGCTTTGTGGACTCACACCCATGCCATTTACTCATTTGAGACTCAACATCTTAGTGAAATTAATCTTTGAAGTTGGGTGAGGAAAAGGTCCCTTGCAGCTCTAGAACAATGACTTTATATGTCCTGTATATTAAATCTAAAATTCTAAAATATCTCTCTCTCTCTCTCTCTCTCTCTCTCTCTCTCTCTCTCTCTCTCTCTCCTATCTCTCTCTCCTTCCTCCCTCCATGATATCTCCAGACTCCCATTCTGTAGCTCTGGTTGGCTCAGATCTCAGTAGAGTCCAGGGTGTTGTAGAACTCTTAGCGATCCTCTTCCCTCAGCTTCCAAAGTACCAGGACTCCAGATGTGAGATGTCATGCCAGACTTAAGATGCCTTCTTTTCAGAACGCTAGTCACATTTTCATGCTCTATCCAGCAATTTGATACTAGAGCCCTACCTTTTAAAATGTCACTGTTAGTTCCCAGCACAAAATGTATTATAAAGAATTCCCTTATCCTCATTTTCAAAACCTGAAACCGGGGTAGCTATGCCACTGCCCCACAGGTTTGTCCACTCAGTGCGTGCCCCTCAATATTCATTGTCACTCCCACCTTCTTTATTTCTTATTCTCCTCAACATGGCAACTATTTTTTGGCTGTATTTTTTTATTTTTAAATACTTCACGAAAATGCAGAGACTATGAAATCAACTCTGACTAGTTAGGGAACAATATTACTTCATTTTTATTTTACATATAATCCAAAGCCCATGTTAGAATAGATGATATAAAAAATGTATGCCTATGTCTTTAGACATTTAAATTTTGCTGAAAGCAATGTATTTATTATATACACCTTAGTAATCAAGACTACAAGCTTCTTTATGGAGATTTTTATAACTGTTTTTTAAGTTTCTGGAATATTATATGTGTTGGGTGTACATGCATGCTCACATGTGTATGGGCACACACATTAGTGCTGGTGCACATGTGCAAGTGTGCACATGCACATAGAGGCCAGAGATTGATGCCGGGTGCCTTTGTCAGTCATTCCTCGCCTTATGTATTGTGACAGGGTCTTTTTTTTTTTTTTTTTTTTTTTTTTTTTGGTTTTTCGAGACAGGGTTTCTCTGTGTAGCTTTGCACCTTTCCTGGAACTCACTTGGTAGCCCAGGCTGGCCTCGAACTCACAGAGATCCAACTGGCTCTGCCTCCCGAGTGCTGGGATTAAAGGCGTGCGCCACCACCGCCCGGCTGTGACAGGGTCTTTTGATGTTTAAGCTCACTTATACCTTATCTACCTAAGCAGTTTGCTTCCAGGATCTACTGTCTCTTTTTCCCAAGGATTGGGATTCCAGAAAGACCACCAGTATCTAAATATGTGTAGTGAATCCCAACTCAGGTCCTCATGTTCTGTAGCAGCATTTTATCCACTGAGCCATCTCTCTAGCTCTTACAGCTATTTTAAATGTTTCTTAAAGCATACAGGAAATAACACACACACACATACTGCATATATCAAAACTCATATTTAAGCAACAATAATGTGAAGGTTCTTGATCTCAAGTCACAGATGATTTGAAAGTAAAATACAACTCAAAATGGACTCTCAGACATCAGCATCTTAGTACCTTTGGCTGCCTTGGTGTTTACCTATAAAATAAGAACCTGGGGCTAGAAAGATAGCTCAGTAGTTAAGAGCAGTGAATTCTCTTCCAGGGGACTCCTGTTTGATTCCCAGCACTCACATGATGGCTCATCACTGTCTATAACTCCAGTCCCAGGTGATCCAATGTCCTTTTCTGGCCTCAGTGGGCACCAGGAGTGCACATGGTTCAGATATGCATGCAGGTAAAACATCCATACAAAGAAAATTAAATTAAATTTGAAAAATAATTTTAAAATAAGAACACATATTTCTGTGACTATTAACATGTCTATTATTACTATTATTATATAGTAATAATATCCTGAAACATAAAGACAGTTTTTGGAGTAGAAGAAAACATCATCATATTCATTAAATTACTCATACATAACAATTGTTCATGCTGAAAGTTTCCAAAACTGAGAGAGAGAGAGAGAGAGAGAGAGAGAGAGAGAGAGAGAGAGAGATTCCAGATCATTCCCTATGCTTGTGTTCTGAACCTGACATAGGTAGTCACTCCGTCTGAATTACTACATCCCTCTTAACAAGCCTGCATGGCCCAAGACGCAGCCTAGTTTCCTCTCTAGGGGCCCAAGGGTCTTTCAGAGCTTCTTCTCTCCCCAATCTTCATTTAATGAGCTGATTCTTCCCTTTATCTGGGATACCACAAAGGCCTTACTGGCCCTGAGCAACCATGGGGAATGGCTTTCTGGCTATTATTTTTTCCATTAAGGATAGTACTTCTATCTCCTGTGGGGACAAATTACTCTCTGAGAGGCAGCATTCTGTCAGGCTGTAAGGCTCAGTCTCAATGTCTAAGGGTACAACAACTGTGTCCTAGGCCCGGGATTTTCCAACGTGTCACTACCTTTTAGGAAATAGTGATCCCTCCTCTTGCTTATTCTGCTAACTCACAAGGTGACTTTCTGGCCTGGAAGATTCCAGGGCCACGTCAGGTGTCAAAAGCACAAGCAGCAGAGCTTGCCAGTGCACTGAGAAGCAGCTCTTACAGTGGAAATCACCCTCTTTAATCATGTCCAAAAGTCTATTTTCATCTTAACAGTTTCAGCCCAACACAAAATGACCTAGCTGCTGAAACAGATGCCGAAAGCCTTGTATACTTAGCCATGCCCTTCTTCTAATCCCCTGACACTGGATCATCAATACATAGAATGAGCCCTAAGGTCCTTTATCTTGGCATTCTTAATGCAGAATGGAGTCAAAGTAGGCAGGACATTAGTAACCCTGCCTCCCCCTCACTACCGTCCTTCACTTTCCTCATATGAGGGAGCCCCCTGATTTTATTGCTTCATTTGTCTATAAGTCACTAGTTTCTTCATGAGTAAAGCAGAAAGGGCAACAGAATTCCACACAGATACTCTAAGTTGAAGTATCACAAATTCTTAATGTTATCATACTGATTTATAGTTCTGATTGTAAATATGATCTGAAATGAGAGGAGGAAGGAGGAAAACAGAAGAGAGGAAGAGGAAAGGGGAAGGAGAGAGAGAGAGAGCCAAGCACATGGACAGACAGACAGACAGAGACTGATGATGTATTCACAAACATCATACACATCCACACATACCTGAGTCAAAATTTCCAGTTCTTTAGACCTTTAGAAAGTCTAGAATATATGGACACCAGAATTTTACTGGGAAAAGATGGAATTTTTACAATGTCACTTTCTTTAAATGTGTTTAACACAGTGACAAGAAAATAAGAGAGAAGGAAAGATACGGTTAAACTAAATTTTTAGTTATTATGGATATAAAGGGGTTGAATTCGGGGACACGGGGGAGCAATGTTGTTACTGAGTTTTGCTTTCTTTCCCCTGTGGTCCTGGTATCCTCCAACCCACTTCCTTTGATCAGCTTTGAGAGATCTTAACATGGAAACAGCCCATCAGCTGCAGCTGTGGGCCTACTCCCTCTCTGTTATGCTTGCCCTGCTCTATGCTGTCCAAGTGTTGATCAGAACAAAACCCAGGGAGAGTGTTTTGTGTGTCAGATGCAGAAGCAGGCTGAGTTCTCTGGCCAGTTGTAGTTATTCATGTTGGACAGTACTTATACCCCTCTCCGTGTCTTATGTAGAAAAGCCAGCCTGTGAGGTTCATCCATTGCATTTACTATGCTAACCATCATTCTGAGTGGACTGTGGATGGTAAATTCTTAAGAAATTAAGAGGCCAGGCAGTGGTGGCGCACACCTTTAATTCCAGCTCTCCGGAGGCAGAGGCAAGAGGATCTATGTGAGTTCAAGGCCAGCCTGGTCTACAGAGTGAGTTCCAGGAAAGGCTCCAAAGCTACACAGAGAAACCCTGTAAAAAAAAAAAAAAAAAAAAAAAAAAAAAAGGAAAGAAAAAAAATAAATTAAGATTAATTTTATTGTAAGGGCAAGGAGGTGTTAAAGATATGTATTTGATTAAAGTTTAAAATGCAGGACATGCATGAAAATATCATCCTCATCATAGTAGAAAACCCTACCCTTTTATGCTTATATTCCATCCAGACAACATTTAAACCCACTTAGCAAATACTGAGCTACTCTTCCTAGAGTGAACATAGTTTTAATTCCTTGCAAACCTCTGCTCATATCATATTTTGTCAGTCAACTGATGCAAAACCTTGTTTTCTATGTGTATCTATTGCAAGGCTCTTTTCTGCATCTGAGTTCTTGATCCTTTGACCCTGAGATTTTTCTACCAGAGCTTTTTCTACCAGCCAGGTCCAAATGAAGCTTTTCTAACAAATGTGGTTTTGTTTTTGTTGAATTCTGGAAGTCTTTCTTGCTCTTAGGAACGTCAGAGAGCATTCACTAACATCCTTGAGGTCCACACTTCACTGTGAAAGCACTAAGAAGACAGCAGAAAGATGAAAAGCATCCACTAAATAGACTAAATGAGAAATAGACACTAAACAGACAAGAAGGAGATTTCTTTCTTGGAAGAAAGCTGAATCTAGGAGCAGTACAGTTGGCTATGAATGTGCACTTGAAATACCCACAGAAGTGCAGTGATTGGGAGCATGTAGATTACAAATACATTTTAGCAGATAGGAGCATTTGCAAACAACAAGGATAGGTTTAATTGACAGTTTAAAGTCTAGGAGCAGAAAATATGATTCTAAAAGAGGAAACAACTCCAGTGCTATAGGTCTCTATGATGTGATAAATTTGTTTATCTCCCAGAAAACCATAAGGGGAAGAGAAGTCTTCAGAGAGCTCTGGGTTAATATAGTCCAACAGACTGCAAACAGTAGGACAGCTGAAGTCTCTGGCCTTGACTGCTTGCTCTTGATTTGAACAAGTGATTCTCACAGTCAGCTTAGCTTTGTGAATATCTTGTTTTGTGCTTTCCTAAAATTCCACGTGTTCTTACATCTCCACTCTTACATATCAAAATCTTAAGCTCTGAATTTCCTCCTGCCTGAACAGCCAGTTGCCACCTAACCTTCTGGTGGCTCTTCACAAGGGTGTGGGTACTGTCCCCAGAGCCCCAGGATGTGTGATGCATGCAGAACTTCATTCTTCCTGAAGTCTTTTCAAGTGTGCAGTACTTTTAAATCCAGGTAAATCTAAATGAACTCTTTTCTTAGAATAGCTTTTGTTGATCAAAGAAAAAATATCAAATACACAAGAAAGAGATGATGAATAGAGAATCTACACAATATTTTTACCAGGAAAGCAGGTTAGAAGTCTCAGTGTTTTGAGGAAAGTCTGTCACTCTAATGAGTGAGTCTCCAGAGAAAACAGAGGCTGCATAGAGAGAAGAAATTCGATGAGTATCTTATTGAATTTCTATTTTCTTTTTGTTGTTTTTAAGAAGAGTGACTTATTTTTCTTAAAGGATAAAATTGTTGGGCTGGGGTTATAGCTCAGTGGTAACTGCTTGCACAGCATGCCTAAAGCCCCAAATATGGAAGGTAAGTAAAGAAAATGGAGGTATACTTGGTGCTGTTTTCTAGAAACTGTATGTTTTAATTGAACTTTTTCAAAAACTTTGGTCATCAGCATTTTACATATTTTCAGATATCTAGCCCCTATTTTTTTTTAATCTCCTGAGTAACTAGAACTAAATAAGCATTACTTGATTGATGGCAACGCTGTCTATGTTTTTGTTTTGTTTTGTTTTGTTTTTCTTTCTAATACAGCCAATTAACTATGCTTAGAATTCTAGGTCTTGTACCAACTGGTCAGGATCTCAAACTTTCTTATTAAAATACAGAATCCTAGTCACCAGGCTTAGAAGTACTGGGTGGACAGTGCAACAGTTTGGGCCAAGCTCAGAGTACTGAGTCAACAGTGTAACAATCTGGAGTAGACCCAACAAATTGCACTTGTAGAAAGTGTTTGTGATGACCCCACATTAAGAACTGCTCCTTCCCCATTATTGGTAGTATAGCAGAAGCCAGCGGCCTCAAGCCAGACCAATGACTTGTGGCAATGAACACTTGCATGTAAAGATGAATGGACTAAAGGGTACACTGTGTGACTCAACCGGCCACACTATAGCTTGCACAACAAGATTTCTTCTCCTTTTTTTTTTTTTTTTTTTTTTTTTTTTTTTTTTTTTTTCCTTTGGTTGTTGGAAGACATTGCTGGCTGGTCAGAGACTGCAGTCTCTTCATGACCTGGCAGGTTATCTCAATAGTTCTCCAGTATGGGGCTCCCTCCCTGCAGCATAAGCTCCTGCCTCTACCCAGCCTTATCTGGAGGATGTCTCTAGGCCCAGGATGCCTGACTTTTCTCAAGGGTGACCCTTGACACAGTTACCTGCAAATGCTCTTCCCCTGATGATCCAGATGATAATTAGGCAAGTGCTCTGGCCATTTTGATAGGACCCTACTGCCACATACAAAGCCTTGAGATAGGAGCATGCCACTTAATGCAAATTAGGGTTTGTCCCCAGGCTCCCCAATCCTATATATTCTGTTATTCTGTATACTCTAGAATAAAGTTGATCTGATTCACGGAAGTCTGTCTCAGGGAGAGCTGTCTCTGTTTGTGCTCATGGGCTGCCAAAGCTTCCTGCCCCTGCTACTGCCTCTTGCTGTCTTGACCTGGTGGCCAACAGGCAGAGGGTCAAAGAGGACAGCACCACCACCACCACCACCACCACCACCACCACCACCACCACCACCACCACCACCACCACCACAATTTTGTTTCAAAATGTTTTGGTTTTTCTTTTAAATTTGGTTTTGTTTTGGGGGGAGGTTGTAAGGATGGACTCCAGGGGAGATAAGTGGGATCAAAATGTATGATGTGAAACCCACAAAGAATCAAAAAAAGTTAAAAAAGAAAAAAACCTACTCTTCCAAATACAATTTACAGAGATGCATGGCCCATGACTGATACTCTGTAATTGCTCAATAAATGCTTACCACCTGTCAACAGCCCTGCTTCCCATTAAACTACCATGTTTATCCTTTACTGTTCAGTTGCTCTCACACTGTAAATGTTCTCTCTTTACATAATCTTTGCCTGTTCTGATCTGTCTTGACTCAGGTAAAAGTGTAGCAATTTCTCTTTTAAAATTGCCTTTTCTCTTCTGAGTACATGCTGAACCATGATGTTCATTGGCCTTTTGATTGCACATTGTTACAAATGCACATTAACGTACCAGTTTTTGTTTCCAATGCTAAGGATTGAGTGCAGGGCCTCACACTTGCTAGGCAATCATACTACCACTGAACTACAACCCCAGACCCTAGATTATTTGATTTTAACATTTTCAAATATGCACCTATTTTGATAGTTCCTGAGAAACTAAAAAAAAAGAAAGAAAAGGAATCAATATATTTGTCTAATAAGAAAGTAGAGAGAGTAAATGCTTATTCGATTCCTTTTAAATTATTAAAGGCTACTTAGAAAATTTTCAATTCTTAATTTCTCAAATCTACCGCCAAATTAAAATGTTCCAATTTTTTATTGTTTTGTTTCACAAAGGAGTAATTTGAGGGCAAAATTCTTATCCATCTTTGAAACTCTGGTCACCAATATAAATACTAACATAAATACATGTTGTGTTGACACAGTTCTTATGAGGCAAACTTGACACTACTTTTGCTTTCCTTCCTGTAAGTCCTGACTCTATCTCACCAACTACCCAGGAACCCTGTGTATAAGGATCTACCAAGTCAGGCACAGAGGCTGGAGTGGGGCATGTTCAAGTAGATAATTATTGTTTCCATGGTTGGCAACTGTAGTGCTGTTAGAATTTCAAGACACCACACAGTAGTTTGTAAAACTGTCCCTAATTCTTCACTAATGTCATGTCCTGGGCTTTTATTTTTTTCCTTCTCTTTCTTTCTTTCTTTCTTTCTTTCTTTCTTTCTTTCTTTCTTTCCTTATCTTTTCAAAGGAGATACGTGAGTAAATGCCCATTGGATTGAGAAACCGCTCTTCATGAGGTGACAGCTTTCCAGAGTTTAAATGGTTGACTTGTAGTTAATTTTGTATAAAATAAAAGTATTTGAATATTGTTGCACTTATCAAAATGTCTCTCTGGGAAATAACTTTGGTTTAGCAGAATTAATTCATTTTTACTTCATTTATTAAACATTTATTAGATTTCCTATGTGTGCTGGGCATTGATCTAAGAATTCTAGAGGTTTTAAGCATTTTAAAATGTGTTAGAGGCATATTCTATCTTCTGTTAGTTTAACTAGTAGGAAATGTGTGTACATAAAGAATTACATTTTTTGAGGTAGAAGGAATTAAGTGTCCTACAGAGGATATGCATGTTGAAAAGGAACAGGACTGACTAGCTAACTAGCCACAGGGGAGACTTCACACCAGAAGCTGTGTTTAGGTTGGGTGAGCAAGGATGTGCACAGCCAAGTGCAGCTGGGGGAGGTGAGCTCTTCCCACTAAACCTAGCTGTTCTGCTCATCGTGCCAATTGAATTCTGAAGGGATATGGATGGGGATTGGGATGGATGACTAAAACTCTGGAACTCATTTGATTTACTTTGACTGAAGCTAAAGCAGCAGAAGAAGAAAGGCCCGAAGGCCAGCCAGTGTCACTCAAGGGAAGCTGTCAATATCAGAGGACAGGATGGTGGGATTCAGTGTATGCATCATGGGGAAGGGAGGGAAAGCAATCAACTGAGTCTTTGACAACACTAGTGTTGCAACAGAGTATGTGCTGAATTGTCTGTGATCTTCCAAGTTCATCCAACTGTCGCATTTCCATGCCTTTTGTTTTGTTTTGTTTTGCTTTGTTCTATACAGTCTGTCACAGATTTGGACAACGTGCTCTAGTACTGAGCTCCATCTCTTGCCCCTCACATCTTTGAGTTTGAATAATCGATCCCTCCAGAGGATTTTCTCCCTTTTATACACTGAGACTTGCAGGAACTTTTTGGATAGTGTTTCTTTCCCTTGTAAGACTGGGATCTGAGAGGCTCAGACATCTTTGTAAAAGTAATTGTCTAAAGTGTTACAAGGTAAATGGACAAACCTTTTGGAAAGAAGACTATCATGCTATCATTCTATTATCTATACTTTTTATTTTTATTTTTATAGAGATGAGGACTAACCCAGGACTTTATGGAGTTTAAGGAATCATCAAGTCACTGAGTTCATGCCAATCCCAGCTATGGTTTATTTTTATTGTTGTTTAAAATACTATTTTATAATATGTAGTATATGATGTGTATGTATTTGTGTTCCAGCATGGGGGAGTCAAAGAAAGAATAATCTTGGGTATCAGTCCTCACTTTCTACCTGGTTTGGGTCAAGGTTTCTTTTTGTTCACTGATACAAATGCCAGGACTCCAGGCTAGGTGTACTATGAGCTTCAAAGGGTTCTCCTCTTTCTGCTTCCCATCTTGCTTTTGCAGATCTGGGATTGCAGGTGCTCAGTACAGTGTCCAACTTTACTTAGGATGAAGAATCTGAATTCAGGTCATCATATTTGTGTGCCAAGCATTTTACCTACTGACCTATCTCTACTACCTGAAAGTAAATTTTTATCTATTTATATTTTATGACTCAACAGATATACCATGGCCTTCGAGCGCATAGTGACAGAATTAAGAACTCCCTGGGTTGCTATATCATGTAATCTAGTGTTGAGTTAGAGAACAGAGGATGTGGGAATTGTGCTGAATTAACCTCCTACATATAACCTAGACACTCATGTAAGAAAGAGGTTCAGTGTGTAAATACTATAAATGCTTTACACTGCAAAGTTGGTGGCTTGATTTATGTCAAGTCAGAACATACAACCGAAGTGAGAAAATGTATGTATTACAGGAAAATAATTCCTTATCCTTTCAAGTTATTGTTCAGGCAATTACTAAAGACTGCGGCTCAGTATGCAGCAAAGAGGAGAAAGCCAGGGTCTGCTTGCCATGTTGTCGCATATAGTGGCTTGGGAATTTGGGGAAAGCTGACTGTTATAAATCATCTAAAAGAGTGTTTATCGAACCCATCCACAAAGAGACAAAATTGAAAAGTCATCTGTTCACCCTGCAAAACGAACGCACCCCATCACAGCACAGCTCTGGACTGTTATGCACAAAACTGCATCTTATTCTCCATAAACAGTTTGTGGCTGCTGTCTATGTTGCAGATTTCAGATTTGCCTGCCCACTTTCCCAGCCTCTCTGAGCTCCTTGCCCTCTTTCCGCTGAAGATTCTGTGGTCCATCTTTCCCAAAGGTTTTAGGGCATGCGTATGCTCAAAAGTGGGGCAATTCTGCCCTCAGCTGGCCAAAGAAATGATTGCGTTTGGGATTTCCTGATCAGAGGCTCAGAACCTATTTTGTGATTTAAAGATGTACTTTCTTGAAAACGTTGAAGTTTAGCGATTTCCCAAGGCACACTTATTACTACAGTTATTATTACAACTTCCTAGGTATTTCTGGAATAATCGATGAAGAGAAGAATACAGATTGAGCTCCTGGAGGAATACTTTTTCCTGACACTTCCCTGGATTGCTAGCTAACTTCCACCAAGGTTTAAGTTCTTAATAGGCACACTGCAGATCTTTCTGGATCTGCAGATCTCTGGAAAGAATGAGCAAGTGGTGTATAACTATTTTCCCTTTGTCTTTCTAATTCATCTTTCTGTCGTTTTGGGGGAGAAATGAACATTCGACTGTTTAATAGTTTCTAAACTCAAAGAAGGATCTAATGAGAAAAAAAGAAGTATTTTCCCACAATGTAGGGAGGGTTGTGAGCACCAGGATGGTGGACAAAGAGGAAAAGAATCTCTCCAGTAGCCTAAAGCCCTAAAGCACACAAGAAGCACAGTTAGCTCCTTCCATTAGAGGGAATAGCAGTTCTTTCTTCCTTCCCTCCCTTCTCCCATCCCTCCCTCCGCCCTTCCTTCTTTCTTTATTTTTAAATTCTTTCTTTCTAATAAAAAGAGCAGAAAAGGCCATCACAACTGCAGGAAGTAAAACATGCTGACAGCCTCAGATACAGAAGAAAGCAAGGGACATTTTCCTTATGAGTGAATTGGATCTGGCTGGGCTGTAATTAAGAGAAGCTAGACATTAAAACTTTAGCGATCCCACCAAATAATCTATCAAGCGCATGGAAAACCCAAACCATTTGCTAACTTATTTTTCAATAGTTTCTCTAAACTATTATTCGGTCTGGGATTATGACACATTTTAATGTGGGTTTGCAGGCAAAATTGTATTGAATTCTTTGAGAAAGGTGGTAGAAGATACACGTGAGAGGTCCCAAATTAGAGACATGTCTCTAGCCAGTCCAATGCTTCTGCTGTATGCTGCATTTGATCATGAAGATGTGTTCACCAGCATGATGCCACTCTCCGAACATCCATGTGTTCATTCTTGCGATTTTAACTCAAACACAGCCTCCACAAGGCCATAGTTTTCTGTTGACCCTATGACATCTGAACTTCAGCACCCAAAATATATTCAGAATGTGGAAACGTAGCCAAGCAATGTTAGTTTCTCCAGAATATCTTCTCTCCTTTCTCTGTGACATCACTTATTTTTTTTTACTTTTCTTTACTACCTGCCGCCATTTCAAGGCAGATCAGCAAGCTATAGCCTCCTTCTCAAAATCTTCCTCAATTGTTCTTCCACTCATTATATTCGTACCACAGTCCCACGTTCATCCAGTATGCAGCAGTGAGGTAGCACATAGCTCAGTGTTTGCCTGGCATCTCTTTGTAGTGCACACTCAGCCAGGGCACTGACTGCTGAGCAGCAGGTCCTATCCTTGACATGGCTCTCCATGTCGTACCAAGTAGGGCCCTTGGTGTGGAAGCTCCTACCCATGAGTGGCATGCTTGTTTTTCAGCAGCCAAATTGTATATATTTTTCCATGCACTTCTTGATTAAAGAGCGTGATCTTCCTTCTCTTGTCCCTTTCAAGGACAAGTTTGTGCCTTTATTCATTTGCAATAACTTCTCTCATCGTGAGGCAATAAAAATATCTCAAGCTCACTCCATTCAGGCTTCTACACATGAAACAGTCATGTTTTTCGTGCTTTATAAAGTTTATTTATCCATGTGCATTTCTCTCATTTACTTTACTGTATTCACAGCTTATTGGCAAAGATCATTTTATTAAATTTATTCATTTATTTTACATCCCTACTGTAGTTTATCTTCCCTCCTCTACTCCCATTCCCTTCCCTCACTTCTCCTCACCCCACCCAAATCTTCTACTCCTCTGTTTCTGTTCAAAAAGAGCCAGACCTCCCATAGGTACCAACATATTGTGTTAAGACTAAGCTTCTCTGCTCTTAATAAGTCTTGTAAGGCAATACAGTATATGGAATAGATTCCCCAAAGCCCACCAAAGTATCAGAGAAAGGCCCTGCTCTTTCTGCTAGGAGTCCCACAAGTAGACCAAGCTACACAACTGTGACACATATGTAGAGGACCTAGGCTGGTCCCATGCAGGCTCCCTAGCTGTCCAGTGTCTGTGAGCTCCTATGAGGCCAGGTTAATTGTTGCTGTGGGTTCCCTTGTGATGACCTTAACTCCCCTGGCTCATATAATCCTTCCCCCTTCTCTTCAATAGGATTCCTGGAGCTTGGCCTAGTGCTTGGCTGTGGATCTCTGCATCTGCTTCCATTAGTTACTGGATGGAGGCTTTCTGATGACAGTTAGGGTAGTCACCAATCTGATTACAGGAGATGGTCAGTTCAGGCTACCTATCCACTATAGCTAGGAGTTTTAGCTGGGGTCATCCTTGTATATTCATGGGAATTTCCCTTGCACCAAGTTTTTACCTGACGCAAAATGCACCCCTACATCAGGACATATCTTTCATTACTCTTCCCCTCCATCCCATCCCCAGCCCAATCTCTCATCAATCCACACTGGTCCACAGTCTACCCAGGAGTTCTCTTCTATTTCCCCTTTCAAAGAAAATTCCATGCATCCCTCTTTGGGCCCTCCTTGTTACCTAGCCTCTCTGGGCCTGTGGATTGTAGCATGGTTATCCTTTACTTTACAGCTAATATCCACTATGAATGAGTATATAGCATGTTTGTCTTTCTGAATCTGGGTTCTCTAACTTGGGATATTTAGTTTTTTCTAGTTCCATCCATTTGCCTTCAAATTTCCTGATGTTATTGTTTTTCACAGCTTAGTAATGTTCCATTGTGTAAATGTACCAGATTTGCTATATCCATTCTCTGACTGAGGAGCATCTAGGTTGTTTCCAGGTTCTGGATATTATGAATAAAGCTGTCTTGTGGTATGATTGAGCATCCTTTGGGTATATACCCAAGATTGGTATAACTGGATCTTGAGGTAGACTAATTCCCAATTTTCTGAGAAACTACCGTACTGATTTACAAAGTGGCTGTATAAGTTTGCACTCCCACCAGCAGTGGAGGAGTGTTCTCCTTGCAAATAGCAGATATAACTCATCCATCTTTATATTCTTGTAAGCACATCAACAATTTTATATATATATATATATATATATATATGAAATTTATAAATATATATGTAAGAAATTTATAAATATATTTTCATAGAAAAATTCATTTAGAAAGCAAATACTTGTTCTTTAGGTCTGTACAAATCAAGAGTTCCATCTAAATATTTTGCTTAAAGAAAAATCTACCAGGATCATCTATGGAGGCAAGGTGTGGAAAGTGCCATGCAACTGCTCTCTGGGAACCTGCTTAAGTGAACAGATAAGAATCAAACACAGTTAGCATATTGGTCATTGAAATAAGTAGGTACTTTGAAAATAACAATTGATTTTTTTTATTTATTGCTTTTAAATTTGTATTCTGAGGCTTCCTCACACAAACTAAGTAAGCTTAAAGTTTTTGTCATGAACAGTACACACACAGTCCATATCCAGACACATACATCACAAGACTAGATATCAAATTAATAAAACTTTTCTGCATGATTGATACAGTAGAGTTGTCTTCTTCACACGATCCTATTTGAATACTCCCTGTGATGAGGAACATCATTCAGTGCTACTCACCGAGTACTCCGTATGTATTTGACACAAAGAAAACAGAGGTTGGCAAATCAGGCCAAGTGCATGTGCTCCTGTTTGTCTTTAGGGTAGAAATATTCTCTCTCCATCTGATTTTCTGTCATAAACAACATTTTAAGAATGTGAATAATTATCTTAAAAAAATTGAAGATCATAAGTTGTTAAACAACATTTTCCTCCATTGTTACATTCTTCTAACTAAGAAGATGTCAGAAAAAAAATGTAATAAATTGTGTTTTTATTACTTTATTTCAGGAAAAAGATAATTATAAAGAAACATCATCATCAATGTCACCCACAGATATTATAGGGCATCTGGCTTCTGCTAAGATACATTCACACACAACTTTTATTTTTCATCTATCCCTTTTTTATGTGTGTAACACACCAACTACACATCCTGGGAAGATGGAGAAATTGAAATAAGAAACTTTATAAAGATCAAGAACTAGAGTTTGTTGGACCTTTAAGAAAATGTTGTCCAACCACCTATTGTTTTTCTGCAAAAGCAAGTAATATTTAGAGAGAAAATAACTTTCGTAAGAGTTTTCAGTACATCAACAATAGATTCTAGATAAAATACAGTTGTTCAGTGACCCATTTTCATTCTTTTTTTTTTTGTTAGTACATTTGGTTCCTGGAAAATAAGTCATATGTTGGTTTGTCTGTCTATTCATTAACTCATTCATGCATGGATCTCATGTCATTTTGTACAGGAGGAGGCCTAGATAAGTCATCCTGAAAAGAAAAACACAAAAGGTGGTCTCCAACATTAGTTTGAAAATAGCAGACAAATAATTATTATTCTCATGAGGGTAAAGCCATAGCAGGACACTCCAGCTAGCAGGAAGAAATGGGCAGACACAGAGTATGAGATTCCATGGGGAATTCCATGGAGCAATGGTTGTGATGAGCACTCTGAAATATGGGTTTCAGAATGTAAAAGGATATAAATCATCAAGGCTCTCAAATTCTTTGCAAAGAAGTATTATTTCTCAGCAGCAATAAAGAACATTTGAAATTTTTCTGGTAGGATTTTATGGGAGAATACACATGTTCAGTGATCAACTCTTCACTTTGGAGATATCATTATGGTAACAACATGGTAGACAGAAGTGTTCAGTGATCAACTCTTCACTTTGGAGATATCATTATGGTAACAACATGGTAGACAGAAGTTTAGGGAATTAGACAGGAGGAGGATAGCAGTTCAAAAAAAGTGGTAGTAACCATTGTATCTAAACTTCAACCTCTTTAGATTTGTGGTGACCCAAGAAAATCCACCAGTGCGTTTAATCCACAGCACTGTTAATCCACATGTTTCTACTCTGAAAAATAAGCTGTAAGAACACAGACAACTGTGAAAGTGTAACATACCTGGTACTTGTGGGTATGTACATTTCTGATGAGTGAGAAGCGTTGTATCCTCTGAGGGGTGACACACCTACAGTTTTAACAGTAACCACAGTGAAAGTCTACAAGAGTTGAGGCAGTGTCCTTGGTGTCTAACTTCCCACCTAGGAAACCCTGCCTGCCTGGATAATTGCATGCGGGCTTCACGTAGAAGAGAAATGAGTTTTTGAGGCATGTATCTTTCGGCTGAAATCGATGTAGTGGATTTGTAACTCCGCACAAGCAGCAGTAATTATCATGATTCTCCCAGAAGAATTTCAGCAGCAATTCATAAAATTTTAGAGAAATAGTCTTTTGGTGGTGGAGGTGAGGAAGTGTTGAAAAATGAACATTTTTCATTTTGTTGGCATCCCTGGATATAATCCAGAGTTACTGGAATTTCTGAGATACAATGGAGTAACTGTGTTCTGTTTGGCTTAACTTTTAATTTAGACTATAGAGATTTACTCTAAGCTTTTCTAACTTTTTAATTATGAGAACCCAGAATGCCATGTGTTCAAAAGAACAGTTTAAAAAGCTAGTAATCTCAAAGCAATGCCACGGCTTAATCTGGAATCTGTAATAATACTTATGTGCACAATGGCATATAATATAAACTGATAGGAGCATTTTGCATCAGCATCTAGATTGCCTGATCTTTAATTAGAACACCAATGTAATGGTTATTTCTTTGGCATTGCTATGTTAGCACTAAGTGCCACATACAGCATATGAAGATGTTTAGGAAAAGATGCCAACTTAGTGATACGAAATGCAGAGCGAGACATAAATGTTCTCCTCCAGATGTTATGTGCTTATTGATTGCTCTCTATAAAATAAATCCTCAGTTATTGAGAATTGTGACTCATGTTTCTAAATGTTACTTGCTTTCCATGAATCAGGAAAATAATGGCTATTAATATTGCAACTTTCTATTTGTTATGAAATTTTAGCCCAAATATCAATTTATAATGCATACATATCTATGATGACACATATACAGTATATAATATAAATCATAAAGTCAAACTGTTATAATGAATATCCAGTGTAAGAAAAAGACAGAGCCTAAATTTGCATCTATATGCAAGCGTTCAAATTCACTTTTCTCTTGACAGAGGGACCCATTATTCTAAGATTAATTTTATGATTGTCTTGCTTTATAATAATAGAGTTGTGTCATACAAATATAACTAATAAATTACTTCACTTTACTTATTTTAAGCTTTATAAAATAGCATTAATATATTTTCATTCTAATATTTCTATTCTACTAGTATGCAATAATTCATTGGATGAATACACTTAGAGACATACAAATTTGTATACATAAATAATACATATGTATCAGTTAACAGATGATCAAATTCTATTATTTTCACTGTATAAATTATAAGAACCTTTTAATTGAACTTTTGCCAATAATTTATAATCTCCTTATCCTTCAAAAATTGTAGTTTCTAAGCTCTGAATCTACTTTACTATAGATACAAATGTTTATAGTTCATCTCAAAATTGACCCAATGCTTTAACCTACTGCTTTTCTAAACGCCTTTCCCCAGCTGTTTGGGCCCCTCTGATGCACCCTGGGTAACGCACAGGATAACCTTTCCACAAGATAACCTTCCTGTAGAAAAATATATTAAATCACAGGTCAAAGTATTCTTCTCAAAAGAGATTGTGTGTCTGTGTGATTTAGAAAAATATTTTTCTTTATTAGTACAGCAGTGATAGTCTTTTGTCAACAACATGTTCAAATTTATAACATGGCTAAATTTCTAGCAATTGAGGAGGGGCTTCAGTTCCTTCCACTCTCTCACGTGATTGTAGATTACGAATCGGATGTGAATAGGAAACCCCTTCATTGGACAGTTACTTTTCTGACAGTGAATCAAAGAGAGGATTTTCAAGCTACAAACAAACATGCGTATTTCCATAATCGTCTCTAGGAATACTGTCCCCAGTGTTGTTAGTATCACCTCCTTTGTGAGAATTATCTGTAAATATGAGAACTTGATAGTTTTTATTTCCTTTACTATACAGTTTTAAGCAGAACAGAAATTACACACAAAAAGTTGGTTCCTCAATGGCATCACAACTGTCTTATCTTCAAAGTGTTAATACAAATACTGCATAGGGGCTGGAGAGACAGCTCAGTGGTTAAGAGTAGTGGCTGTTCTTCCAGGGGACCTGGGTTGTGTTCCCAGCACCCAAATGGTGTCTCACAATCCTATGTAACTCTAGTCCAAGGGCATCAAACAGCTTCTCATGGGCTCTTCAGGCATTTAATATGCAGTGCATAGACATACAGGCAGACAAAATAACCACACACCCAAAAGAGTAAATTATTGGATAGTATTAGTAATACCTGTGTCCCCTGAAAAATTTCAGATACTATCATCAAAGATATCAAAACATCAGTAACTAACTTTACGTCTGTATTACTTGTGTTACAAGGAACAATATGAATATATTTTTGGTAAGTTGATGTTAATCTCCAACATTATAGCATTGAATGAATGAAAAACATATACTTTTCTATCTGTTGTATAATTATGAAAAGGCACTCTCATAGTGTGATGACTTTTTTCAGATACCATTTTTCTGGTATATTGTCACATGTTTAATATATACATAATTACACAACATGCTCTTATTTTGCTTAAACCAATTAGCACCTACTACAGCACTTGATAATACCATCAGGAGAGACCCTGACAGCACTGTAAAACATCCAGAATGGAACCCAAGATAAATATTCTTTAAAGTTTCACAA
Source organism: Peromyscus eremicus (assembly GCF_949786415.1). Classification (NCBI taxonomy): domain Eukaryota; kingdom Metazoa; phylum Chordata; class Mammalia; order Rodentia; family Cricetidae; genus Peromyscus; species Peromyscus eremicus. The sequence continues at coordinate 53,434,196 of NC_081428.1, read as the reverse complement.
CAGTGCCCTCTACTGTAGCTGCTAAACATTTCTTTGCTTTGTTTTGCTTCCCTTTCTGGTGTTACATTCTTTGATAATAAGCTAACTCCAAAAATCTAAAGTGCCATATATCATAGTTGATTGAAATTTTCAATACATTTATTTTATTTACTATGGAGCATGTAACATATATTAGACATGGCAACATTTGCTTTCATAGGACAATGCACTGCTACTGCAAACAGCTTTCTCCAAAAAAGAAAATTCAAGCAAGCAAACAGGATAGTTCCTCTTGTCTATCTTTGTGTTACCTAATCCATGAATTTTCCTTTATTTTGAAATCATATATTATCTTCACTCTAGTTATTATAGAGATATCATTTCTCCTCCTTCTAAAATTGCATCTCTTCAAAAATATCTCAATCTTCATTCCCTAACCTTTGGGAGACACAGTTCAGTGTATTATTATACACAGAAACAAAATCGACATCTTCATTCATTCTTTTTCCTTGTACCTTTGACATCAACATTTGAACAAGTAGTAAACAAGGCAAAACGGACACGCCCCCCACCCCACCCCTGATCTGCAGTGTCCTTAAGGTTTGCTCCTAACTTTATAATGTGCTTCACAACAAGCCAACACTGCCCCATGCTCTCCCACTTACCATTCAGTATTATAAGTGGTACTTTGTATCATTTTACATTTGAGTTATAGAAGATATCTGCCCTTCAATTATTTGTTCCTGTTCAACTTGGCATACACCCCACCCCCAATTCCACTGACATATTTTTGTTTGAAATTCACCAGTGGCCAACACATTGCCAACTTCAACAGATACTTTTTAATCCTCATTTTATTTTAACTCTAAGCAGATTTCAGCACAGTTGTTTTTGCCTCTCCCCTCATGGCCTTTTCCTGTGTTGTTTTATATTATATTTTTGCCATGTTATCATTATATTTTCCTATATACTCTTCAGCTTCCTTTGCTTCCTTCCTTGTCTCCTCCCAACTTCTAATGTTTCCATTTCTCAGGGGTCAAATCACAGTCTCCTTTCAAATCAGAGTCACATTAAATCATCTCAGATATGCCTCTCTTTCACCACCTACTACATAGCTAAGATATGACATCTTCTTAGTCTCAGATTTAAATTTCCAGTGTTTTTTAATATAGCATTTCCATTCGGAAGGAATGGGTTACAGATAAAAAAAAAACCCTGACTCTACCTTCAATCACCAACACTTGGACTATATGAGTCTCAATGTGCAAATGCTTTGGGCAATCATAGATTTCTAGGGGAATAGAGGGTGCTATAAATGTACAATTCTGAGTTACTTTTCTCCTCATTTTTCAAAAATATTCACCTATCATTCTAATGGATTTATAGTTAAGGGGTCAACCAATGAAGACCATCTTAACAGTGTTTTTTTTTTTTCTTTTTCTTTTTTTCTGAATGATGGGAAGGATAATGTTGTAGGGAACGAAGTTCTCACCAACTAAACCAGGTAGAGGGGAAGGGAGAAGAGAAGAAGAGGAGGGGGAGGAGGAGGAAGTGGAAGGAAAAAGGAAGAGACAGAGGAGAGAGGTTGGGAGAACACAGCAGAGGGTAAGAAAAAGAGAATAACGGAAGGGGGAGGCAGACAGCAACAAGAAGACAGGGAGAGGAGAAGAAGGGGGAGAGGAGGAAAAATATGTACAAAGTAAGCAAGTCTCGTGAGGTTTGGAGCAAGAAATTGACTTATCAATGGAAAGACATAAATATCAGAAGGAACAGAAAATGACTGTGAGTTGTCATTCTTCTAAATATGGCATTTGTGTTCCAGCTTTGCCCATTGGTCTAAAAGAATACATCTCACTCTGTCCTTCCTGCACGGATGTCCTCTGCATCCATCCCAAGTTGTTACTGTGGCCTTCTTTCTTGGCAGTGCTATCTATCTAGCTGTGGACTCCTCAGCTGATTGTCAGCACTGTCTAGCCTCTGGACTGGATCCCTGGTTGATTTATAATTTATCATGGCAGATAGTCTTGTGGGGTGCGTAGACGCCCTCACTGATCCTTCTGGTCCCTAATATTATCCTTTCTCTGGCAAGAGAGAAGTGGGAAAGACACTTGTGACTTCTATGTAATGCTAAGATGTAAGAAAACAAAATCATTTCCAGGCAGGCAAGGTTACTAGGCAGATACATCAGAACAGACACATAGTCAATCTGAGAAGTGCAGCTTGCCGAAGACAGAGATGGATATTGAGAGTGACTGTGGGCTTGACTTTCTTCCCTCTTCATCAGGATCCATACATAAAGCACATCGACACTGAAATCCTAACTGTGCCGCAGGATGTCTGACTCAATTGCTCTCTTTAAGTTACTGCATGTGACTAAGAAAAACAAGTATCAACACTCAAAAATAAAAAAAAAAACCTGCAAGGAGGAAAAAAAATCTTTTGGACAAAATGACAGAAAATCACTTGGATGGTGAAATCCATGTACCTCACTCTCACTGCTGACAATTTAAACCAAACTTTTGTGACACTGTATAGATTCAAAATCTACTGAAGCCTAGAGACTTTCATTCACTTAGTTCAGAGTCTTGCTATTAGTAGATCACAATAGTATATCAGAAATAAACTATTTTGAGAGGCTCAGTTTGAATTCAGCAAATATTCAACAAATGTTCATAAAAGCTTGTGTGCCTGTTGTGGTAGGCAATTGAAGTAGTGCCAAGGGTGCCTCTGGAGGTCAAAAACAGTCATCCTAGCCCTCAAGGGGTACTCAGTCCAAGCTGTAAGGCAGCACTCAAGGTGGAACTTCTATAAATATTTAAGTTAACACGGGCAAAAATTCAACTCAAGCAAGATGAAATGTAAGATGCAAACATTTTGCCATTGTCTGGGGAGTCTTGGTATAGATCTTCATGTGTGAATTGATAAGAAAAAGGGGACTATCCCATTTGGCAAAGGCTTCTGTGGGGAAAAAAATTCATGGTGTATGATAGTCACACTTGCTACTTGCTTTCTACCACATTGATCTAGAATGCATTCCTATGGGGCTTAAAAGAAGTTCCTAGGAATGGGGTATGCATCAGACTTTGACACCATGCCTTGGGTCTCTACAAATTGCTGAATGCAGGGGACAACACACTGATCTCAAGACTCTTCTCTCTTTCTCCTGCACTTGGTTCTGTAACATAGAAGTTAAGAGATTGGATTCTGTTTTCTAGGTTTGACTGAGTAGAATGCATAATTTTATTTCTCTCTGTGCTGGTATAGGATGATTGGTCTTTGTCATGGATTATGATAAATATGATTGTTCAAAATTAGAAATATTGACCTTGGTGGTTGCATGAAATAGGACATTTGCTTCATCACTCTTGTGGTCGAGTTCCCAACACAAAAAGATAACTACTGACAAAGAAAAGTCACCAAAATGTGTTGACAGGGTTGTGGGGAAAAGAAAGCAGGTGGAGAAACAAGCATGGGCTTGGAAACAGCTGTTCTGTGCTAGAGCAGGTGCATCTTATGCTTCAGAAATGAATGAAAGAAGAGCAAGACCACTAACAGTTACTTGAACATGTGCCCACTGGGCTCTCGTTACAGGTATGAGTGCCAAAGAGTAGGGACAGAGAAAGAGGCACACTTTGTGTTCACAATATGCCCTCCAGGGATGAAAAGACTCAGCCAACAATGACATCACATTTACTTTTATACCTATCCTCCAATACAGTGCTTGGTTACAAGACATGCTTCACACCTATTTATTAATATGGAGAGGATGTTTCAATTAAAATAATTTAGCTTTTCCTGTTTTTACTTACTGCAAGTCTCACATTTCTATTTAAATTCATTGACCTGGCTGCCAAGGAAGGTCAGAGAGAAAGACAAAATTATCATTTATTCTCTTGCTAGAGAATTACACCGTATTGTGCCAGAAATAATTATGTGTGATTTTCAGATATTTCCAGCGTTCATTCCTACAAGCCTAGGAAACCTTGTTTTCTGAGGTCAAGAATCCGAGATTCTGAGAAGTTATTTAACTAACCTGAAGTAGTACAAATTTGAAGTAAAATAATCATGTGTTTCCTTCAGTAACTGGAGAAGTGTTGTATAAATGTGAGTTGGTGTGACATGAAAATCAAGCCTTAATTTTTAGTTTAGTTACAGAAATAAGCAAATGATCCTTCACATCTACAGTGATTAAGCACATAGAAAATAAAAGACAAATGCTGCCGGTCCTTTTTTTTTATGTATATGGGTTTTGTGCCTGCATATATGTTTATGCACTATGTGCATACAGTGCCTGCAGAGGCCAGAAGAGGGCGTCAGATTCCCAAGGACTGCAATTACTGGTGGTTGTGAACCTCTGTGTAGGTGCTGGGAGTCAAATCTGGGTCCTCTGAATGGACAGCAAGAACTTTATACTGCTAAGCCAAAGCTCCTGCTATTCTTAGTAGACCACTGCATGCGAACTTTCAGAGAAGATTCAGCCATGTGTAAATAGCTGTGTGTGAATGACTATGTATGCATGGTGGTTGCGTGTGTGGTTTTGTGTATGACACAGAATGAGTTTGACTGTGTGTATATGTGTTTGAGACAGTGAATGTGTGATTGTATGTGTGTGTATGTTAATTAGGTATTATCTCTTGTGCTTACTTCATTAGCCATAATCAAACACTAGTCCCAAGGAATTAGCAGCCCAAAGTGGGTTGGGAACTCACACCTACTGCAACAAAACATTGATCCAGTAGAGGGAGCCTCTGTCTCACAATTGAGGCTGCTACTGTAACCCTGGTGAACTGCTTTTGAGGGCAGCTTTGAAAATCCAAAGTGTAGAGTGTAGAGAAATTACTGCGCATGTTTTGGTTTCTGTGCTTATATGCAAGGAGAGATGCATGAAATTAGTGCTCATCACTTAAATTGCAGGTATTACAATCCTGTGGAGTATTAGATATTACCTCTGATTCACCGTATTATAATCCTGTGGAGTGTTGGCTATTACCTCTGATTCTTTGTCATTTTCAAAGGCCAGATGTGGCCATTGTTGTCCTGGATATTATTGCAGCGTTTTATTCCCCAGACAGTGCTGCCGTGCCTTCCAGCCTTACTAATATAGTGACAAATGGAGCCCTCTAACCTTCCCTCAGCCTCCTCCTTCCCTTTTCTTATTTCATCAGACTTCTCAAGATGAGGGTAGAATAGACCAGACAAGGAGATAAAAGGAAATCGCAGGCATGCAGACTTACATAGTTACATCTTCATTCTGCAAAATTTTGCATTATAAAAAGAGGTATCTGAAGGTCAGGTAGAAGCAACCTTTAATTTTAGATGTGTTCTGGCTAACAAATTCTCTGATAAATAGAAATAGGGAGATGTACGTATGATTCTAGACAGCATTCTTTCATTTCTCTATATTGTTCCTTTTTATTATTTCTCCTTCAAAATGGTATACTTACTAAATTTTTAAGAATTCCATATAACTTAACTTGATCACATTCACGCCCCCTCCCCAAATCCTCCAAGATCTGCCCTCATCTCCCTACCTACCCAACTTCCTGTCCTCTTTTTTTCCTCCATTGAGTCTAATTTGTGCTACGCAAATACTCTTGAGTATGGGATGATCTCCTGGAGCATAGGTAAGGGCCATACCCTTAAGAGAAACTGACCCCGCCTCTCCTGGTAGCTATCAAATGACAATGCTTTCTCAGTTCAGAGTAGGACTTTGTGCTCACTTCTCCCTTTCATTCTGGAATTTTGCAGGGATGGTGTTTGTGCAGGCCTTGTATGTGACTCTTGCAATCTTTCTGTACCTCTTCCAAGATGATTCCCCATCCTTGGAAGCAGTGTGATACAGGTGCCCCATATTACGCTAACTACTCTGGAGTTGCATATCTTCTACATGTTGACCAGGGGTAGATCTCTGTGTTAATCACCATCTACTGTAAAAAGGATCTTTAAATGGCTGTTTGTGTTCTAAGGGGAGACCCACACCTGCCACCATTATCAGGGTCAGGAACCTGTGGTTAGGTTGGTCACAGGCTCAGGGAGAGAGCATACTGTTATTATTACATTAAATGGGCAGAGTATTGAATTCAATCTAATGATTTACCACTATGCCTGTAGATTATTACATCTCTTCACCATCATCAGTGTAGATTCTTTTTTTTTCCATTTTTTCTTTTTATTGAAAATAGTTTTTTTCTTAGACAATATATTCTGATTACGGTTTCTTCTCCACCTACTCCTCCTAGATCCTCCCTATATCCCCTCTCATCTGAATCCACATCCACAGCCATAAATCCAATCAGAAAATGTTTGGTTACTCCCATATTCTTACAGAATCTATTTCTTTATTATAACCTCACATTTTCCCTCTCATTTTTGTCTGTTTTCTCTCCATTCTTTATCCTCCATTCTCTGCTCCACTTCCTTTTCTCTCTGGTCTAAGGCATCTATTATTTCTTGTCTTCTTTTTCTCACCATTTCATATTCTCCCAGGGCATCCTTAATCTTCAGACACAAATTAACCTCTTCAACTTTTTCATACAAGCTGTCAGTCTACTTGAGGTATCAGTATACTTCATTAGCTCCATGTCTTGAAGCAGTTCAGGTAAAGACATGCTGAAATCCTGCACCTTAACGTCTCCTTCTAAAGCTGGTGATCTCTGTAGGTAAGAGGTCTAGGCTTCTGGCTCAGGTAAGTGGAAAATACTGGCTATGTAGTTCTTGCTTCTGATGGTGCAAAGTAGGCTAGGGTCACATGCTGTTGAACCAGTAAATGAAGATGTATTAAAACCCCTAGAATAACAAGAGAATCAATGCAGTTTATGATATCACTAGAAGAAAATGCTAGTGTAAGGCTTAAAGTGAATATAAGATTGCTAACTGATTTGTTGTGTTGGAGGGACTTGTCTTTCATATATAGCATAAGCTCCTTGTTTCCCGTCCTCATAATGGGAATAAAATGTTCACCACATGAGAACTGCCATGGGAGTAAAATGACGTATACAGAGATGACTATTAAAAAAACTTATCCCCAAAATAAGCATGGTTTTAAAGTGGTATGACAATGGAGAAAAAATATGAGCTCTAAAATCAGAAGTTCTTCATGCATAGCCCTTTCCAGATACCTGATCTCCAACAGAATGCAACGGAATATAAAAATGTTCACATCTAAGATGTGCTTCCAACCTGCTGCACAATCTTAAGTAAGCTGTGGGAACTTCTGAATTTTGACTTCTTCTGCACTCAGTAGATGAACATAAGTGGTTTCTATTTTAAAGTCAACAAGACTGAATTTGATGATCTAAGTGGGGAAGTGATACAGTCAGGAGGGGGTTCTCTCCTCTCCTCTTTTCTCCCCAATAATCATCAAGACCTTCCACTCTTCCCCCTAGGTTAACACTCTAAATTAAGCTAGAAGCTCACACTGCTCCTTATTATGATAGGAGCTCTCCAAAATCTCATCTTTGTCCTGGATTAGGTTAACATCTCTCAACTGAGGGTTTTTTTTGGTTTTGTTGTTGTTGTTTTGTTTTGTTTTTGCCATGTACTGCCATGTGCCAGTGCACAACCTTGGAAAACATAAATATTTCAGGAAAAAATTATAATAACAATAAATGTCTTGGTTCTGAGTCTCCATGTATGCTGGGAAAAGATGCATAGGTTGTCATGGTTGTCTTTAAAATCATACTTGTCTTAACACCAATGAGCAAGTCTTACTTATCTAAAATGAAATGCTCTAGAACTCTCATTCAAAGACTGCTGCAGACCTCCTTTATCTGGCAATAAACCCCATTCCATATCGATATTGCTCTTCATTCCAATAAAATAATGGAAGCCATTATTTTATCTCTTATACTTTATAGACCCATCCCTTCGGTTACCTTTTTATTCCGGCTCCAATACCTGGCTTTTCTTCTCTGTGTTCTTTGCGTGGATTTTCTTAAGGATATTTGAAAAAGATGCTCCCTGGCCCCCATTCTTATATGTCAAATCACTTCTCCAAATGATTTGGAATCATCTCCAGTTTTGCCACCTGAGATACTCTAGTATTTTATGTTAAGTGTTTTATGAACATGTTGAGATTGCCACGTGCTGGCTGCAGAATGTTTTAGGAAGCAATGACTGCATCACCATGTTCTTAAAGAATATATCGTTTTTTTCCAGTACTGCTACTGTGAGCAGTATTACTGCTGTGAGCTTGGGAGCTCACAGCAAAGTAAACCTATTATCTCCCAGTTCTGCATGTATGCAATCATGCGTGATGTGCTTGGCTTATCTTCAGAACCATGCCAGATTATAATTAATGCACTGCTATGCTGTGATTTTCATCAGGGGTCTCAAGATCAATGGTTGTGATAGAGTTCATTTTTTTTTCTCTTAGTTCTCAAGTCAACCATGCTTCCATTCTTTTTAACTTCTTGGGTTGTTTGTTTGTTTGTTTGTTTGTTTGTTTGTTTTGTGTGTGTGTGTGTGTGTATTTAGAATTCATAGGATGACATTGGGCCTGGTAATGCAGGATAATCTCTCTATTTATGACCAATTTATGAATAGTTTATTGCATTCCTTAAATCCTTATTGTCATATAGGGTAATGTAGCCACAATCTCGGACATTACCATGTGGAATCTCATTGAGGACCACAATTTTTCCTACCCAAAACCATAACTTTCCTACCTTCACATAGAAAGTTAGAGCTGAAAAGAATCTCAGAGACTCCCTGGTCCAATCTCTTCCCATTCCAGGTGTAGAAAGCCAGGGTCCAGTTAGACAGACTTGTCAACATGAAATGGATTGATGACACACCAGTCCTCTTTCTGGTACTTTCATAGATGGCCATAAACTTTGTCTCTTAAAAGCCTTGCCGTCTTTCCATCTTCTAAGAGTCTATTCAATCATGAGTATTATTTCTACTCTACCAGCTATCCACCTTAGCATCAAGGTTTTATTGAATGAAATTGCTAAGAAAAATGTTAGCAAAAGATTTTCAAATGTTTAAATAAGAATTTTTAAAAGAATGTTTTTTGGGGAGAAACAAAGAATGAAATGACTAGAAAGAAATCACAATGCAACATAAGAAGAGTAGTTTGGTGTGTGCATATACAGACACACTGACAGATAGGAAAGGGCACAAAATGAGCCAGAGATATCTCCATGGGGTCAAGTGTAAAGTAGGTGAAACAATAATGGCTAAAAGTAGAAAAGGTGATTTCATGAAAAAGGTGGGCACAGGTGTGAGAGCTGACAAGTCAAGAGCACCAAGCAGATTGGAGGTTGTTCCTGGAATAAAATGACTTATTTGAAGAGTCAGCCCAATGCCAGATGGTGCTGGCCAGGTGAGAGACTCATCACCCACAAGGGTTTGCAACTAAGACCATGAGAAAGCATATAGATTGGTTTAGATAACATATATTAAACAACATGACTTTTTGGCTATCCATCTGTTAATCAGATGTTAAGAATAGAGAGAGACCCAAGACAGAACAAACAAGCAAGGGATGGCAAAAATCCAGATATGAACTGTGGCATCTATCAGGGTCATCAGGGAGAATGGACAAATCAGGGAATCATGAAGGGAGATCTGGAAGAATTTTCTGACTGCTCAATCAAGTATACACACATACAAAGAGATCTCAAAAGCACACAGGATTTTCCATGTAGAAGGTCTGGAGGGTAGAGGCACCTCCACCAGAGTTGGGTCATTTAAAAACCAGATGTTTTCTTTTTACACACAGAGGGTTCATTCATGTCAACTTCAAAGGTAGTGAGGATAGGCAGTCATACTTACAGCTTTCCTTTTTATTCATTTACTTTCCCACATTAAAGATGGATTATTTTTTATTTATTTTTCATTGGAAGCCTAGAAGGCTGACATGGCTCCAGTGCCTTGGGTCCCTATATAAGCAAACTATAACCAATGGAAACTTAATCAAAACTGAAGCTTCAGCATCCAGAAGCCACTAACCACCAACTAGAGATTTTGCCAACAGAATTCACCATTTCAAAGCTAACTCGGGTCTGTCTACATTAGCCTGTGGAATATGTTTCTTTTGGCATGGTTCCATAAGTCCTTCCCTTCTTCCCTGTCCATGATCTCCATTTCTCTGCTAGTGTACTTCTGAGACACATGCTGTCTAAATTGGTGCCCAACACATGAGTTCCCCAATGCTCTAAATAAACTTGTTAAAATTCCAATGTATCAGAGCCAGGCGGATCTCTGTGAGTTCGAGGCCAGCCTGGGCTACCAAGTGAGTTCCAGGAAAGGCGCAAATCTACACAGAGAAACCCTGTTTCGGAAAAAAAAAATTCCAATGTATCTTGTTTGGTTTTTATGAGGCAAGATTTCCTTACACATATTGCACCAGCCTCAAGGAAACTGATGACAATTTTCCCTTGAGTGCTGAGATTGCAACTTGGAGCTACCAAGCTTGACTCATCCAGAAAATGACACACTTATCAGAAAAAAAACAAAACAAAACTGTTTTTGTGCTATGCAGTATTGTATTGCAAATATGTTAGATAAATTATCTAAAATTTTAAAGAAAAAAATGAATATTGTTTGTGTGTGTGTGTGTGTGTGTGTGTGTGTGTGTATGTATGTGTGTATGTCCCCATGTCAACCATGTGTTGCAGAGCTTGAGGTCAACTTTGACTGTCTTCTTCTTTTGCTTTCCCACTTATGTTTTGAGACTGGCTCTCTCCATGAATCTGGAGCTCCCTGATTGGCTAGATTGTTGGGCCAGTGAGCTCTGGAAACCCTCCTGTCTCTGTCTCCCGAGAAATGATGTTACAGGTGTGCACTACCTGCCAAAGAGCAGCTTTTATGTGGATGTAGGGGATCGGGACTCAGGACCACATCCATGCACAGCAAGCACCTGATCATCTGAGCCAATTCCCTAGTCCCGCAATTACGTGGGTGTAATTTTCCAAAACATTTAACTGAACATTGAGTTAACTTTTTTAAGAATACCGTTATACTATATCTGACCTACACTTCCTTCACAGTTTATTGGTCTAACAAAATGTCTGATGTGTCATGCTACCCAAATGACAGTCCTAAAATTACAAGTCCTTGAATGATAAGAGGCAAACAAGTAACTCTATTTCACAACTTAAGTATTGGATTCAGTTTTGTTTATATAATTCACAGTTAGAAGTACGTAAAGTGGTAAGTTGTCAGTAATTCATGATCAATGAGGAAATATTCAAGTTATCTCTGATCATTTAGCCTAAAAGTTGGAATTTAATGTGGGATAGCAGTAAAAGAGTCTTCAAACATTTGAAGGAGCCCTGTAAAATGAGATTTAAATGTATTCTTTTAGTTTACAATATAAAATTTAGAAACTAGACTTCTTTTCATTTTTTCAAGGTCTCTAATAAGCTAATTGATGATAGAAAATGTTCAGGGCCCAGTCCTCCCACGTGACCTAATATGGTGGTATTACACCATCTCATTTATGATGTAGAATTGAATATGGTACAAACTATTTAATACCATCCTCAGATTTGGCATTTTATGGTTTTAAACTCAGTGATAGCTGAAACAAGATCATAACTTTTCTTCCCATTACAGTGTCTAAGCCTGCCTCAATGAATACTCAAAATGAAGTTTAGAGATAAATAGATGCTTAACTAAAATAATCCAACATGAGAGAATGTTGTCTCTTGATTTTTCTACTTTGTTTATAATTAAGGAATTATGCATTTTAAAAGGGTGTGTGTTTGTGTGTGTGTATGTATGTGTCTGTGTCTGTGGGTGTGTGTCTATATAAGGGTCTGTGTGTCTCTATGTGTCTATGTATGTATGTTTGAAAAACAGGAGAATACCATCTGTCAAAATCCCAGTGCTAGAAGTGATTTCTTATTCAGAGTGAGTAAAATCCTCTAGTGCCTCAATTCAATGACACCCCAGGAGTGTTTTATGGGTCAGGTTTCATCACCTGTTAGCAGTGGGACTGAAAGGATGAGGTGCACTTGATGGACGGCCCTTCAGAACAGTCCTCTTGCTTCACTCCTCCTTAGCGATTCCCTTTGTGCAGTGCTCTGATGAGCATCCCTCTGCCAACCTGAGTCAGTTCACAGCATCTGCTTTCTTCAGTAAACCTTTACCCCTTTTCCCACCTAGATTACAAATCACACACAGGGCCTTTAATTTTGACAAGATTTCAACTCGTGGACTTTACACAGATCATTGGATCATTCGTCCTCTAGTTTCTATCATCAGCTTCCAGTCTAATGGCTTGCTTATTGTCATCAGCTGCTGGTATTACCTTTCTTAGCCTCTGATACGACTAGAATCTAGACTTTAGCTGATCTTTCAACAGTGTTCATGGTGCAAATATCCTCTTTTCCAGCTGTGGTACGTTGTGTTTCCTGGCAACAGTCCAAGATTTTAGCCAAGTTTGAGAGATGTGTAATCTGTAACCTCTCTTCTACTCCTGATTCTTTCTCGCCAGTCTCTATAGCAGACTAGAAGATCTTCAGGTTTTAATAGCAGCCATTCTCTCTCTTTTTGTCCAAGGCTTTGTTGAAACTATTCTTTTGCCTGGAACCTTTATAGATAATGTGAAGGGTGATTGTTTTGGTAAAAATAATTTGAAACGATAAAGACATTTATAGCCAGAAACTTTTATCAACAAGGCATTCAAAGGGTTATTGTATTTTGATACTTGGATGAATCCTACCTGCCAAGTGAACCAGAGCTCTGTCAGCATTTCAGTTCTGCTGTTAGACCATACCCACAACCCATTATTCTACACTTCAAAATTGTGTCTATTTCTACACAAATGCTTTCCCTGGGTTTCTAGCATAGTTGTGACATTCCCTGTTTCATATTCTTTGATAGCTGTCTATTGTCAATAAGACAAAATGCTGTCACATTCTAGTTTTTCCTCACTATCTACCAGTCCTTTACCAGTCTGCTGGTTAATTAATTGCAAACTATATTCGCCAGAGTCCATTCAAGCTGTTTTTTTCATCAAGCTCAAGGCTAAAAGACAAATGGAAGTCAAGTACAGGCTGACTTCTCCAAGTAGAGAAACATCATTCCATCATTTGGCACTTGTTTATTTTTCTACTATATTTACATTATAGTAGGTTACATTATATATTATATTATATTATATTTTTATTCTCCAATAATATCAAGTACTTTTCTCTATGTTATCACATCACTATATCCTCATGCATTTCTACTTATTACTTACCCACAATGAAACATACTATTCTTTATCTTCAACCCTTAGAACATCATCTCCTCTAAGACTTCTTTGTCTTCATCTTCTAGTTTTATTAGTGTGGATTTGATGCCACCCTGCTAGCATTTCACCATGACAGCCATATTTAAATTACATATTAATATATGTAACTTATCAGGTAGGCTGAACATTTCCCAAAAAGGTCATGTGCTTTACTCACATTATTAACGTCAATGCTCAGTCAGTAGCTTGGCACTTGCTCCCTGATAAACAGAACTGTTTCTTATATTGGCCCTGAAATAAATATACAGATGATGGTAGACATTTAAGTATCATAATTTAGTAAATGCATATGGTAGAAAGCTGAGAATAGCAGAATAGAACTGTCCAAATGGTACTGGTCATATATTTAACTTAGCGGTAGAATAAGTTTTCTTTTTTCATTTGTAAAGTAAAACTGTTGCCCATTATATATTTCTTTTTCTTTTGGTAGTTCACCTTCTCACCTACATTCTCTCCTCAGTTTCTTGTTTCTCCCTGTTTTTTGTTTGTTTGTTTGTTGTCTAAATTCTCTTTTGTTATCCTTCCTTCTTTGGAGTAAGCCATCCTCAGTCTTCAAACTAGGATATGTCAGACATATTTCCTCATCATTCTATCACAAAGTTTCACCATTTCATTAGGTCAGAGAAAACAGCACAGTTCTGATCATTATTTGATTCAATATAGAGGAGTGATGTAGTTGGTCAGGTCAAGTGTAGTTGGAGATTAAAGAGAAGTGGTTGGAGGGGATTCGTTTTGTGTATGACACAGTGCTATAATGTCACATCGTAGTTGTCAAATGATAATTGTCATTTACTTTTATATAAAACATTTAATGAATCAACATCATGGAAGACTGATTCATTTTATTAGTGACCTATCAGTCTTTTTACTCAATGAAATAATGTCAGATTCTAAAGACATCTCTCCACCCCAGTTCTCTGTTACAGACTAGAGACTTTTGATTCTTAGCTTTTCAGATATTCACTGTGCAAATTTTTTGGTTACCATGCTCTCTTCAGTAGTTTGTCAATCTGAAACATTTCTACCCAATCTTCACCCAAAAAATAAGAGTCTGAAAAATGTAACTTTCTTGTGTATTAATGATAACAAAAGAGTTCATTATTTGTACAGCCTATATGTGTGTTAAGCACCCTTTGTGCTTGCATTTAGGTTATTTATATCTTCTTCCTCATTTGGGGACAGAGGACTTCCTTATATTTAATTTTTCCACTTATTGTGTGTGAGTGCAAGTTATCATATACTTGTAGAGATTAGGGCAATTCTTTCAAGAATCCTGTCCTACAATAGGTAGTGGGCTCCAAAAAGCCTGCCCTTGCACCAGGGACAGATTCTGATCCTACTACCTGGGGGCCCCTTAAGCAGATCAAGCTACACAACTGTCTTGCTCATGCAGAGGGCATAGTCCAGTCCCATGGAAGCTCCACAGCTGTTGGTCTAACTTTCATGAGTTCCCACTAGTTTGGTTTGGTTGTCTCTGTATGTTTCCCCATCATGATCTTCTCAACTCTTACTCAAAGAATCTCTCTTCTCTCTTTTCAACTGTATTCCTGGAGCTCGGCCTGTTGTTTGGCTATGGATCTCTGCATCTGCTTCTATGGTGGGACACCTCATACAGCCTTGAGGCAGAGGGAGGGGATTGGACCTGCCTCTACTGAATGTACCAGGCTCTGCTGACTCCCCATGGGATGCATTACCTTCTTGTAGGAAGGAATAGGGAGTTGGCTGCAGGGGAGGCTGGAGGGGCAGGAGGAGGTAAGAGGGGGTGGCATCTGTGATTGGTATGTAAAATGAATAAAAAAAATTCTTAAACTCAGGTCATCAGGTTTGATAGCAATGTGTTTGTCACCTTATCAGTGCATCCCCCTTATTTTTTATCTGTCTATCCAGAGCCCACCAGAGTCCCTGCGATACTCTCTAGATGCGTGTTAATTTTCACAGCAGGAGTCGATTATTTGACTTGTTGCCTGTAGCACACACTATCTATAATGCTATTGCCCTCTTCAGGATTCAGGGCACATTGCTTGTCCCAGAATACAGATACTCCTTTCCATTCATAGTTTGCATTAACTAGTAGAATTGGAGGTTTGCCTTTAAAAGATACAAGTCCTAACCACCAGCCTGCAATGCCT
The DNA here is from genome assembly GCF_949786415.1 of Peromyscus eremicus. Classification (NCBI taxonomy): domain Eukaryota; kingdom Metazoa; phylum Chordata; class Mammalia; order Rodentia; family Cricetidae; genus Peromyscus; species Peromyscus eremicus. The sequence continues at coordinate 53,418,839 of NC_081428.1, read as the reverse complement.
GCTAGGCTCTAAGCCTGTGGAAAACATTTTCCTCTTTCCTGCATGCCTTGAGATAAAACTCTCTCCTTTATTCTGTTGCCTTCTCTCTTGTGTGGATTTGAAATAATTGCTGGAGTGCTGAGAATTCATGCTAATAATGTATCCTCAAGAGTGACTCCTCTCTCCTTCTCTCTCTCTCTCTCTCTCTCTCTCTCTCTCTCTCTCTCTCTCTCGTGGTTAGTTCTGAAAAGAATAATTTATCAAATCATTTTTATTCAACTTTGGAGGAAGAAGTAGAAAGTGTAGAGGTGGGGAGGCCTTTTGCGGTTTTAATTGCTTTGCAGTGCATGTGTGAGGCTCTGCCTGGGCTTATCAAAGCCCACACAGCTGAAGCCTTGTGTGAGCCGCTTGGCTCTGCCTCTTCAGAGCAGCCAGCCTCCACTGATGGATCAGATACGGTCTCAGCTATCTGATGGCTTCAGTGCTTAGGAGGTTAATTCAAGTGTTGAATTAGAAAACTCGGAAGAGGGGGTTAGACATAAGGGCTGTTGGGTAGATTTTAGAATTTATTTTATTATTGAATGTTTTCATATATAATGAATGTGTTAGTCCTCCTTCACAACCATCACAGCAATGACCCACAGGGGGCAAGATGGCAGTTCAGTTCAACTTGGCTCAGGAGCCTGTGTTAGTTCAAATTTCTGGAGTTTGACCCCATGTAGTTTAAGGTATATTTAAGCAACAGGATTCAGTGAAAATTATTCTGGTAATAATTAACACAATCCTACAAGTACAACAAAGCATACATAAATCTCTTTGAGGAACAAAGTAAGTTAAACACAGATTAGATGTGGCTACATTGATATTCTTTGTTAAATCCGTAAAGATAGGTCCCATAGCTTGACTGAGAAAAACCAAATTTGTGATAGGGGTATAGAGGAGGAGCTGATGCTAAGAGTCTCTGGTAACACAGATGGTTTGAAGGTCACTAAGTTAGTAAGCATGTCTGCTTCCAGCCTTCTGGGCAGGTCATAGATACTGCATTCCTTCTCTTAAAACAATCCTGTGCTTAACATTCCAGGCCCCCCAGTGCTTGTCTGTGAGTACAAAGACCTCTGTGTCTCCTATACTGTTCACCCATCCCCCATTACACTATCTCATCTCCCACGCTCTTCCCATTCTAACTATATTTAATAAGTCCTCCCTTCCTACTTCCATATCTTCTTTTTCTGTGTGGCCCACTGAGTAGGGTTTCTTGCCTGATTGGTGGGAGGTAATTTACTAGAAGCTAATTAGTGGCTACACCAGGGACTAAAATGACATCCCCCTCCTCTAACTACCATTAATTGTTAATAGTATCTCAGGGAGTAGTGTAGAATATGGGCATCTCCCCCCTAGCCATGATGAAATCTTGTACAGGTCTTATGCAGTGAGCCACAGCTTCAGCAGGTTCATGAGTGCATTGACTATGTTGTGTCTGGAAGACATCATTTTGCGGCACATGTTCTCATTCCTGCATCTTTCTGTCTACTCTTCCTTGATGTTCCCAGAGCCTTGAAAGGTATGATATACCTCTCTCCTTAGAGCAAAGTATTCCAGCATCTCTTAGTCTAGTGCAGAGGATCTCAACCCATGGGTCACTACCCCTTTGGGGGTGTCAAACAACCCTTTCACAGGGGTCACCTAAGACCATCGGAAAATACAAATATTTGCATTATGAGTCATAACAGTAGCAAAATAACAGTTATGAAATAGCAGTGAAAATAATTTTATGGTTGGGGTCACCACATCATGAGGGACTGTATTAAAGGGTGTAGCTGAAGTTTTCCCCAGTCCTGCCTTGCCCATGGTCAGGACAAATATCTCTCACAGCCACTCAGACCCAACCGAGGAAACAGAGATTTATATTGTTTACAAACTGTATGGCTGTGGCAGGTTTCCTGCTCACTGTTCTTATATCTTAAATTAACCCATTTCTATAAATCTATACCTTGCCAGACGGCTCATGGCTTACCGGTATCTTAACATCGTCTCATGGTGGTGGCTGGCAGCATCTCTCTGACTCAGCCTTCCTGTTTCCAGAATTCTCTTCTCTGCTTGTCCTGCCTATACTTCCTGCCTGGCTACTAGCCAATCAGCATTTTATTTATACAGAGAGATAGCCACAGCAAAAGGGTTTCAGTGTTAGGAAGCTTGAGCAGCTGTGCTCTAGGCACTCTGGCCAGTTATTGGTTTCTGTATTAAACATCACCAACCAGAGTCAGAGACTTCTTGGATGAATGCTTGACACAACATCAAACTCTGGGCATAACCATAAGTATTTCTAAGGCAGTTGGACAACTTGACCATTTGGCAAAACTTAAAATAGGGATCAACCACAAAACTATGGTAATGATTTTAGAACCATTCACATTTTCATAAATTAAGCCTTATTCTTTACTTTCGTCTTTCTCAAACTTGTTACATTTGTATAGTCGGTGGGAGACTGGAATGGGGAACAAGCCACAGAGGGATTTAAACCTGAAGAAAAGAAGACCAATTAAATAATCCTATGATGGTGTGTCTAGGTTATTTTAAGGTGAGAAAAACATATGGTCATAATGGGTAATAGACAGGTTCACTGTGGGACAGATAAGTTAGTGGTCAGCTGAGACTACGAAAATAAATGGTGTGTTTCGGTGGCTCAGGAGTACCATGTGGAATCACCACGAACAGAAGAAGGCTAGCTGATAATGACAGATATAGTGATGAGAATCGTCTTTTCTTCCTTTTTCTTTTTATGATTTTCTTCTCTTAAGAAGGAAGGGATTTTTAAGGCAGAGAAGGCATGTGTATGACTGAGCAAAGACAGAGGAAAAGCACACACTTGTCCTGTCTCTGTCCTTCACAATGTGCCTACTTTCCTTCACGAGTGACAACTTGAAGCCAAGCAACCTGAGTCATGTCCTATTCTACCAAGTAAAAGCTGTGAGAAGTGAGACATGGAGTTTAACTTCTCAATACCTCCGAGTTCTGATCTGTAAAGTCTGAATAATTTGAGAAACTGCACTGCTGTGTTGCCATGAGAAACGGAGGTCTCAATGTTAGAAAATACTTGAAATGCCACCTGGCATCTGAATACACTAAGTTCCTTGTGAGGCGAGCTGTGCCCATTCTTTGTGAACCATCTGCCTCATAAGAGAGACCAAGCTTCCTTAGTCTAGTGCAACTACAGCCATAATTCCTTCATAGGAATTATGCTGATTCACCTTCATCAGTGTTCTTAATGTTGCCACATATGATGACAAGGAAGATCATAATTGATATTATCTCTCTTGAGTGGAGCAACTTGAATAAAGCTGTACCTAGCAAGGCTGACAGGAGCTACGGGATAAAACAAAATGGTTAGGCTTTGGGGTCAGCTTTATTTTTTTCCCTCTGTGAACAATTTGCTTAACCTTAATGTTTTTAGTCCCTTAACCTATAAATCTGTGATAAAAATACAGAAGAGTATGTTAGAAATTAGAAATGTAGTAACAATCATAGCAGGTTTCTAGTACAACAAAATCAGGCAATGGCTGCTTGTGCTACAGATTTTGTGGTATTATGGGTAGCCTTCAGAAAGAAGAGTTTTGAGTGAAAGAATTTTAACATAATGTGCTTGAAATATATTTTGAATAAGGCAATTTATAGATGTTATCTCTGTCAACCTTCTTAATATATGTATCACGTTTAAAAATTAAGAACCTTCTAACTACTATCTTGATTAAATTGTTTAATTGAAGATAGAATATGGGTTTATTGCTTGTCACTTATATCTGATAAAGAACTTGTGTCTTCTGGTTAATTTAATTTAAAATAAATGCCATCACTTTAAATATATTAGGAGAAGAGGGAGCCTTTCTCCCTTGAAATCAACAATGGAGCAATCCACTATTAAATACAGAAAATGATGCTAATGCAACATGATAGCTGAGAATTCACAACAAAAAAAAAATCAGAAAATGCAGAGTTCTGTTTCCCAAATCAGCAGTAACTCTTCTCCCCTTGATCATGGGTAACATTTCCTATTACCAATACGGACTTAGCTCTCAATTATTACATATTCACAATGGGCCCAAATTACAGTCACCAGGGGCACCAGGATTTCAAAATTCTTGACATTTGTATATTAGAGAGTTTACATTTCTGTGGTGTTTTTTTTCTTCTTTTCCTTTATATTAGTTTCCAGAATTCTTTTTTTGAAACACTTCAAATGTTGCTCTTGCTTTCATCGTCATGTTTCTGTATACGACGATGAAATAGATGTCTCAGAACAGTCATAGTAATTATTTCCTTCTGGGCATGGGAATGTGTATCGATAATACTCGATTCAATGCTGGTATAATTGAAGAATTACATCAAGTGCTCAGGCCCTTTAGTTTGCTGCCTCCTAATTGGCCCAGATGCTTGAATTTCAAGACTGAATTTAGCTAATTTTTAATGATAGCTCATTTCCTATTATTAATATTCTAGTTCATGTAATTTCATCTACTTTAGAGGCCTCAGCAGAAGGTTGGAGAGAGAGAGAGAGGAGAAAGACAGAGAGACACATAAACACACACACACACACACACACACACACACACACACACACACACACAGAGAGAGAGAGAGAGAGAGAGAGAGAGAGAGAGAGAGATCCTAGAGCTCAATGGTAGAGTACTTGTCAACTTTGCATAAATTCCAAGGCTCAAGTACTGCAAAAACCAAACAAAATAACATTAGCCCATATATCCTTAGGCAAGATAGAAAAAAATATTTCTTTTGTTATTAAATTACATTTTGGTATTAAATGATATTAAACATCAGACAAAAGCTCCAAGATATACATGTGCAGAAGCAAGTGTCATAGTATAGCCTGAAATGAGTGGGTAAGCCAGAGAAAAAACAAACTCCTAAGTTGTTAGTCACTAATAAACTAAATATTTATAAAACTCCATGCTAAGAAGCATTAAACAATCATGAAACACACAGAGACTTACGTAAAATGCTGCTAAATTGAAAATGTAAATGTCAACTGAATGTGGAACTAGGGAATATGGATTTCTGTGTACCCATACATATGTTTGAAAAATAGGTCTGGAAGAGTCCATAAAATGTTGACAATAACTCACTCTTGATGATAAAATTACCAAGTACAGTTAACTTTTCTTTTCAGAAATACATTTCTATATTTTCTGCAGTTTTGCTTTTTCCTAGTATCATTTTCATGATCATAAAAAAGTATATTGTAACTTCAAAATAATCATGTACGTTAACATACATACACAAAAATATATACTGCAGCTTCTTCTCATGTCTTTTCTGGCATTGGAGCACATGAGAACAGTCACAGAAAATGGAAGCAAACCTTTCATAAATGAACCCTTGAGTCTTTCCTTCTCATCATCTTGTGGCAGCTACATGGCCTTAAGTAACATTGATTCTTCTACAGATAGGGTTTAGGTGGTGAGATACTGAAGTCCTGTATTTTCAGGATAAGTTGTATTTCTGCAAGAGCCTTAGGATAAAAAGGCCCAAAGATTCTCTAAATGAAAGAAGACTTCGGTGGCCAGTGCTTTTCTCAACCAAGTTACAAAAGGTTGGGTCATAGGTGATCAGCATGAAGAATAACAGAGGACCATGATATCATGAGGAACTTAGAGAGCTGTAAGGGTATACTTTTGGATTGGTTGCCAAGAGGAGCAGCTGTCTAAAGCCTGGCTTCACACTATAATTTAGTCAGAATTTATTGAATGTGTGTTTACCAAGAATCCAGACAAACAATGAAGAGTGGAGTTAACAACTGAGAGCAGGAAAATGCATGGCATCCCAATGAAATGAAGAAATGAAGTGCTGTGTCATGAAGGAACATGGGGTCCTTGCTGGAACAGGAAGAGACAAGACTCGGCCACCCTGGCAGGAAACCTTCCTTGTGTCATTATCTCCTCATATGAGCTACTCTTTTCTTCCTATTGAACTAATTCATGCAAAATTTGTGGGCATCTGCCATTTGTCAGATACTATGACTGTGGCAATTATTTGGATCAGAGTGGAAATTGTACAAAGTCTTGAAAGATCACTGTAGTGGGATGATTACAAAAGGAAAACAGGAGGGTTTCCAACATGTTAAGCACAGTGTTGTAGAAAGAGGCATTGTGAGCAAGGCATCCAGACTGGTGGACAACAATGGTTAGAGACCTTTCCTGTCTTATTTCTAAATTCACTCACTGTTCTCCTGCTTGTTAGTCCTGACCTCTGTTTCAATGTTATTTTAATGATTGTGTTAGTTTTAAATGCTCAGAAAAAATAACTTTATTCCATCACTTCTTTGTTCATGAGCTTATAATGAGTCTGCATTCATTTTTGTAGATATTCTAAAAGGTCTGCCACATTCTTAGTATTTCATATTTTTACCTGAACTCATACTCTTCTTCCTTCCTTCTTTTCTTTCTTTCTTTCATTCTTCCCTTTGTTTCTTCCCTCCTTCCTTCTTTCTCTCTCCCTTCCTTCCTTTCTCTCTCCTTCCCTGTCTCCCTCCCTTCTATCTTTCGTTCTGTCATTTTTTTTCCATACTTGCACTTCCCTTTATGATGGGTCCTGAAGTTACAAAGATGAGCTTCATAGAGTGTCACCTCTAAGGGATCATGTTTTAACAACACTGGATAGAAATATATACAATGAGCATAGTGGATGTGCAGTGACGTGAATGATATGCAAACAGAATGCAATATAAATGTAGAGGAATGGTGTATATCATGTAGAGGAGTGCATACATGTTAGAAGGGGGAGGTTAAGCTAAGCCTCTCAATACAGACTGGAGACTGAAAGTCAAACAATTTTCTGTGGAAATGATGTCTGCTCTTAAGAGCACTGAGAAATACAGCAACGTGGATGGAAAGAGAACACAACATTGAGACTGAGCTGAAAAAAAAAATGCATGAACAGTTAGGCCCTGGAAATGGATAGAAGCTATGTCAGGGCAGGATCTCCTCATTAGCATTATTAGTTTGAAACCGGGGTCTCTACTGAACACTTGCAGGATAAAGGGTGACCCAGTTAGATTTGGAAGTGAAGCAGTGTATAAGGTGGTCAGGGAGAAATTACAATTATATGATCTTCATTTGGACAAGGGTACCTTGGACAAGGGCATCAGGACAAGTTTTACAGGAGGAGAGAGAAGATAAGACCCTGACAAGAATAACTTGTGGCATAAATGGAAGGTCTTTCATGAGATGCCTTACTAAGTCCTCAGTATTCACCACAGAGATTACATGAGATTACAGAAACGAGGGAGAGTGTCACAAGGATGTCAGGGAGCAAAGTAATTGTTTCAGTCTCACATATCTCAATTAGAGATAACTTGGTGTGATTCAAATTCAATTGAATAAGCAAATTTTAAACGGAGGAAAGAGGTGTGGGCTATAAAACAAATTTGCAACTTATATTAAAATGTCAGTCAAAATTTTAGGAGTGAATGCTTTTATTCGGCAAATATCTTGTAGAAGCTGAGTAACATCATACTCTCCTAGATCCTCAGGACTAGAAGACTTAGAAGTGAACAAAATGCAAGGCATTGCTAGTCATTCAAAATGAGAATATATGGCAAAGTGTCCAGGAATATCAATTTCTGATAGTTATATGCAGGGGAGTAGGGATACAGGGTATAAAATGCAAGGTTTGCAACTTTTATCATAGAAGTTGAGGAGGGCCTCTTCAGTGGGCAGAGCTTAATCAAAGGTGAAAGGGTTATTACTGCAGTCAGGGATATAATGGGTTAGGTTGGCAGTATGACATTTATTTAAAATAATCCTGTAAGCTTTCATCTCTCTCTTTTTTTTTTTTAAGAGTTCATGAAAATTTATGGTAGTTAAATGTTTGCTGGTATGTTGAATTTGAAATGCTAGTTGCAAAACATTTTTAGTGCCAAATACTGATCAATTGCTAGAGAAGTGGATGTGATTGGAAATATGCACATTGACACAATAACGACAAATCTTTGAAACTGGGGTGTTTTAGAACATCATCCTGGCATGGGGTTGCTAGCTATATGTCTAAGTATGTTAGCCTTCCATTTATGTGCTTCAAGTAACTTTGAATAATGGCTTCTTATTGTTGTTGCTGTTGCACTGAGAATTGAACTCAGGCCTCACACATTCTGGACTAATCTTATACCATTGAGTTATGCTGCCAGTCTTGAAGAATGTCTTGAGATTCATAATACCCATCTCAAAACAACTGTACAGTAACTCTGTTGCACCCATGTTTAACTCCACATAATACAGGATGAAATGGGGAGATTTTTAAAAGTGATAGCTAGAGATCTGAAATTCATCCTTTCCCATTTCTTACATAGCTCAGTGTAGCTTATTGAGAAATTCACTGACTTCATATGTTTATATTTACTAGAAATCTCAAACACAATTTAATATTTTCTTCCAGGGACAAACAAAAAGAAAACATTTAGTTTCTTATGACTTACTTTTATATTGCTAGAATGAAGTGTCTATGTCCTCTCCCATTTAAAAATATTATTTGACAGTTTTAGCATTATAAAATGGATTTTAATCATTTTTCATTCTTCTCTCTCATCCTCCTTTCTCTCACACTGAAACCTTTATTCCCAACAAGTCCCCAACTCCTACTTTCACATCTCCTTTTTATGTGTGATCTAGTAAGTTCAGTTAGTTTCTTTCCCAAGCTTGCCTGGGAGATTACTTACTAAAGCAAGGATGACTTACCTGTGGCTATACACTAAAAACAAATGATTTCCCTCCCCTAACTACCACTGATTACCAATTATTACCCAGGGAAGTGTGGGGCCCCAGGGGTCTCACTTCAATCTGTGATTAATGTTGTCAGGCCCAGTATTTTGTAGGTCTTGTATAGATGGACAGTTGCCCTGAGTTCATGAGTACTCTAGCCATTTCAAGTCCAGAGATGTATTTCTGCACATTTCTACATCTGTGTTTTCTCTTTTCTGCCTCCCTCCCTCCTTTCCCTTCCTTTCTTTCTTTGTTTTGTTTTTGTTGTTGCAAGTGTCCAACTGAGTAGAATGGCATTGTCCTAAGAAGCCCAGATGTGTCCTGTCATAACTACATAAACCTATATTCTCAGTGTGAGAGAAATGTATCCAGATATGTGTGTCTTTCTTCCTGCAATGCATTCATTATATGTAATTCATTCTCATTAACCACATTCCTTCCTTTCCAATATTTGGATTATTATATCAATTGGGGATCAAGTTTTTCTCAAAGTATTCAGTGTAAACAATGCATGAACTGTGAGTATGCATCCTTCATTTGCAAATGTCAAAGAAATTAGTTTCTCGGTGTTTGCTGATCTCAGGACAATACCAAATATTTCCAAAGTGCTCCCTGCCAACTCTGCTACTTGAAGCCCCCTCATGTTATTTATAGTGATACCATTATGAAATTACAGGATTTCAAAGTTTCTATTTGGCATCATATGTAAATTTTTTTTTTAAATTTCTGTACTTATTTCCACTAGCTGAACCTTGGGATATGCATCTCAATATTATTGTTTATTATTTTAAAACAAAACAGCTCTAAAGACTAGTCTTAAACTGATGTTACAATTAATGTGAGTTCAAGTTTGTTGTTCCTCTCCATCTCTCTCTGCCTCTGTCTCTCATGCACACAAGGAATTTAATTTTTTTAACATCTATTTCAGTGAAATGGACAGTTGGACACAATTAAATAACAATTAGCTTCACAGGTTAATGAACTTCATCATTACATTCATAAGGTACATGAAAGAATTTAATTCTGTCTTTTTCTTTTTAATTTCAGTGTCCTGCATTCTACTTTATTATCTAAGTGAGAGTTCATCTACGTTTTTTCCACTGAACATATGCATGGTATCTTGCTACCAAGCTATATTAGTTATACACTCCTGGGGTCCACAGAATGAGTCTATTGTGGGCCATGATTTGAGTTATAGCACACGTTGTTCCTGAGCTGCGTTATTAGTCACACCAGTGCAGCCCTTCAATGATGTGGAAAAATCAAATGTTAGCTGTGTTTGCTTTTGAATATTGTTACCATAAATCTTCCCACACTCTTGGCCTTTGTAAATGTGATAGAGCGAATCATCTGCCAAGGTAATTGTTGCTTTCCCCTTTATTAAAGACAACTTGAGTTTAGACATGAGGGGACCAATGATAGTCAGTCGCTAGCCTGCAAGCTTAGGATAAAGTACACCATAAATGCAGAGCAAATATCTCACAAAGATGCTGTAATTACACAACAAATACCTCTTTGCTAAGCAATGAATTATAGAACCCAATATCCTGTAATTACAAACCATTTATATATCTGTTTAAATTACTGTGGATGCCACTTAGTGTAATCACTTTGATGATTAATCAAACATTATGTGTAGTATGGAATGCTTCAGAGTTCACAGGTGTGCATGTTTTTCAAACGCTTGTCCTAAAGTAGCAAACTGCAAACTTGCTATCATTTTATTTCCCCATATTCTACAATATAATCCACCCTTCCCTAATTCCACATTCTTCTTGAACTACCACAGCTTTATGCTTTCATTGGAGCTTCCATTCACATTTTAATGGGGAAAAAAAGCAGTTTCAACAACTATGATTTCCTGAGTTCTCCCATGCACACACTCCTGGGGGTTAAAAGAGAAATAGACTCATCTTGCCAAGTGTTTGTTTGGAGTGAGGCTTTGGTGACACATTGAGCTTCCGTCTTCTTGAATAAGACCTTTAAACAGCATCATCCCAGAGCAGTCAAGGAACTGGGCCAAATGCCTCCCACGGTGTTCCTAGGGTAGGGTGCAAAGCTTCCCTGAGACTGTGAATGACAAGGATTAGTCCAAGACTACTGGGCTGAGCTCTTGCCTTTTTTTTCCTTTTGGCTGCCAAAGACTTCAGTTTAATCTTCCTGGCAATGGTAAATATGGGTCAAATCGGATTATTCTAAACCAATATGAGAATAATTTGAGAACAATAGCTGGCTAGGGAGAGAATGTCATGCAACTGAATTACAATAAATTATACAGAGTCTTGCATTGGAAGAAATAATTTAATAATAAGGCTTGCAAGGATGATAATTACTGACTGCAGCAGGCACCCCTCCACAGCTCACATGGAAACCACCTTAGGCAGTAAGCTACCTGATCACCTATGTTTGTACATGATACAAATATGTGGCTCTGCAGGAATTAATATTCAGAATTCAGAATATTTCCTAAAATTCTACTATAAGGTAAGCACTATTCTAAGTATTTTACAGATACTAATTGCTGATCATTACCCTGTGTGGTACCTATCATCACTCCACTTCCTAGATAAAGGGAGTGACCATAGAACTCAGAAGTAACTGCCTCATGGTTACTAAGTTGCAGAACTGGCTTATCAAACAAGGTGGTACTGTATGACATGTCAGAAACCCCTCAGCCCTGTCCAAGGAATTACTGACAACTCATGCTATGTCTCAACTGCATTGGTTCTCTGAAGACATCCTTTCTGCTAAAACTTTTGCACCAGCCTCATTTGTAGAGTTGAGTAAGAGGGTCAATGAACTCCCAGACTTGATTCCACAGTAGCTTGAACCTGCTAATACCCTTAAATGTAGTAATTGATATTGTAATGTGGTGGTATCTTTGAGTCCAGGTTATCAGATGAATTGTAGGGAGTATGACTTTCTACTTTTGACTTTGCCAATGTCCTGCTTTTTCCTTTGTCTTCTTGATCTTTTTCTTTTCCATTTTTCCTTGAATAAAATAAAGTAAAAAGCATTAACCTGAGTCAGGTTAACAACGAAGGAGTTGAACTCTGGTCATTAGGAATTTCTATCTCTGGCAATCTTAAACTGAAAAGTAGCAAATTCATTTAAAGGGATGAAAATAAATTTGGTGTGGAAGTATTGCAGAACTCCTAGAACAGGAAAATAACTAATGGGGAAAACAAAGCCAGATTGTGGGGATGGAAAGACTAGACATATTTTTTTTTTGATTTTTAAAAAACTTCCATCTGTACTAGGAAAATCAAAACATTTTTCTTCAAATTAATCCTGTACTTATAAGTTTGCCCTTAGCAAATGTTCTAACAAATCACATTCAGTTTCGGGAGCATAATTATATCCACTGGGTCACAATCTACTGGTTTTATCCAAAGCAGTAGCTGTAGTCCAGATGTTTGCCTAGGGAGAGAGAGAGGAGAGAGAGAGAGAGAGAGAGAGAGAGAGAGAGAGAGAGAGAGAGAGAGAGAGAGAGAGAGAGAGAGAGAGAGAGAGAGGAGAGACAGAGACAGACAGAGACACAGGAATGAGACAGCAAAGAGACTGAGACAGAGAGAATTATAAAACCAATTAGTCTTCTAGAAAGGCAGAATAGCAAGGATGAAATACTTGAATAATAAACTATTATTTTATTTTGTGGAGGCAGCACTGAGAAAAATTAACTTCCCAAAGTAGGTCAGTTTCAAACGTTTTGAAAAGGGGAAGGTGCTGAAGGAGCTTGTTTTGGACCAAGCCATAAGAATAGAAAAGAGACTTGGTAAATGAATTCAAAGACTTTCTGAAAAAAAAATCTTGATATCAATTTGAAGTCTGAGACATAAAGGTAAAACTATTTAAATCACTCATTCATTAACTCATTCAAGCCAATTTGCTTTGAAGCTGATGTTATATAAGATACTATAAAAGGAACAACTTGTAGCCTGCAGAGACCATACATACTTCAGTGAGATTCGACAGCTCTTTGGAAAGATCCTGAGCCACTCTTACAATTCACCCATCACACACAGAGAGGGTTGAAAAAGGCTAAGTGGTTTGTGTATATCAGATTAGACCTGTATGTTCATAATTTCCTCAGGGAGAAGGGAGAAATTTAGTGTGCCATTGAAAACCAGGTCTGATCCTGTGGCTAGGTACAGGTACACTCCTTCTAATTCTTCAGCTATGGCAATGCAGTTATTCAAGATGCTTTGAATGAAGGATAGTGAACTAGGCTCTGTGTGACATGCTCTAGAGAATTGGTTTTCAACTCATGGGTCACGACCCCTTGACATTCAAATGACCCTTTCACAGGGGTCTCCTAAGACCATCTGCATATCAGATATTATATCATGATTCATAGCAGTAGCAAAGTTACAGTTGTGAAATAACAATGTAACAATTTTATCATTGGAGGAGTCATCACAAACATAAGGAACTATATTTAAGGGTGACAGAGTTAGAAAGGTCGAGAACCACTGCTCTAGACAATGAGAAGTAGAAGGCATGTTATGTTTCAAGGGGTTCCAAGCACAGCTGAGTAGAGTATTAGACTGGTAAACATAAATTATAATAGAGGCAGTCAAAGCATTGTGTGAGAACACATTTTACCTAGAGGTTGACATTTGAACAAGGCTTAAATTGTCACACATGTGTTTGACAACTAAAGTCCAATATGCTAAGGTGGGGATGATAGAACAACATGGAGAGAGCTGAGGTCTACTTTGTAAACTGTGATTTTATGCAGATCATTTATCCCATAACCAATGCCCATATTTGCTTTTCTTTAAAGAAAGCTGGTTCCCAACTTCAGGGTCTCTGCGGGGAAAATACACTTATTGCTCTTGTCTTCTGTGGAATTCTTTTTTTTTTTTTTTGAATGCAGCATCCAGGGATTTGGATACAGAGATCCATGGCTAGGCCTCGGGTGGATCTCCGGGAGTCCAATTAGCGAGAATGAGGAGGGTTTATATGAGCGAAAATTGTTGAGACCAAGGTTGGATAAAGCACAGGGACAAATAGCCAAACGAATGGAAACACATGAACTATGAACCAATGGCTGAGGGGTCACCAACTGGATCAGGCCCTCTGAATGGGTGAGACAGTTGATTGGCTTGATCTGTTTGGGAGGCATCCAGGCAGTGGGACCGGGTCCTGTGCTCATTGCATGATTTGGCTGTTTGAAACCTGGGGCCTATGCAGGATAGCTTGGCTCGGCCTGGGAGGAGGGGACTGGACCTACCTGGACTGAATCTACCAGGTTGATCTCAGTCTGTGGGGGAGGCTTTGCCCTGAAGGGGGTGAGAATGAGGGTTGAGCTGGGGGGAAGGTGAGGGGGGCGGGGAGGGGGGAGAACAAGGGAATCCGTGGCTGATATGTAGAACTGAATTGTATTGTAAAATAAAAATAAAAATTTTAAAAAAAAAGAATCAATAAAATGGAAAACAAGCAAATGTAAAAAAAAAAAAAAAAAAAAAAAAAAAATCAGTCATGCTAGCATGACCACACTTCAGTTTCCTTTGGCCAGTCCTACATCTCTAAGTTTTGTTCAAGTCATCTTACATAAACTTTTCTAATCTGCTTAGCTTCACATTTTGTAAAACCCTGGAACATCTACAGAAGATCAATCTCTTATATTCTGTGTTGCTTCTTCCTAATTACTCTCCCACTGGGTAAACCGATTTCCATGTTCTTAGAGACATTTCCATTACTTCTCTCTCTTCACTAGACAGTTGTCAGAGCACTCTGAGCCCATAGTCATGTACACTAGCATAGTCAGAATTGGTCATTTACAATCCCAGAAGAAAGGGCAAGAATTTTTTTGTATGTTCATAGTTACTTTTGATTCTTAATGTCACTTTTCTAAGACAGAACAGAATGACAGCTTATCATGTCTCCATTTTTGTGCATGCCTATAGGAAAGATTTCTGCCCGCTCTTCCAGCTTTATAGAGGTGTAGCTGACAATGAGAACCAGGGGTTGGTGCTCATACCTCGTAGCAACCTATGTACAAGGAAAGATCTATAGTCCTTGCAACTTTCCTAACAGATTAAGAATTAAATCTTGTAGGTCATGCTACTTATGAGCAAAAGTTGGACAGTGAGAAGTTAAATGTGATGGTTTTGATTAGAAGCATTTTGAAAATATTTGTGTTACATACTGCAACCTGCAGCGAAGGCACGTCCCTCAGTACAGTTGCTCCTCATAGAGCTGGTGCTTTCCTAGTTCAGGAAAACAGTATTTAGCTCATCATAGAAAGAAAGTTTAGTTTTTTCATGTTTAGTCTGTGAAGTTGCAGAGGGACGTGATGAGTCAAAGGATGCAGAACGAGGAGCAGCCAGAGCCAGCGGGCTAGAGAAATGAATAAGGTGAAACATAGGAATGTCTATGTGTTCACATGAATTTCAATGCATTTCTATTTCTAATTAGAAATTTTTAATTTTTAGGTGTGACTGGATGAGTTATGAGCCGATCATTTAGATTACAAATTCAGTAAGGATTGTTGTTGGATTGTACCAGGAGACAAACATGAGATTGACAGTGGTTTAACAAAAATAAGTAGAAAATAGTTAAAGAAGGCATCATAAGGTGAAAGGGGAGAGATATGAGAGGA
Source organism: Peromyscus eremicus (assembly GCF_949786415.1). Lineage (NCBI taxonomy): Eukaryota > Metazoa > Chordata > Mammalia > Rodentia > Cricetidae > Peromyscus > Peromyscus eremicus. Next base: position 53,403,488 of record NC_081428.1, on the reverse strand, counting down.
GTTAAGGGGAGAGATTACAGGACAACAAATGTTGTAAATACTTCACATATGACATTCTCAAAAATAATAAAATGAATGTAAAAAAATAGAAGGAAGACATCTCTTTGCTTGAATGAACTATCCATTTTGGTCCAATGTGATCAACTGTGATGCTTTCTGGTGTATCCTGGTGTGTCCTTTGTCACATTTTCTGCCCATTGGGGTCTGCTTTAGTTTATGATTTTATTTAATATTATAGGGAAAATAGTTTAAATAAGCCCTCTTTATACTTTATTTATACAAATCACATATGGCTATTTACTAATGTCAGTTTTCTTCTTTATCCAGGTGATGTTGCCATTGAATCTGTGGAACTCTTATAAATGTTTAGATGATTCAGGTTATGTTCTCTTTAGTATTGTGCATTCTATATTTTGTTTTATCATACTTGGAATATGTTCATTATGCATAGTCTGGAAACAATGTACATGCATATGACCATATTTATCCATGCAGTTAATGTACTTTGATCTCTACTTCCCTTTTCTTACCTCACTTAGCTCCTTAATGAATTTTTGCTATTTATTTACTTATCTGTTTGTTTGTTTGGGGGCAGTTGTAGACATACAAAAGGAGCCAAAGGATAACTTGAAGAAGTGATTCTCTCCTTCCACTATGTGGGTTTTTGAGTGTCAGACTCAGATCATGGATCTTAGTAGCAGAGCCATCCTGCTTGCCCAAGCCAGTTTTTTTTTTCTACTTTCTTTTTTTTTTTTGTAGTGAGTGTGTGTGATTTTATGTATCTATATGAAAATCTATGATCCAGAAATAAGAAAAAGATGCAATATTTGTCTAAGTGAGACTTACACAGTAATCTCCAGCTGCATTTACTTCACTTTTTATGACTGAGTAAAATTCCATATATACATATACTTGTATATAAATATAATCATATTTTCTTTAAAAGTCCCTCTTTTAATAGACAGCTAGGTTGGTATCACAATGTAGGTATTATGAATAATGCTGTAATAAGTATCAATGTACAAGTATCTATGTGCTATATTAACTGAGAGTCTTTTGAGTGTATACCCAAGAGTGGTATAGCTAGGTCATATGGTAAGTCTATATTAGCTCTTTAAGAAACCTCCATGCTAATTTCCATAGTGGGTAGACTGTCTTACTTCCCAACCCATGGTATATAAATGTTCTACCATGGCTGTCTCTTTGCCAGATTTTGTTGCAATTCATTGTTTTCTTATTGATTACCATTCTGACTGCAGTGAGATGAAACCTCATTGTAGTTTTAATTTGAATTTCTCTGATGGACAGTAATGTTAGCATCTTTTAATTGTTATTGGCCATTTGTACTTTATCATATTTTCCCATTTCCCAGCTCCTCCCAGATCTTACCCACCTCCCTACCCACCCAACTTTGTGTTCTCTCTCTCGTCTCTCTCTCTCTCTCTCTCTCTCTCTCTCTCTCTCTCTCTCTCTCTCTCTCTCCTGTGCATTTCATCAGCATCTTTTGGATTCATTAGCATCAATCTAATTGCTTTATTTCTCATTGTATTTTGATTTTTGAATTTGTTGTATGGTCTACATATTAATCCCTTGACAAATGTATAATTAGCAAAGATTTTATTTTCTTGTTGTGTAGGCTGTCTTGTTATTTGACTTCCTTTGGCATATGGAAGGGTTTCACTTCAGGCCACCCTTTGTAAATTCTTTTTTGTTTTCATGTTTGTGTTTATTATATTTGTTTTACTTTAGGAGTATGAGTGTTTTTCCTGCATGTATGTCTATGTACCACATGAATGAATAATGCTAGAGAAAATCAGAAAAAGGTATCAGATCTGGAGTTATAGATGACTGTGAATTGAACCTGGGTCTTCCACAAGAGTAACCAGTGTTCTTATCTACTGAATTATCCAATGTAGTGTACCTTCTCCCACAGGCCATCCAATTCTTGGTATTATTTTCTAAGCAAATGGAATCCTTTTAAGGAAAATCCTTTCTTACACCTATGATTTTGTATAGGATGAGAGATGGGGATCCACTTTAATT